>NC_142210.1:20231515-20539697 GCF_049639895.1 Pseudopodoces humilis
TTCATGTGTAGCTCCTATTATTCAGCTCCTTGTCCTCTTTTCATTTTCTACCCCTGTCTGTGAGAAAGAGACTTATTTCAGCTCTAGCACCCAGCCTCAGTCCCCCTGTGGTCACGTCCTGGTCACGCTGACCAAGACTCCAGTGACCAGAAGGTCTCCTGACCCATCTCATGTCTCATGGTGACTGTTCCAGGGCCCAGATTCTCCACAGAAATAAACCATTGTTGTGAAACCAGCTGAAGAAACAAAAGCCTCATCCCACAATGTCTGTTTTGCAGAGGCTTGAGGATGTCAAAATACTCAATCTGTAAGGTTTCTCCTGACTAAATTGTCGTTTTCTCCTCATGAATATTTCTAACACCGTGTGCCTACATAACACTTTACTGCTTTCAAGTACTGTTTTGGAAACTGGGGGACAGGGTTGGGAAGGCAAAAGTTAAGGAACAACTTTAAGTTCAGATGCTTCAGACAAAATGTAATTAAATAAAAGTATGAAATACAACTTAAATGTATTCCCCTCATTAAATTCCCAGAACCAGTTCAGAAGTGAGCTAATGGCTTCTCTAGGCAGGATGTGATTGAAGAGACTTAGAAAACATCTTTTTAAATTGCCATTTAAGTTCTCTGCTTCGTTAAAGGAATATGGCTTACTTGAAATGCAATAGTTGTAAAGTGTCCTTGACCACTTTTATGATTTTACAGTCATGTGTTGCTAATTTCCAAGCATTACATTCTCCCTTAATATGGTGCAAAAGACCCAACCAAGCATCAGCAGAAGGTAACAGGCTACCCAAAGGCAACACTAAAACTGATTATGCAGAAAATATTATGAGGACAAAACAGAAGAATTCAACAAATGGGGTAAAGAGAACTCAAACTGGTTTTCTTTTAATGGCCTCATGTCTTATTTGACCACAGCAGTGGAAAAACTATGTTACCCTGCTGTGTGCAGCCCAGATCTTTACATGGCTTGGTAACCATGAGGATATTTACAGTACAGACTCTGTGCCCCCTGGTTTCCCACAGCAGCTGGTCCCTCACACCACCTTTTGTTTTCTAGTGAGAAGTGCCATGGTGGAGTGGGTGCACAGCAAAATTAACGTGGGACTAAGCAGGCAACCAGTCACTTTTTATCCCTGGAGAGGACACAAAACATCATTAATGAGCAATTAATAGTTATGGCAACTAATTCTGTTGGAAAACACGTGGGGTCTTCAGAGGCAGGTGGAAATGTGCAGCTGAGTCACCAAGTAGCCAAAATTATTTCCCCCTGTAATTCTGCTAATTCAATAGTTATCCTGAGGGATGTAATGTCATAATTTGTTATTAAAATTACAGGATATGCTCTCAATATGTAACACATGATGAAGCTCTCCCATCACGTTTTTTGTTTTGTTGTTTGGGGGTTTTTTTGCATGCCCTGAGTCCCTCTCTCCCCCTTCCACACACACTCTTGTGCAACACCTGGTTATAAGGGCAGGCATCCCCCTCTGAGTGCTTGTGTTCCCTCACAATGCAGAGCTCAGAACCAGGGCTTCAGAAATGGAGATATGCCTCTAGGAAAGCCTTTCTTCACCAGTCAGGAGCTATTTTTTGTCATTATCTATTATTTTATCACCTGTTATACTTACCATGGAGGGATATCTGGGACTAATCACAAACTATATCATTTACTGGATCAGATTGGCAACTGCCCATCCTTTATTAAAAGAAATCCCCAGAGGCTTCTACTGGACCTCTAGCAAAATGTTGTATTTTCATTATTTGCTTTCAAAGAACGTCTGTCTCCTTTTGCCCTTCTTTTCTCACTATTTAATTTTTAAATAATTTCTTTTTCATGTGATTAAAAACCCATAATAAATATGACATCAAAGAAATAATTCAGAGCTAGTCAAGGATGTACAATGCAGCTCTACATTTCTATTAAAAAGGAATGTATATTTGCTTTTAATAAAGAAAGGCAAGCCAATCCATTATGAACTGAGACCACATCTAAGCCTCTGCTTTCTTCCCTTTTCCCCAGACTCCATTTGAACAATTAGAGTGGTTTAAGCTGGTGTGTATGCCAGTGGATATTAAAAATGTAAACTGATAAAAAAAACAACTGCCACCATTACCATGTTCAAATTCCTCCATTCACTTGCAAATCAATTTATCTGCCTACAGCCCTGTCCCAATCTTTAAATAACCCTCCTCAGCAGACTGCTCCACCTCCAGCCAAATAATCCAGAGAAAACCCACTTTGTTAAAGATGTTTAAGTATCAACAGCTAGGATATTATCTTCTTACCCTGCTCTAGGAGAAGGGGTAAGATAACCAAAGCAGCATCAGGACAGCAGCTCTTCTCCTCGCTCCTACACCCACTGCCTTACACAGCCTCAACCACTCTCATGGCTTTCGTTGTTACTTCAGTTAATCACAAAAACAGAGGTGTTCAGCCAAATCCTGCTTCCCAGCACACTTAGCATGATTATCCCCAGCCTCATTTTTCTTCCCACAGCCTGCATATGATTCGCAGGAAACGTACAGGATAAATGGGATCTCTTTGTGGGTATCTGAGGATCTCCTAATCATTTACTGCAAAACTGCTTTTGCAACATCACTGCAATCTGTAGCCACAGTCTAAGAAAAACGGTGTCATTTATCAAAAAGTAACTAAGAAGCAGTCTTCCTTAACCCTGCACCAGTAATGGGGGGGAGGGGGAAGAAAAAATAAATAATCCTTCCCAAGCACTATTTCCAAACATGGCTACTTAGCTCCCGATCTACAAATCTAATTTCAAAGATGCTGAAGTGGTCTGCGTGTTACAGCTGTGGAGCCCACACAAGTCTCAGTGCAGTCAATGGGAATCAGGATCTTTGAAAATCAGGGCCCTGAATAATGGGCTCTATTTTTAAATGCTCATTTATACCATGCACGGGTCTTTCTCTTGTCAGGTGCCGGTAATAAAGTACGTGCAATTTCATAAGTATCCTTTCCTTCAGCTAAGCCAGCCCAGAAAAGTAGGGGAAAATGTCCCAAAGCTCACAGTACTTCTCTTTCAGCAATAACAATAGTCTGTGGATGCACCAAAAACGCTGCTACTGTAAAAAACAAATAAACAAAAATACCAGCCTAGGTCTTAAGGGAGCATGAAAAGGTTATTGTGAGCATTGCCAAAAATGCACGGTTTCGGATGTGAATTACCTCTGAATTTACCAGCACGGTCTGGTCCCACTAAGGCTCTGGATAAATGCAAATATTGCCACAGTGGATGGCAGTGCTGGCAAAAAATAATTCCTAAAACAATTTCTCACACTTACGCTGAGAAAAAGAAAAATCTGCTTCATTTCAAATTCACAGAACATCTAAACGTGCTAAAAACATTCACTTTGATATTTATAGCTTCTATAACACATATTTCCATTTTATACTAGTGGATTTTAATGCCATAGTTGTTAGAGCTAAAACAAACTGGCCTTCCAGAAAGCCAGTGTCAAAGTAGCACGATATTCCTTTGAAAGGTCAGCAAATTTACAGAAGGAAAGGGCCAGTCCGATGGTGTCACCTGCACCAGCAAGAACGTTAACACTATAATCAAGCTCAGGTTTGTTTTATTTAAACAGTTATTTGAATGTAATTGCTCTGAAACCCTATGCATCGTTAAAATGATTCCAGATAACATCCTTTCTCCCGATTCCAAGGTAACTTTCTGCCTTTAATTATAAGTCAATTAATATTAAGTAATTTGACTGATTAATTTTAATTAAACCTGTTGAAAATTGATTTTCCTTTAGCAAGTAGAGATGATGCTCTAGTTGCGATCATCAGGAAAGGAGGATGGGGGGGCGGACGCGGCGGGGGGGGGCAGGGTTTGGGGGGGGAAGCAGGAGAAGCAGCACTCGGCACCCAGGCGAGAAAGAAGATGTCTGAAGAAATAAAAAAAGGCCCGGCAGCCGGGCAGGGAGCCGGGGCTGCTGGAGGCACCGGGGGCTGCGGGAGGCACCGAGGGCTGCGGAGCGCCCGGCCCGAGGCGGGCGGCGGCCCCGGGGCGGCGGGGGGGGAAGAGTTCTCCGGGTGCGGGGGGGTGTGTGTGAGCGTGAAGGTGCGTGTGGAAATGTCTCCGCAAACACCCCCGCGGCCGCTCCCGCCGCCGCGCATCCCCGCGGGCGGGCACCGCTCGGGCTCGCAGCCGCCGCAGCCCCCGCGCAGCCCCGCACGGAGCCCCCCGGCCGCCGACACGCACACACGGCTGGGGAACCGGCCCTGCCCAGCGCCCCCGGGCTCAGCCCCGCAGCCGCCCTGCCCTGCCCTGCCCGGGGCTCCGCGCCCGGCCCGGCCCCGCTCCATCCCGGCTGTGCCTCGCTCCTCCATCCCGGCCGCCCTGCTGCATCCCGGCCCGGCCGCCCCCTCCCTCCTCTCCATCCCGGCGCGGGCTCGCCCCGCTCGCCGGGAGCATCAAAGTATTTACCAGTTCACGGCCGCTTTCCCGCAATCGCAGCTGGAGCTGTAAATCCGCTGGATTCGCCTCCTCCGGCTCTCCCAGCCGCTGGGAGCGGGAGGGCTCCCAATAGCGCTCCGGACACTTCCCAATTATACCGATTTTTATATATTTTTCTCCCCTTTCCTGGGATCGGGGCGCGGGGAGGGGGGGCTGGAAATCCCCATCCGAAATCCAGCCTCATCCGTGCCGAGCCACCTCCATGTAAATCCGACCATCAGGCAGGCAATGGAAATGATCAAACGCTACTTCTCTCCGTCTGCAGGCAGATAATCCCACTAATCCAATAGATCTCCCCCGATCCGAAAGTGCCCTCCAGACGAATCCCTTTCGCTCGGTGTCCGGCGGGCGATCGCGGAGCCGCCACGGCGCCCGGAGGGGTGCGGGAGGGGCGCGGAGGGGTGCGGAGGGGTGTTAATCTTTTTTGGCTCCTGGATGCACGGCTCGCTCGAACCGCCGAGATCCCTGCTTTTTCCCCTATTACACGTTTCCACTCCAAATTGCTGCTGGATGAAAAATGGTACAAAGATACCCCCAGCGGCGGCGCGGCGAACAGCGCGGGCAGCCCCGGCCCCGCACCGCCCCGCACCGCCCCGGGCGGAGCGGCCCCCGGGGGAGCCTCCCGGAGCCCCGGGGGCTGGGGGGTCCCTCCGGCAGCGGAACCGAGCGCACGCACCCCCGCCAGCACCGGGACACTAAGGGATGGATGCCGGAGAGGGATGGAGATGCTGCACACACCTGCGTGCAGGTGGGCTGCAGCCTCTTGCTTAATTATACCCGAATTATGTAACTTATGTATAGTTTATGCAGAGAGATGTGATTTATACTCAAATGTTTCACACGGGTGTAATTTAGGATGAATCCACGGCCTTACTTACTTGGATCATCACTGTCTGCACGCAAGATATAAGTGACTCTTTGTTTCCCCTTGCTGTTTCTTGAAATCTTTTATTTATTTTTCATTGCTTCCTTTCTATTTCTAATTGAGAAAAAAAAAACAAAAAACAGTATTCTCTGACTCCAGCCCTCATGCTTTATAGGATCACAGCAGAGAATGAAAGTTGACAACTCAGGGGATGTGGGGAGAAAGGAAGGCCAGGTCAGGAGGGAAAGGAAAATAGTCCTTTGAATACTGATAGGTCTATTCATTTTTTAAGAACAGCCACAATCACACATTAAAACAATCTGAGTTAAGCCTCTTGCAGCGAGCTCATTAATATCTCCTCTTATTTCAGGAGAGACTTCCCTTCACATTTTGTTTAAAATCTGTATTTTGCTCCGCTAACATCCACCTCAGTTTAAAATACTGACACTAACCTAGCACAGCAAACCCACTCATGTTTCCAAGCCTACAGCCCCAGGCAAGGTCTGGAGGTGCCCGATAATTTGATCAGCTCTTACACCCTCACCTGAGAGCACATCCCAGTGGAGGGAAGGTCAGTCCCAGCCATGCTGGGCTATTTATGTCTCTGAGTCCCACTGAGGCTCTGCATCTAAATGCCCATGGAAGGATTGACAGGACACAGCAGCAGCTTATCCTGTGACATTCCCATGTACTGGAATAATCATGTCCTGGGCATGTTTTTCACCTGTCTCAATAACTATTATAGTCCATGGTTAATTAGGAAAGCCCAGAATTCTTTCAGTTTCAACACTTCAAATTCAACACTTTTGCTGTCGCCAAAAGCGTGCAGCTCTCAGGTACAGAAGGGAAAGGCTCTGCTGACAGGGCAATCCCATGAATGTTGTTATGTTGGTCTCAAGGGAATACTACATGGGAAAGAAAAAGTTTCAAAACTAGAAAGAAAATTTGTATATGAAAATCAATCACTTGCCACCAGCCACAGATCAACCAAAAGCCTAAAAACCATCACCAAAGAGGCAATAGCAGGTGAGATATTCTGCCATTCCTCATCTGCACAAAACCCTGGAGTAACTTTATCTTTGGGTTGTTCTTTTTATACTGAAAAGCAAGAAATGAAGGTGAAATAAAATAACAATGCTCTCCTTGTCACCAGATAAACTACTGGAATCCAAGTGTGCAAAGTTTTATTCTCCCTCCTCCAAGAAGGACGTATCTATGTTCCCCAGGTTCCCTGAGCCACCATGTGAACATCTCCTTGGAGTGCCCTGACTATCATTTAACCAGATTACCCTCTACTAACTGTGGGGGGAAATCTACCCCTTTATCTCTTTACCATGCCTTCTGTGGGTGGCAGGAGCTGACAATTTACACCCAACTTGCAACAATCCCGCCTTTGGCCACCAAGTCTCCATCTGGTCCTAACCCATCTTCACTCCTGCAGAAATGGCACCAAACTGTTGAGCAGGTTAAGTTGTCCCTCAAGTCCCTCTCACAGCAATGATGTGTGATATCAGCTCATTCACACATCACTTTTGCTCTGGCCTGTCCCCAAGATTGGGGTCCCTTTCTAAAACTTTTCCACTGTCTTTCACTCTGCTTCAAACGTTTCTCCCTGTTTCTTCCCTCCAGGGGCCTCAATGGCTCTCGTCTCATCCAAAATACTCCTGGGGAAAGAGGAATACTGACTTGTGGAAGGCAACAAGATTTGCCTCCATCTCCAGAAAATTGTACAGGTCCAGGAAGGGATATTTGGCTGGGAAAACAAAGTATAGGGCTAAGCTCTCTATACAGAGGTGTGATAGCAACAGCTGAGCCTACATAGGGTGGCAATAACAGATTACATTCTAATTCAGTAAAATAATATATGACATTCCTGTATTACCAGTGGCTGATGCTGGTTCAGTTTACAGCCAGGACATCCTTGCCTGTAAGAACTAAGTGATTTGCACACTCATTTATTTTCATATACATATATATATATATTTATATAAGGTTGGAACTACATGATCCTTAAGGTGTTTTCCAACCCAAACCATTCTATGATATACACACCTTTATGCCTACATATAAATGTCTAAAGAGTGTTTAGATTAATTTAAAAAAGTGGAGAAGTGCCTGTAATTGATTATAACTTTGTTAAATATGTTTTAATACCCTGCATGTCAAAAAAATTACATTTTTATTGCAATCTAGGGAATGCAAAACTGGTTTAAAGACTGGCAATATTTAATATTTAGTTCAGCTGAGTCTTAATAGGGTTGTGTTATCTGCATTTATTAAAAGAATGAAAAGAGAGATGAACTGAAAATCTATTGAAATTTCAAAGGCCAGCATCCTGCAATATTATAAAATTCTCCTCTGTTCTATTTTCTCTGTTTCAAGAACATAAAACCCTTCCTACAACCCTCATGTAAGCAACTAACTTCCAAAAAGAGCAAAACATACAATCAAAAGCTGAAAAGGAAAAAGCTCCCAACTAGCAATCCAAGCTAAAATGTACATGGAGATACATAAAGTGTGCACCCAAAGCTTTGAAGGTAGGCAAGTTTTTCGATGCAACACAAGTTTCATGAGCTATTGAAATATGTAGCTTAAGACAGTCAAGATTTTCTTGCAAATACAAATTTTATCAGACTGTGTTTCTCAAAAGAAAATTAATCTTTCTAATAGGTAGAACAGGTGGAACTGTTTACATGCACAAAATACTAAATATTACTTAATTTATCTGTCTTATCACAGCTCATTAAGCTGTGTCTTGCAATAACTTTATTATATATTTTCTTTGATTTCATGAAACTTAAGATTGCTCATCTCTGTGCATTTAAATTCTTTAGATAGCCCCGATTGCCAGATCTTTAATGAAATTATAATGTCTGTTTATGAGCTGCTGTAGTTAGCTGTAACTGCTGAGTTATTGCCATTCATTTGGTTTAACCTTGCCAAGAAGAGCCACTTAAAGAGGCCATCCCTCTTCACAGAGCATCTTCACAAAGGCACAGGGCCCTGACAGTCCTTCAGGCTCTCCAAGCACAGTTATCATTTGCTTTCTTCAGTATTGTTCTTTTGTACTAAAACAAATACATTTTAAAAAACCCACAATTCTTTGTTGTATGGCAAAGAACTCACTTGAGCCTGGTTGGAGTCTCTCATATCAAGAGTCAAGAAAATTAGTAGCACTAGTGTGAGGGTTCTGACTTTAATTTCTTCTTGCCTGCAGAAGTCCCCAGTTCTCCTGTCCCCACGGCCTCACCACCACCTCTGCTGTCCTTCAGTGCTCAGGGATTCCCTTCCTCACACCCACGATGGGAGCTGTGCATTTTGTCATCTGATGGGATTTGTATTCTGACATCATGCAGGTTGTCCTCGGTGACATTCACATTTTATCATTAGCACCTTGTACTGGGATGTTTAATTGCCTATGTTGTATCTCTGCACTGTAGATTTATTTTGCATTTTCATTTAATTAACAGCCATGACCAGTGGTCTGATGGATGGCAAAGCATTCTGTGAAGTAGAATCCTACTGGATTAAAAGCTTTGCTGGAAGGTTTAAAACACCCATTCAGCCTGAAGTTCTCAACAGCAGTTTTCTATAAAGTACCAGGTTTCCAAAACACAGTGCTCGAGGCCATGGGAAGAGGAAGCAAACAGGACCCAAACCTGATGGATGACACAAACCCTGTTCCTACAGACTCATCTCTCTCCAAGTGCTGACTGGATGCTCAGATGAGCACAATCCACCCATGGTTATTCTGAGATTTGGGATTTCAGGTTCTTTCGGGCACTGTTAAAAGACGGATATTGATAAAAGGAGCCATTGCCAGTGTTCTTACTGGAACTTAATCAGTAGATTACACCACATTACAACACTGTGCTTGCCAGGGAACTCTGAATTAATTATAAAATCCATTTCCTTGTTTATGTGGCTGCAAATACATTTAGTCCAGAGGAGTTTTATGACTTTGTTCCTTCCCAAAATTTCAGTTATTATTTGAAGCCATAATCCAGCTGTACCTTGGTTTTCAGTGACCCAGTAGAGGAAACTGTGGAGCTAGACTTTGTTTTTTAAATTATAGAAAGCATTTAGACAAAGAGTTTTCTGTTCATACTGTGTGAAAACCAACCAATTTCTAGTTTTTCTAATTAAATTAGTTCAAATCTAACACTGAGTACATACTGTATTCCACTTCCAGCGTGCTGAGTTTGAAAGCACACGGGGACATTCCGTGAAGGAGCTGCTGCTCTGAGTCACTGTTACATGCAGTTTATATTCATTTAGACCCAGCAAGCAAATGACAGAGAACTATGGGCCAACTTCATCTCTCATGTGATGAAATGGAAGTTAGAGAAACCTCATCAGAGACTTTTCCTTCCTAATACTTAAGCTCGGCACGAAAAAAAAAAGAACGTGTGAGCTGGATTGCTAGCATTTACAAGTATAAACAGGAAACTGTTTTCCACATGCTTGTGCTGTGCCATACCTTTTCCTTTTTCACCAGTCACTTTGCATAGGCAAGGAAAGCTGGAACTTCTGTGAATTAGGACTTGCCGGAACCTTGACACTCTCTGTACTGACAGAGCATTTTAGGTCCTGATTTAAATCAGTCAGTAATAAGATGACTGTGAAATACATCATGATTTTACTACCAGCTTCTCTTGGCATCTGTTTGCCTCCAGTTACGATTGCGCCGATAACTTGGTGACCTATATAATTAGCCTGGCTGTCATTATGGCTACTGGCCACAAGAGCCAAAGATGTTTCTTAAATTTTCTTTTCAGATGCACCAAATAACATGATCCATTAATTAAAACCCAGGCAGTCACAGTTAATTCCTGACAACTGAAAAAGATGCAATTTGAAAACACTCTTAAAAAGCAGTAAATCACTTCCAGTCTGCTTTGTGTGAGCTGCATTTGAAAGAGGCTGGGCTGGGGTTTGGGTGCTGGGCTGGGAGTAGGGGCAGAGCCCTGCTCTGCTTTGCCAGTGGCTGGGTGGAGACCTTGAGCAAACTCTTTCATCTCTCCTGCCTTTAACTCTGTCTAATCCATCTTGATTTTTTGATCACCAGGGCAGAGACAATCTTCCCATACCAAGGAGAAGGGGGCAGGCACGTGGGGATTCCCAAGCTGGGGAGGAGAGGGAGGTCAAGATGCAGCCTCTGCCAGCCTCAGGTGTTTGCCTGCAGGTGCAGCAGCAAGTCCATGTTCCTGCAGGGAATTGAGAGACCTCTGGAAGAGTTCATGCACCCCTGAGGGTTGTGTGGGACTGACTGGTTTTGTGGAAGGGTCAGTATGAGGAGTGCTTATGAAATTCTGCCAAAATAAGGAATAGGAAATAAGAACTGACAGAAAAACATTTTGTAAAGGACACATTCCTGTATTTTGCATAAGTGGTGATGGGAAGTCCAGGAGATAATATCAATATGAAAATACCATTGTACAAACATTGTAGCACATTCACCTGCTTATTTTAGCAAGTCTTAAAGCTTGTCATGTCTGGGAATCCAATTCACTGCACAATGACAAATGACACAAAATTGACATGTACAGGCAAGATCACACAGGCAAAGCAGAGAGAGCAGAAATTGCCAAAGATCTCCAAAGCAAAGACACCTGAAGAGCTCCTGAACTGAAGGATCCAGAGAAGCATCTTCTCTAACAGGCAATGAGAGGGGCAATAATCCTTCTGAAAATACAACTACTTCTAAGAAAGTAAACTGAAGGAAGATAAAATCACTTGTTATTCCTGAAAACCTGACTGTAGTGTGAGTGAGCTGTTCTCTATAGCCCAATAACACTATTCCTGTAAAATCTAACAGTCCAGATGATTTAATAGCAGATTAGCAACAACAAAATTCCTCATTGTAGCTGTGTAATGGGTGCATGTTAGGTTATGAGGCTTTGTGTCTCTTGCTGGGCACAGACATGAGATAGCACCAGATCTACATGGTGAGGAACCCTGGAAAACTGGACACACCAACAGCATCCCTGCTCTATGCAAAACATCTGCAGATCCCTCTGTCTGCTATGGCAGGAACAACAAAACCTCAGGGAACTGAGCTGGCATCCATATAGGCAGACAAGAAAGAAAAAGTAAAAAAAAGAGGAAAAGAGAAAGAAACAGCATTAGAGAAACTGCAGCAGCCTAGAAGCCTATTATTTAATTGATGTCATAACCCAGGAGAGTGTATGATCCTCTCTACATGGTCATGTCACAGAGTGCTCTCTACATGGACTTTGAAACTGCAGCTGATTTCTATAACAAGAGCAGCTACAACCATCTGAAAGTTAAACCTATACAAATACTTTGTAATACTTATCTGTGGCTGAAGTGAATCCCACACCCAGAAAGACATGACTTTGAATTTTAATTTTCAGATTTCTAGGTCTTGATTGCAGAATACTACTTTTTCTCCCCCCACATCTGGCATTTGCAGAACTTAATGAACAATGTCTCTAGCATTCAGAATTAGCACAATACAGCTTTGTCTCCTGTGTGCCAAACTTTGGCATTCCCTTGCTATAGAAAGAGAGCACACTGGCTCTCAAAAAGTAGTTTCTTAGTTAAGATGAAAGAATTCATTAGTTTTCTATTTCTCAGGCCTTGCACTTCCTTTGCTATTCCAGACAACTAGAGCAC
Source organism: Pseudopodoces humilis (assembly GCF_049639895.1). Lineage (NCBI taxonomy): Eukaryota > Metazoa > Chordata > Aves > Passeriformes > Paridae > Pseudopodoces > Pseudopodoces humilis. The sequence continues at coordinate 20,243,501 of NC_142210.1, forward strand.
CCAAATTTCCTATTTCAACTAATAATGACGCTATAAATTTTTTGCTGGCAAATGTTATTGCTCCAGCTGACAAATTTATTCTGATAGCTGAGAAAAAAATAAAAATAAAAAATCCTGCAGTCACCTCTGAGGTCTGTGCATCAGCCAGTAGAGGGTGCAGGAATTGTGGCTGCATTCCCCACACACCTGAGCCGGCCACTGCTGCTGCTCCAGCTTCTTCCTAAAGTGGGCAAATATAATATAGCACCTAACGTTGTGTTATGGGTCAGTCCAATATTAAATAATGTGTACAAATTGAAAGGTGTCTGTTTTTCTCAGCTTTTCGTTTTGTCTGTTCACAACTGTTCTCAGTGTTTACAGTGATGCTGGACTTGTGCTGCACACAGGAAATTCAGACTGCAAGAGAGGTTTGCAAGCTCACATTTAAATCCTAAGAGATGTCTGGATGATATTTTCATAGTCACAGGATTAAAAAGAAAAGGGTCCTCTCCTATAAAAAAAAAGGGGTTTTTTCCAATATTCAGGCTTCAAGCAAACAAACTTCCACTTGAAATATTTCTCTGTATTCCCAAAAGAATTTCCCTGGCACTGGGAATATTGGCTTGGAAAGGTGATGTGAGGTAGAGAGGGGTTAAGAGGTGTGCAGAGGGGATGTTGCAACAGCCCTTGTTAAAGGGAAATTATCCCAAGGCAGCGTTTCCCCTTCCACCCGTGGGCTGCACACTCTTGGGTGATGGAGCTACTGATGGGCAGCCACCACTCCACAGCACTTTTCAGACCACTTTTATCCATATTTTGCAATAGGGATGGCACAGATGTGAGTCACACCTGTAGGAGCCCATTAACACACCTGCAGAATTTCACATCTGCAATTCCACTGGCAATGCCTGCTCCACCCAACTCTCCTGGAGTCTGCCACTGCCAAAATAAAACACTGGGATTTAGAGGGGATTTAGGCCATGGGAACCTAAGCCCAGTGTTTCAATCAGCCTAAAACTCTGTTAGAGTCAGCTCAGCACCAGCAGAATAAATGAAAATACAACATTGAACTTGGCAACTCTGAATCATAGAGGTGAGCAACTATCAAGAAATGATCGCAGTGTAATAATCACAAGATACAGAGCATGAAAAGGTTTGTGACAGGTGAAAATGAACACATTTACACCACATGGAGATAAAATTTGAGTCAAAAATGAAGGCTATACTTTTCTTTTTGAGAAAGAATTTGTTGATCTAAAGACCAAAACAAAAATTCTTGTCTCTTCAGCGTGTACTAAATAACTGACAACATCTTTCAGCATTGTCTGAGGTTTGATTGCAGGTTACCTTTCAAAGATTAGAAAAGATAAATCACCTTACATTAGCACACCTATCTGACAAAATGACATCTCAGAGTGGCTTGATAAAATATGATGGTAAATTTTACAGGTCAATAATCTCTGCCTGGTATGAGCAGAGTCGGTGTTGTCCACTCCTTTCCTACAGAGCTATCAGCGGTGGAAACAACCAGCAACATCTCAAATGAAATGTCTCAGATCTCAGCACAGTCCCTGCAGCCATCCAGTTCATCAAAGTAAGAAACAAGCTGAGGAGAGCTCATGTTCAATGATGCTCTGAGGGAAAATGACTGCCTGGCATCGGCTCTGGAAGTAGGATGTGGCTGACTGATGATTTCAGATTGGTTTTTTTGAAAATACTGGGTAAATTGAGTAATTTGAACCAATCATGGAATATATTGTGCAACACAACATTCTTCTACCCTGCAGCCTCACTTCTGGGAAATCTGAAGTGGTGGGGAGTACATTTATCAAGAAAATAATGACCCCAAACAGACTCCTTGAAGCCTAAGGTGGTTTTTTTATAAGAGGACTCAAGGGAACTAATTAGGAGGAAATAGCTCCTCAATGTCCTGAGTGAACTCCCACTGAGAAAATAAACAATTTACTGATTCATGCAACTCCAGACATCCAAAGATAGTCATCTTTATGACATGTTTTTTGCAAATATAGAACATAGAATGGGATGTAGAGGAAGTGTTTGATAATGAAAGGTGTCTATTCAGGGATAGACACCATCATTTTTGAATTTTTATCTCTGAATTTGCAATTAAGATGTACTAAAGAGGTGTATATACTGTATATAATTCAAAAATTAAGTTAAAAAGTTGAAAAGTTGAGGTTACTTTCTACCTATTTTTACAGCCATTAACCAATTTCCTTCTATGTTCCATTCATTCTTTGGAAAACAGGATGTGCAGGAGTTTTGGGTGAGGACAAACTGTCAAGGAGCAAAAGTTTTAGAACCAGCTTTGAAAACACTCAATTTGCAAATATGGAATCTTTTGGGCCTCGTCCCCAGAAGAGAAGGCCAAGCATTTTGATCAAGAAAGGAATAAAGTCCTGAGAATGGAAAACAGCAGCAGCTCATGTATTCCAAAGGTACAGACACCCAGAAATAACGTGGAGTGTCAGAGGGAGGGCTGGCAAGAGCCAAGGACAACACATTAATATTTAGACTGAGCATCAGCAGAAATGTCCTGTCAGTGTGATGTGTGGAATCATCCTAAGGGAAGTAACTGAAGCTTGCTGCTGACAACCATCACTTTTCAGCATTTCAGGCTGGCAGCTCTGTTTCTACACCATTCTCATCAGTCCTTTCATTTTATGGTAAACAAAAGGAAAATGTATATAGTTGATACCATCAGCAATGGACCTATATGAAATGGCTTTGTTTTGTGAGAAGCTGAAATGGAAAGAAATGAAGAAGTGAGAGATGGGGCCCCCAAAATAAAAAGGATGTGTTTTTTTATGGCTCTACAACATAAATGGACCTGTTGGAGTGAGGCCAGAGGAAAACACAAAGATTTGGAGCCCCTCTGCTCTGGAGCCAGGCTGGGAGAGCTGGAAGTGTTCACTTGGAGAAGCTCTGAGACCTTAAAGCTGTTTCCAATGCCTAAAGGACCTAAGAAAGAGGTGAAGAGGGACTTTTAACAAGGGGGAATGACTTTAAGCTGACACAGAGCAGGTTTATATTAGAGATGAGGAAGAAATTCTTTACTGAGAGGGTAGTGAGGCACTGGAACATGTTGCCTAAAGAAGTCCAAGGCCAGGTTGGACAGGGCTTTGAGCAGCCTGGTCTAGTGGAAGGTGACCCTGCCCATGACAGGAGAGTAGAACGAGCTGATCTTTAAAGTCCCTTCCAAACCAAACCATTCAATGACTCTACGACTCACTTGGAATTTTATTAAAATGCCAGAACCTTGACAACATCCTGATTATGTTTCCATGACTTATCTTAGGGCCTTATATGAGGAGCTCAGAAACACACCAAAAATTTGGAAGGAGCCTTAAGAAAGCACTCTTGAACAAAACTAATGTGGCAGGGTGTAAAGCTAAACTGCTTTTTGTTTTCATCAGTGGATATCTACAGTTAGAGCCTCATTCTTTTAGGATTCTGAGGATATTTCTCATGGCCAATGGAGAGAGAAAAAACAGGTTTTGAGGTAGCAATAAAGACTGAGCACACTAGTGTCATACATATTAAGCAATACACACATTCATTCACACACAGTATCCCTTCTTAATGTTTCAGTTCCCTCGTGCTTTTCATGTGCTCTCTTTAAAAAGGCTTGTCAACACAAATTTTCTTTCAAGTAAAAGAAGCAATTCCTTACTGTAATTTGACAATGAACATTTCCTAGAGAAATATGTTAGATTCCAGCTGCTCAGTTCCAATCCATTCCATGCTCATGGCTTTGATTTCTCTTTCTCCTGCTCATGTCCCAGCCCATCCTCACTGCTTATGTCCATACAGGTTAGGCTGCCAGAAGTTGTGGTCAGAGCCTGCTGCATTTCAGACTTTCTGGATCCTGTGAAAGAAGCATACAAAGATTTTCATACTGGGCATCTCTACCCCTGAAACACTTCAAGGGCTCTTCTCTCCCTTTCATTTAACTGTGGTTAAATCTCGTGTGAACACCTTCTTCATGGTACCTTCCCATGTCCCCATGGCACAGTTGTGACTCACAATTTAAACCCCACAATACCTCTACTTCTGGTCCTGTGTGCTTTTATGTCAAAAACCATGGTGTAACTCAAATGCAGGTGGATTGCATGGATTACAAATATGGATTTGTTCATTAGCAATGCTCCCCTGCTGTAACTACAGCTAGAGCACCTTAGGGAACAGAGTTGTTAATTCTGAGTGTTCAGGGGGGACAGATTTGCAGCTGTGCTGTCTGAACTTTCTGAAAGCACAACACTCATTTCACAGGTAGTGGCCAAGCCACCAAATAAATGCTGTGAATGCAAGAAGAAAACCTGATGCTCAGAAATCCATAAGCTGCCAGTGGACTAAAGAGCAAGGTTTTCACCCTCCCTTTTTCATCCCAGTTTACCCTAAAGCTGCAGGTATCATGTGCAAAGCAAGAAATTATTATTACATCTTAGCTGTGGTTTGACTGTGCTTCCACAAGGTGGAATAGAAGCTTATGATAATTAGTGATTAAATATAACTGTGGCTAAAAGTTCTCACATTTGTTAAGAAAGTATCAATACAGTTGGGGAAAAAAAAACCTGTAAGTTTTTAATGTATTAAAGCAACAAAATTATTAAGCAGAACATCAAGAAAAATAAATCTTGTCCACCTGTTCTAGGTTTTATTAGGTGCCAACATGATACCATGATCTAGAAAGGATTATATGTGGTACAGGTGAGTACAAAATGTTGCTGCAATCAAACTAACCTGGGCACAACATTCACCTAAAAATGCCTTAATGGACTAAGATAATGGTGTGAAATGGGGAAAACCATTATTTGCTTCACATTCTCTTTGTGTTTGGGGCCCATGAATAAAATTTTGGGTGAAAACTATTTGATATCTACATTTGGTCATCAAATAAATGTTAGAGTAAATTTTACCTGGCTTATAAAAGAATTTTGCTAGAAAGAAAATTTAGAGAGTTCATTTTGACTAGATATCACCCAAAAGAAGATTTATGTATTATAAGGTTTATGTCATTGTATATTGGTGAAATGTGATTGCTTACAACTTCCAGTTTCACTCTCCTTTCTGGGTTCTCAGAAAAACCCAGCAGTCATTTATCTTTGATTTAATCACAATTTGATGCCTGCTTAATATACACACAAGTAATAATTCAAGACAGCACAAAATGTGCATTTGACAGACTTCCAAAAGACACCAATGCATTTTAACATTTTTGCATTTCCAGGCATAAATTCACGGGTGGCTCTCACAGGAAATGACTTGAAAAATCCTGTGCACTAATATGTTCTCTACAGAATATTCATTTGCTCAGTGTTTTCAGCAGGATGTTCTTCATGCTTTATTTCCTGTAATGCTTGTAGGATTGGGTTATTCAGAGACCCTGTTATTATTTACCTACACTACATCATCACCACTCAAAACACCCCAAAAATGGGGATTTTCAGGAGTTTTCTTCTGCACAGATTGTAGTGATTATAACAGTCTACAGAAACTCTCTATAAAATTTGGCTGACAAAACTATGCTCTAGAGAGCAGTGGTTAAATAATAATATACATAATGTCATTGTTATATTGATTTATACAGATGTGACATTACCTACGCTTTATGTGAAAGAAAAAAGACAGTTAATAAAAAGGAAAATCTAGTCATATAACTTATTCAATCAAGAAAAAAATCTTAAACCAATATTGAACAACAGGTATACATTATTCTCTATCTCACACCTGCCTTCTGAAACATCCCCAAAGCAAGCATTTTATAACTAAAAGAGCAAATCAGCTCCTAGATCAAGCTTCTTACAGAATATATTCACAGAATATTTGGTCTGACTTGGCCAGAAAAAAGATTTCTCTAAACAAATCTCTCAAAATAAAACATCTTTTCCTGGAAACCTATCAGCTCATTATTAGTTCTTTAGGAAATTTTGCATAATTAACAGTAAAGGGTAGGTTCCAGATGTTCATGAACTTGTTACTGAAGGGGGATTAAAACTTATTTTAGGCTACATTAGAAGTTTTTGACGGTACATAGATTTATTTAGCAGCTGCATTAAAGAAAAAAAAAAACAACAAAACACATTCCTGTACACAGACCAAGCTAGGTTTGTAATAAAACTCTTGAGTGAAAAAAAAACCCACAAAACCAAGTAAAAGGCACTCTGACCAATCATTATTGCAATCAACATATGTTTCTCAAATTGTTTTTTGGCTTAAATAAAACTGAGGCCAGAGGACACCTGGAGGCCTCTGTCTCCTAATGAAAGAAACACATCTACTGAGACAAGATCAGATTTCATATATTTGCTTTTCCCATTGAAAATACAGACTGTGTTTCCAAAGATTCATAACCCAAACTTCTCCCCTTCAGCTCTGTAATGATGAAATGACCAGACTGAGAATCGGCTCCTGCTCAGATTAAACCTCCATGTCTTCAGTGATTCCTTAACCCATCTACAACACAGCTCTTTAAAGGTGATGCTTGGTTCAAAACGACAGAAAATTAAAATATTAAGTGAATTATAATGTAGAATATAAACCCTTACTCTCATATAGATTAAATATTTGATTGTTCCAATGAAATATTTGTGTAAGGCAAGAAAACGGGATGAAGAAAGAAGAATGGTAAACTCAGAGGAGAAAGTTACAAGAAGGATTTTTTTCTGCACTCCTTTTTATGGAAAATTTAAATAATTTAGGACCTGTGTACCAAACTTGCACCTCATTTTCCACTGCAAGTTATTATGTGCACAAGATAATTTTTTATGCTGTATCAATTTTTAAATAGATTAAATTCCGTAGATAATGCAACATACCAAAAATAAGACACCAGCTTCATGAAAGCCTTAATGCAATAAAAACAGGCAGATAGAGTGAAACTTAGCAGCTAAATAATACATTAAGATCAAATATACCAAAAGAAGGAAAGTATGTTTGTTAGGATGTTAGGATGCAGTATCTTAATATCAAATGGAGCACAGTGGTCCAAAAGAAAAAATCCAAGTCATGAGGAGAGGCAAGAGATGCCTTCTCCTGGCAGCTTGATGCTTGGAATGATCTAAGCTACCTGCTAAAAACACTGAGTGAATCAAGCAGCAGAGAATTTTGCATGTGGGCAGGACAGACACGAAACGACTGTCAGACGTCATGACAGAACTCTGAAACATTGCACAGCGTCTGAATCCCAGCCCAAGTTCAGGATTCAGGCACAGCCACCCCTCTGCAGGGCTTCCCAGGGACAAGGTCAGAAGCATTTGGCAAGTGAGGGTGGCCACTGACTGCATGGGGGGTGGTGGATGGGCCAAGCCCTCCTGCCCCTGACAAACCAGACAGCCAAACCAAAAGAGGAAAAACACTCCCTTTCTCCAAGCTTTAATCCACCTAGGGAGGCAACATGGGTGGTGATAAAGCCATGAAAAGGCATATAAATACCTCAGGACAGCTTCCACTCAGAGCCCACAGGACTTTTAACTTATAGTTAAATAAGTACAAAAACCAGCTGATAGTCTCCTTTTTGAAAGCTTCTGTGCGGCATTGACAGCTGAGATGATTTACAGGAGCCATCAGAAACTTCAGTTTGCTCCTCTCAACAGTTCATTTTTATTCAGGAAAACAAAGTAAAATGGGCTGCACATTAGGCTCTCCTGCTGTCTTAAATCATGAAATAATTGTGTTGAAATTCAACGTGACCTTGTGTTGCGCTTCTCTAAATATTTCAGAATTATTCTTCTAAAGTAAACCAAATCAAAGCAACCTATGCTCCCAAATAAAAAGAGCCTAATATTGATAACAAGCTTTCTTTTCCACTAACAGCCAGAGCATTACCACTCCCAGGCTGATAATGCCTGTAAATTAAAACATCCAGTGACATTTAAGCAAGTGGAGACGACAGATTCCCATCAAGCCCTACTTGCAAGGTTAAGAGAAGACCTTCAAGAGAAAAGAAATTTGATTGGTGATACATTTCCCAGGTCGAGAGGGGCTTCATATTGTGCCCTAATGTATTACTTCATTATATCATTTATATGCTCCTGCTCCAGCATCAGTCATCACTAACGACCCAGGCCTTCCTCATCCTTCACACAGCACTCATCAGAACTGGCTCCTCTCAACATTTTTGTCCCTTTTTGACCAAGGTACTGGTTGCCATCTCAATTCATTACCATCAAAACATGACAGCTACAGAATTAGCTGCAGAAAAGGAAGATTAGATTCCCAAAAGCAGAAATCTGGTCCTTTCAGCAGGGAGCTGAGCAGTGCCACTACCAGATTGCAGAGGTCCTCACCTCTCAGGCTGTGCTGCTGGGTATGAGCAGCTGCTCTGAAGCTCCACCAGTGGAATTGGCTTTCAGCTACCTTTCCCTTTCAATCCAAAATGCAACAAAACTTCTTTTTAGTGCTCTCCATCTGCAAGTCTGTCATTGCTATACTCTGCAGAAGTCTAAATGCCTTGTGCTGCTCCTGACACAGGTCTTTGTAGGAGAGGGATAGAGGGGCTTAGAGAGGTCTCTGCTTCCTCCTTTCAGCACAGTGTGCCTTTCCAGGAGCGCTTTTGAATCTTCCAGGGGATATCCACCTTCAAGTAAACAAAACAAACCCTTTTCTGCCTCTTTCAAGCCCTTCCCTGGTACAGGCTAGAGTCTTATCACAAAAAGTCTACCGGAATAGTCCAAAAATGAAAGGACAGCTTAAACCTTCCCTTCAGTCTTGCTGCTCCATCCCAAAGGAGGACACAGCTACTCTTCAGCAGTGTTTGCCAAGTCAAATGTTCTTTGTATTGCCAGTACCCATCCTGCGCTTCAATCCAAAGAGTAATGCCACCATTCCGGAGCAATTGACACAATCCGGAACAGCCAGTCATTATAAATCACAATGTCCTAATGAAGGATAAAAAGAAGAGGAACATTTATGTGGCAGACATATTTCACAGCACATTTACACTGGCATTTTTCAAGAGCTGAAAAGGTATATGGATAGAGGGTGAGAAAGGAGAAATGAAATAAAGAATTATGATATACTCACAGGATGTCTGTTCTGAGCACAGACAAATTTCTGAAAACTTTTTAAAGGTCATGGTTGCTAGAATTTACACTGGAAACTTGTAGTTTTTTCCTTGCTGATCTTAGCATGTCCTTCTCCTATGTGATTTCATGCCATGCCAAAGCTAGTTACTAACTTTCTTAGGCTTGTTGCTACTATTCAGGAAGTATTACATTTATAATGCACTATATTATGGTAATAATTAATAACAATTTACTTCAGAGCTTTCATTAGTGTGATCCCTGACATGAAATGCAGTGCAGAACACAACAAAATAATAATAATACTAGTAATAGAAATACAAACCAGAGATGCAACTGTGTTATTCAAGGAAGTGATGCCTACTTTTAGGAGAACTTGCTGGTTTTTAGCAGTATTTAACCAGCATGAAAGAAAACCTCCTATGAGCATATGAGCTTTGATGTCTGAAGAATTGGTATTGTCATATAATTGTTTTAGTTCATTTCTCCTGTGTAATTCTGAAGGCTTCATTGTCACTAGTATTCCAGAACAAATTGAGATCCTTGATTTTTAATCTGCTTGCTTGACATTCATACCTTTAACTACAGGGAACCTCCACATCGGACCTCACGGCAACAGAAAAATGCCATACAGCACTTAATGCCCTTTTTAAGACTTCAAACCTCTTACTTTTCTTTTCTTCTTTTAATTTTTTTTCCTCCACTAGGGATTACTCACTTACAGCTGGTGAGGGATGAGCAGGTTAATGACAGGACCATAAAATAAAACTCCACTTAAAGTCAGAGTAAGCGTAGCAGCAAGTACCAGGATCTTCTGAAAACCTAAATGAGTCTGCCAAAATGGTTACATATGTAGCAGGAACTGCAAGTAAATCCAAGTCTATGGTCCTAAAGAGTAAGTGTAATCACTATTTTATCTCCATTAAAGTGATACATTAGGACAGAAGGAACACCACTGCGTTCCTTGCTGCACAAACAGATATTTAACAGTGGGAGCATTTTATGCAAACTACCTATTAAGCTACTAAGAAAGCGCCAAAAAACACAGCAAAGTAATTAAATAATGGACAAGGCCTGAGTTTTATTATAAGGTTTCCAAACCATAAAAGCAATGCCAAAAGATAGTATGAATTCAGTATTGTTTGAATGGACTCTTGAAGTCCTGTACTCTAATCTACTCTTTATTACTCATCCACAAAACATCTAGCACTTTTTATTACAAGTCCCATCCATTACAGTATTAAACTTAAATTCAATATACACTGCAAGGTCGTGATCCTGCTGGTGATGAAAAGCTGTGTCTCATAGAGCCTGCTTCATTTAAGGCTTAGATCTCTTGACCTACTAAAAAAAATGAGCCTCACAAAAGGCACGCTCAGATGTCAGAAGGAGTCGTCTCGGCATCCAAGTGGAAAGTTTACTTATTATCTCCAAAAGCTTTAATTGCACTCCAGGCCCGATTTATAAAGCCCTTCTGATGTTCATGTTCTGGAAGAAAACCCCTCTGGTTATCTGATGTCGAAGTTGAAATTAGTCCTTTGGATCAAATAACCACAACAAATAACAATTTAAGCCAGCTGAATGTGCATTTTACCTGCCACTGGCTACAGTGAGCCCATAATCTTTGGAATCGCTGCCATTTTACTCAATATTTGCTAAGTTGAATGTTAGACTTTGTAGTACTGCACCAGCAAATGTAATAACATGAATAATGCTGGTTTGCAAAAGGTAAATAGCATATTCTGGTCTGGATATATACTAAGGATGAAGTCAGAGTGATATAGTTCAACCTGTGACATTACTAAATTATAGAGGACTTTATATTCTTAATATTTGGAAACAGGTGCTTACATTGGAAAAAAAAACAAAAACAAACCAAATCATTAAAACATTTTCACATCTTTATCTCCTTTTTCTTGCTTAATTATTTTCCTTCCTCCCATCTTACTACCTTTTTAGCATCTGAAATTGAGTGATTGCCTCATCTTGGAAGCAGTGATACCTTAAATTGTTTGCATTTTGATTCTGGAGCATGCAGCCAGAATTTGTCAAACAAACAACATAAGGCATGTGTTCTTGATGGCTTAGGTCAATTAATACTAATTGTAGCACTTCTGTTATCTCACGGCCCATGTCTCTTGCCACTAACTGTCCAGATAAGGACTTCTGTGAGATAACAAACCCAGACCAGTTACATCACCCATCCAAAGGTAGAAAATTGCACAAAACCTGACTACTCATTGCTTAGCAACAGCACAGTATTGCCTTAGTACCCAGCTTTGCCAAGGCAGCTCTCTTTTGCAGAATCATAGAATCCTTTAGGTTGGAAAAGACCTCCAAGCTGCCAAGCCAGCACTGCCACGTCCACCACAAAACCCTGCTTCCAGGTGCCACATCTACTTTTAAATACCACCAGGGATGGACTCCATCATCCCTTCATCCCATTCCAAAGCTTCCAAGACCATTCAGTGAAGATTTTCCTCATATCCCACCTAAACACACACTCATCCATCAGAGCGACTTGAGGCCATCTCCTCTTACTGTGTAACTTGTTACCTAGGAGAAGAGACCAACCCCCACCTGCCTACACCTTCTTTCAGGTAGTTGTAGAGAGCAATAAAGCTCCCCACAAGCTTCCTTTTGTCCAGGCTCAGGAATGCATGGGGATAAATAAACTCTCTCAATGATATTTTTCTTTTCTGTCTGCAGGTGATCTTTTCCTTTTTCCACACAGAACTCTCCTCATGGAGGAACTGGATCAGTCTAATAAAAATCTTTCTTCCATCTCCAAAACCAGTGAGATGGAAATCAGTTGTACCTAATATTTAGGGACATATTTACTGTTAGCCACACAATTTTCCCCTCCCTGGTATGAAAAATTGCTTTCAAGTCAGTTTTCTGTAGCAAAATACCTGCTTGTGAATGGTTGTTAGGAATAAGGTTCCTAACCTGGCCAAATGAATTAACCTAGAATAGACAAAAAAAGAACTGGACTTCTAGCAAGGGTGCTGGGATTTGTAAACCACGCTGGGAATGCAAAGACACTGTGGAAAAAACACAGCCACTGCTGACTACATTGCTCTCACTGTGAGAACAGTGGTAGAGCCCATCCCAGAAATTTAAACACTGAGTGCAGGATAAAGAGTGGAAGGCACATTTTATAAATGGAGACTCAAAAAAAAATAATTTCAAACACTTAGGGACTTCATGTGACACTCCCATTGTTCAGGATGGGAGCTGAGCCAAAGTGGTTATACTTAAAGGGAAGAGACAGTTTGGAACTGTTAAATGGAAATATTTTGTACAAAACGTGTAATTAAATTGTGGAACACTCATTCATTGTAAAATACTTTGCCTAATAGCTTAGGAGGGTGTAAAAAATACTGAGATATTGTAGACATAGGGACACATGCAATATATCATATCCTAAAATAGTGTATTATTTAGTATTATTAGTAATTTAGTAATTACTAATTAGTAATTAATAATTAGTAATTATTAGTATTATTAGTAATATTACTCTAAAATAGTGTATTAGTCCCCATTTGTAGCATCTTCCTATTCAAAATACAGTGCTCTCAACCACTGGGGTAAATATTAAAACTGTTCCCTAGAAGTACATGTCTAAAACTGGCAAAGCAAACAAGAAATTATGAAAAAAAACCAACATTTTTCACACTTCAAGGAATGGTGTAGCACTGATCCTTATATGCAGAGCTGAGCCTTATGTCCTCATTAAAAAGATGTGCTTTCCACAGACAGACAAGGAAATTGAGTAGAGCACATAGGAGTTAATTCACAGTTCATTGATGGAATGGTCTACTGAGGGTCAAGTGATTAAATCATTGACCACCTAAACCATTAATGATCAAAGCCATGTCACTTGCAGGTGCTTTAGAGCTGAGGTGACATTACAGGAAGGAGCAGGAGGACAGGTGATAAGTAGTGAATATGCTTTCTATCCACAGAAATAGGTGAGGAGGATAAAAATAACAAAAATCCCCAGGCAATAACTTGGAACAATTTTTTGGCTGCACAGAATGTTTTGAAGAGAGGAGAAAAATACAAAGTGTGTGAAGGCAGGAAAAGGTTGATTTCTCATTACAGAAAGAAGGCAAAGCTTGCCCTTCTCTCATATCAGCAGGAGCTTAGTGACACCTCATTATTTTGGAAGTTGCTACTACAAACAGCTCTACCAAACATCAAGTGACTAAAGCACCTGCTTCCCCTTTTGCCTTTGTCTCTGCAAAAGGATCGAGCTTAGCATATTCTCTTTAGAGTTAGGTTGACTTTTTTTACCTTGTCTTATACCAAAATATTCATTTTTGAGGGGAAAATCCCTCAAAATAGCATATCTAAAGGAATAATAGCACTAGCAACCATCAAACTGCAGTAACACAAACATTCATTGAGCAAAACAGTGAATGTGTCTCTGGAATTAGAGCAGTTAACAGTGCTCTGCAAAGACATTAAAGCTTTTAATTTAATGGTAACTTCAAATTTGGAAGGGTCTTGGACACAAACTTTCATTACATTTCACAAAGGAAGACCAAATTATTTTTTCCTTTCACTCAGCACATGAACCTTTACAAGAAAAAACAAAATTAAAGTAATTTCCGAAGAGATTTCAGATGCAAATCCCTGAACACACTCGGTGGCCTGTCAGGAATGTGCAGCAGACCGAAGGAAAACACAGGTCATTGGTGACAACAGTGTAAATTTTACCTCTCTCTGCTGAAAGGCATAACATTGGCTGTGAAAATGAACCATTAAGATCCCCCAGAACCCCAACATCAAGAAGGAGATTTGAACTGAGGGAAAGAAATGCCAGTGTTATTACTTGAGTTGTACTTCTTACTTCCTAAAACTTTTTTTCTTCAATAGCTACAACCAAATTATCTTTGCAACTAAACTTGATATGCTTCTGAGAATTAGGAGCAAATTAGGAGCAATTATTCTGTATTTTTCATGGCCAGCAGCTGGGGCAAAATATTCCTAGGTGAGATGCTGCTTGTGCATCAAGTTGGGAATAATCTATATCCTGCTCTAACAAAATACTCCTATATTAATGTCTAATCTAATCCAAATAGATGTATGAAAACTGTCCTAATATGAGTGAACCCTGTTCAATATTTTTTTAAAAATCTCCTTAACTGTTGTACTGTGCCTTTTATTTAAATCTATCAGGATTTTAAATCACCTGGAATTACCTTAGGTGGCTATGCCACTTTGAGCTGTAGTTCACATGCAACAAATGATATTTCCTGATTTAAGGCAGTGAGAGAGCCTAATGTGCGACCCACCCTATTTTAGCTTTTGAATAAAAACAGACAGTTAAGAAGAGATAGCATTTCCTTGAAGGCTTTTGTGGATTTAGAAAGCAAGCCACATCTGCATACCCAAAATATTCATTAGATTGTGCTGAGAAAAAAGTGGGAAAATAATGGGCTTTACAAAGGGTAGATTTGGGAGAAGTGAGTATAAGAAAATTGATGTGAATTAAATAGAGTCCAGAAAATCAAGTATAGTAAAGGAAGGATATTACTGGCTATGCTTGTTCCAATAAAACATTTACAGAATGTGTCACAAATGGGAACTGGAGCTGGTGTGCAGAAGCAAAGAATGAGGAAAACAGTATCAAGGATAAAATGACGGCATCAAAAGGTAGAAGGCATCCAGAATACAGGAGGATTATGTAAATTACAACAAGAGCCTGAGGCAATCAAAAATACTTGAGAAAGCCAAATTGAAAAATGAGCATCAAATAGTGCAAAGCATCTCAACTAATACCAAAAGATATTTTAAGCATAATTATACACTCAGCAACTGACAGGCAAGAAAGGTGATGGAGTGTAAAGGAGCAGGAATACTATACAGCAATTATTCCTGTACCTATCTCTAAAAGTGAAGAGGGCAGACAGTTGTGTGAGACTGAACACATGGAAATGATAGTGAGGAGTTAAAAGAAAAGGTGATCATACCCAAGCTCTCAATTAACTGCATTGTTGTTCTTAAAAGCTATAAGAGACCAGAGCCGAACAATGCTCGTCTAAAAGTACTACATGAAGTAAGCACAGAAATTGAAGAAGGTGTAATGAAAATTTATATTTAGTACCATCATTTCAGGAGGCTGGCATGGGGCCAAGCAGACACACAGCAAGAAATTACCAGTCACTTCATTTCCCATTAGTTGTCGAGCAAGTCTTAGACAACCATTAAAGGGATCACACCAGGGAGGAGGGCAACATGAAAATTCAGAGCATAATCAAGGACAGCCAATATTGTTTCAGGTCATGCCTCAGTAACTCGGGCTTCACTGAACCTGTTGCTGCCTTGCCTGGCAAAGGGGTGCAGTAAATGTCAAAGATGTTAGTTATTTAAATTGTCAGAAAACATCTGACAAAGCTCCACCTCGAGGAGGAACTTAGCAGTGTTATAGACCAACAGACAATAAGCTCTAATGTGTCAGCAAGTTCTAAAACGTTGTTGTTAAGCATGCAGTGCCACTACAGAGTTCGAGGTGTTAGAAACCAGTGTAAAAGCAGGCAAAGAAAAAATCAACACTAGCCCAGGTGTGACGAAAGGAAAGGTTACAGATCGGATATGCTTCACAGGAGTGAAGAGCTCTTCTGAAGTCACCCTCCAGGGGAATTTAGATCCAGGGTAATTAGAGCTGCATCATCTTGACAAGTGGATCCAATTAGTTACAACCAGGATTCAGAGGTGAAGAGAGGACACTGGGGATCACAGTGGTCCTGGAGTGAAGTAATTTGGGTTGTTTTCCATGGTCCTGCAATACCTGAAACAATCCAGACCTGCCCTTTTCACATGGATAGAGACACATCTGGACACCCAGAACCAGCCATGGGCACACAAGGTCCTGCCTTGCAGGAAGGTGTGGACAGGTGCCCTTCTTGAGGATGGGATAATCGATTTTGCCTGCTCTGCAGGACAAACCCTTTTTTAGGCTGCAGTAAATGAGGACTGTTTGTACCTTTGAGTGCTGCTGACACGTGTTGGCTCCCTACCCCTTTGTGCTGCATTGATGCAGACATCCAGAAATTTATTTCAAACACTTACCTAGGAAAACCTATTTTTCTTCATCACAAAAGGCTTTTATACATGACTGTCTGCACAATCACAATGATTAAATATGTTTAAATCCCTTTCCTGAGTTTATCAAAGCCCTGGGAAGTCAAATCTTGCCGGAGCACATTGAAGTGCCTCCTACCTTGCTCAGAAGCTTCTCCTGGGGCTGAGTTGATGCCTTGGAATGACTGCCTAGAGCAGAGGCAGAGTTAGAGAATAAAGCAGGGATTTATTAAAAGGCCCTCAGTAGATGCACCTTGGGCAGTGCAAAAGCCCCGTGGAGGCTACACCCAAGATGGACAACAGCCACAGGTTTTCCAGACAGACAAGAGTTTGGTCTGTTTGCATATCAGGGGTTAATTGTCCAATTACAGCTTCAGGTAATGAAATATACTCCAAATTTGCTCCCCCCAATTAATTTTTGTTTATACTTTTGAGGGCCTGAGGCAGAGGGTGTCCTTGGTCCTCAGGCTTAGAAGGATCTGACCAAAACGTGGAGAGCTTACTAACACTCTATATGGAGTTCAGAGTTACACACTAATGCAGTGCAGGATCTGAAAAATATAGAAGCTAAAAACTTAAGGCATCAGTGTGCAGTGGCATTTTAGCTGTGCTCTCGCTCTCCTCATTGGGGCAGTTTAAAAGGCAGAGTGTTTTATTGCTTATTCCCACCCAGGGTCTCTGTGTGTGTGGGGAGCTGTGGGGTGCACGAGTCTCTGTGCTCTGCAGAGGGGATGGCAGCAGAGCAGCAAAACAAACAAACAAACAAACAAAAAACAGGGGGAAGAACAGCACCACACGTCCCTCCCGGAGCCCTGCCTGCAGTGAGAGCTGTGTGTGACAGAGCTCCAGGCTCTGCTGCCCTCCCTGCTCTGCTCAGGGCAGCTGTGGCCAGCTGTGCCAGCCAGGGAGGGAGCCAGCCCATGGCAAGGGGGAAAGGAGGGACACACATGAGCTGGAGACAGCTGGGAGATCCTGTGCCTTCAGGGGATCAAAGGACATGGGGGCTAGGCAAGGGAACCCAATTATTGACAGAAAATGAGAGGGGAAAAGAAAAAAATAAAGACTTGGCTTTTACGTCGCTATGCATTTGCTTAAAACTTGTGGTGCTGGTTCCTTAATTCATACTAGGGGAATTGCAATGTTCCTTTTCCATCATGCAGGAAGGTGAGGGATTATTTCAGGTAATCCTTTGGTCTGTGATCACCCCCACACAGCAATTTCTGACACTCTTGGACAAGGACTCTGAATAGAACAGGAAGCCTCCATAGGTGTAAATTACAGCTGCTATCTAGAAAATAATATTTCTATTAACTGTGTTGTATACATGATCCAAAAACGTATGGAAAATGACTTGATGTGACCACAGTCACACTGTAATATTGGGAAAATTCCTCTGTTTGGAAGGACAGAACTGGGGACAACTGACAGCTATCAGCCAAACTGCTGAGAAACTCTCCTTGTGGAAAGAATTGCAAAATATATACCAAAAAAGAAAGAGGAACAAGGAGTTAACTTCAAAGGAAATGTCAAATACAGAAGTGAGAGGTGAAAGACACAAAAGTGTTTAATGCAGCTAGGATGGCCAGATCCCAAACTGGGCTTAGTTTATTTAATTCCTTTGATTTCTGCTAAATAAAGCCATTTACAGAAGCCAAGCCCCTTGCTTCATAACTTTAGGTTACACCCTGACTTGATGAGAGGTTTTCCTGAACTTGGCTCAGCTGCTAAGAAACAGGGACATGGGATTTGTAATGAATCCGGTCTGCATTCTGTGTTAAGGTCTTCTGGTATTCTTATTATTATTATTTTATTTTTCCTGAAAGGGCAAGCAAATAACTCAAATCCAGTGACAGGTTTATTGCAGAAAGAAATGGTAGTATTTGCATCATAATTTTTTTTTTTCTTGAAATGCAGTAAAGTTCTACAGAAGAGTATTTAAGCCATTTCTTTGGCTGAATTCAGTAGAGAAAAAGAGCATGTTGATTTATACACGGGCAGGTTTTTTCCCACTTCATTTTACTTAGAATAAAGCCAAGTGGAAAGGGAAGCTAATAAAATAGGCTTAAAACAAAACAGCCCCCTCCCACAACACTTCACAAATTCCAAGATTTGCTTTTCCAAGATATATTTTTTTATCACCAAAGTGCTGTGTAATATATTGCAGTAATAAAATTATTTCATTGGAATGACCTGGTTTATGTAAGAATTCTTAAGCTTTTCTTTGTCTTTACAAAGAATATATGAAAGCAAATTAAGAATTAGCTGCTAGGTTTAAAATAGTTGAGTGTGTTAAGAAAAATGCAGATGTGTAATCCTGCAAATGTATGATAATTTAACATAAATAATTCTTGAATTAATTAAAGGATCTACAGGTTTGTCTTATGGTCTTTTTTTCTTGCTTTTCTTTTTGAAAGCATGACTCAGAATAATCATCCTACACATCCTGGCACATGGAGCCTTAGGGGTGGGTTTAGTGCACACAGCTATTTATAGGCAAAATTTCATATGACTTGGACCTCCTCGAGTCCCAAAATCTAACACATTTTTTACTAAAGTAGCCCTCATGGCTCTACAGTCTGGTCATCATCCTCAGAGCCAAGTGTTGCATAAATCAGAAAAAATCTATTCCTTTACACAGGTCTTTAATTGGCCTGAGATGATCTTAAGAAATGAGGGGCATGTCTCTTCTCACTTGGAGCAGAACGTATGGATTCTGAAGTACTGTTAGTCCTTGCCAAATTGTGTGTGTGTCAGAGGGGAAGGCAGAAGAGAAGATGGATAATTTTTAATGTTCATAAGATCTGGATGTAATTTTTGACTGTAGGACAAAAGCAGTGCCTCATTCAGCAGGATGACAAAAGGTTATTTGGCACCTGGCATAAAATACACTTCTTGCAAGAACCTGGCATGAACACCAAAGCGATAATGAGTAAAATGTCAACGTCTGTGCAATAAAATCATTGATGCTGAATGTTAAACAATCATAAACAGAATACTAAACCTTCTATGAACATTATGCCTTTTCTATGAGCAGCCAAAAATTAGTCAAAACTAAACTGACATCTTCTCTGATATTAAGAAAGTAAACAAACCTAATGTCCCAAGACCATTACCTTCAGTGTCCTAGGACATCAGGTGAACTGCAGGAAACACACACTGCCACTTGTTAATGAATCACAGGAGATAGAATGACATCAGTCCAGTTAATGGATACTGTTCCTTGCCAAATCTATGTCTTTAAATTTAATTATAGTTGAGCTTCATCAATCATACAGCAAAAGAACATGGTGATGAAGACTTGAACTCCAAGATCAGCCCTTAATCAACAGACATTTGCCTCATTCTCATCTAATACACTTTCCTGCAGAAACCACTTGGTAGAGAAAAGGGAGCTGTGATCTGTGAAACTCTATGATTAATCACTGCATTAGGAGAATTCAGGCCTTGCCCTATATCTATAGCTTCTCACCACAAATACAGATTAAAACACAATGTTTGGGCTCAAACCCAAGAGTTCTCTGATTTTGCAATCACTTTACTCTATTGCTACTAAACCATGCCTCTGTGGGACAGTCATTTTTGTCTAGGTTTCTTCATCCTTAGAAAAAGTTACTAGTATGGTTTGAGATCTTTCACTGAATTGCAACGACTAACCTTTACATTTTGGGTACATTGAGGATTCCTGAGATGAATTGGAAAAGTTCCATTCTCATTATTAGTCTGGATTAGTGCTCCATTAGGAGAATCTCCTATTTGTGAAACATTCTTATTTCTGTATAAAATTCACAGGGAGAAATGTTGGGGATTTTCCTCCTCCCTTCCATTATGTAATTGTATGAGGGGAAAAGAAATAGAATTTTTTATAAACACAGTTTAATAACTGCTGAATGTAATATTATAAACACACGAAATACCTCCTGGCAATTTACTGAGCCCAATATCAGATCATGGAGAGGACAGGCTGTGAATTAAACACTACTCTTCTTCCTAGAAAACACTTTTCTGATTCAAAAGTGGTCCTGACAACCATGGTCCTCGAACATCTCTGAGCATCACAAGATGGAAAATGTTCTTCATGCAACCCCAAACTTCCCTCATCCCCACTCAACACCCACCAAGGTTCTTATTCCTGCTTCTATCTCCAACTGCACAGAGAGGGAAGAAACAATCTGTAAGTGTCTTTTCAATAACTATGCATATCCACGGAAATCCGCATCTTGCCTACATACAGGCAGAGCAAAAGAACAATCCTGTTAAACATTCAGCCAACGTTTCTACTGACCACAGGCACTTGCTCATCAAGCATGGGGTTCACTGCAGGAACACTTTCAGAAAACAGGCAGCCACACTCAGAAAAATGTTTATCTTCTTGGCACTAGGTTTCGTGATATTACTCCTCTTCTTGTGTATAATTAAAAGGACACTTTCTTGGTTTTTAATAATTACACGATAAAAGAAGAGTGTCCACTTCCCCACACTTCAACCACAGGGTAAAAATTAGTGAGAAGAGTGTTTTTGTTTTCAAAAGATATTTGTATTAAATCAGCATGTAACAGCAACAAAAATGTGCTCTTTCAAAAGGCACTTGCTAGGTCAGGATGCATTTCTGAAGAAACAGCCATCAACTGGGAGCTACAAAAGTTTAAACAAGCAGCACTTGTGGATGTCACTTCTGCAAATCTTCATACCAAAGACAGGGTGTTGTATCTACAACACTAATTAGTACCTAGCATGAATACCATAAATTGAAAAGTGTTAATTAATCCTCAATGTTTTTTCCTGAAAAATAAGGGGTATTATTTTCTTTAGAGTGGGAGAAACTAAGATTTGAAAGCTGTGCTAAGACTGACTCATGACAAGTCTGAGGAGATCAAAGCAGGCTGGATTCTCAGACCTTCCCTTCTAACTCCCAGTCTCTGTCAGATCCTTATCAGCTGTGTTCTAATCTCACGCTGCCCTAAACAAGAGATCAACACTGGTCATCACCTGATGCCATCTTGTAGGATTACCAAAATCTCCATCCTTCCCCTCTGCCAAGACACAGGGCTGCCCAGAGCCCAACTTTAAGTGTGTGCTTGTGCCCAAATTAGCTGAATGAAAGGAAAATTTGGGTTGAGTACAGCCATAGTCAGGGATAAATAACCAGGTATCCAAAATCACAGGTTCAAAAAACCCCAAAGAATATCACAGAAAATTCAATGCTAGGACTCTGAGTGACCACACTGCATAACACTCTGCTGAACGCCACAGTGATGAGCAAGGACTGATCAAACCTCAGACAACTCTTTTATGCAGCCTTATTATGTTTAGAGCAGACTGAGCACACTGAAATTTATTTTTAAAAATATTGTTTTAATCACTAAACCACATCTGTCTCTGGAACAGCAACACATTCAAGAGAGGGGAAAGAAAACCAACAAGCATAATGTAAGCTGCACAAGATCAAAAGCAAGAAAGAGTGCAATTAATTTCACCCATTTTTAGAAGTAATTGTCTTTGCACCTTACCCAAAATTTAATGAGCATTATTTCTCCAGCATGGAAAAAAGCTTTGTTCTTTTGAGTTAATTGATTTGTAAACTCAGTCAGAGAAGTGTATCTGAAGTTCAGTAACCTTGATAGTTGAAAGAAATGGAGCATTCAATGGGTGTAGTGCAAAAGACTGCTGCAAACCCTGGAAATGTAACTATGGAATTGATTTCCTGTTCTCTGAAACTCATAGGCAGTATGTGTGTGTTTCACAATTTCAGTTATGCTCTTTAAATAGCCTCTTTTTATAATTATTATTTTAAATATTTTTCTATTCCCTCCTTGTTGCAGAGCTCTTCATTTTCCAGAACTTCATAGCATAGAGTGGCTTCCAGTGACAGAAAATCAGTGAGGACTGAATGGCAGGCAGAAAGCATTACCCACAGAAAGGGAGATTAGCTCTTTTTGGATGACAGAAAATGAAGATTGGACAGGTTTGTATAAATTGCACCATAGAGGACTGGTTTGAATATGGTCAAAGGACTGTGGGTTCAAGGCACCAGAAACAAAGAGCCAAGGCAGAGAAGGAAGGAAAGGAATGGCTGTGGCTGCTAAGATGAAAAAAAAATTATTTTCATTAACATCTTAAGGCTGGAAGAAGCCAGGTTTACATTTCATTTTTGCCCCTTAAGGCAAGATTTAGCACAGTATTGTTCAGTATGTAAATTCTAGTTACAGCCTAATGAGATTCCTACAAAATATTCTATTAATGCTAAAGGCTCTGATCTAAGATCGTACTTACATATGTTGCTTATCTTTTTCTCATCAGGGCTCTTTTATGCTCCTGGATGAGTTTCTCAGCTGGATCGTTGTAAAGTACACAAATTATGGGATTGCTTACCTGCACTTCTAGGAGATTAACTCACATGTTCTACCACCACCCACCTGGAACACGAAACACCTTTGTGAGACAACACACAAATCCACTTAATCAGTGACCCAAATGTGAAATGCAGACGTGGTATCACGTATAATACCGGTATAAATATCACCTCCTCGCCTCTCCACTAAATTCCGCAACATCAAAGCCAGCTAATCTCTTGGAATAGTTTATAGGAGGCCAGGGAATAGCAAAACCATCTCATCTCTGCAGAGCTTTCAGCCTGGAGAGGTGGTGTGATACGAGACTTCCAAATGAGCCTGGTGTCCCTGGAGGGAAGTTTGCATTACAACATGCAATGCTTCATTACCACGTGTATCACTGTAATGAGGAGCTACTTACATTACTGAACTTGCATTATACAGAATTATATATGCACCATGCAGATGTGGATTGGAGGATTGCTCTGAAGAGTTTAGGTATTATTTCCTTTCCCAATTCACTTTTACCAGTATTTGTACCTCAAGCAGAAGTGAAAATCAATTTGGAATCAATGCTACTTAATTTAGGCTACAGGCAGTTCTGTTTTAAAAATTATCACATCTAAATTTCTACGTGATACTGCGATTAGCAATGCTAAAATATAATGTTAAAATATAAATGTCTGATAACCTATTAAAATCCTTTAAATGTTCATTTAAAACTATACTGAACCAGTAGTGCCTCACAAATCTTAATGAGCTGAGGAATATCTTCTCATTCAGATTAATTCCTTGAATGTTGGAGAAATGGCTATGAGCTGAAAAGCCAGCGGGCTTCCTCTTTCAGTTTATGACAAGAAACTAGGAGGAAAAATATGTCATCTATTAATTCAAAAATTTAGAAGTGGTTCCAGAATATCAAGCAGCTAGGTAGAGTTCCCTCTGTACTCGTGAGGTGTTCAGTCTTTGCAAAATTCATTTCCTACCTCTTTAATCTAATTTGGGTCTTCTGATGCATGGCCATTTTCTGATATCAGAATATCATGGAAATTCTGTCAAATGATGACCAAAAAAACCCATGATTGCCATCAAAACTGGAAATATAAATTTTCTTTTTTACTAATAGGTATGTAATCCAAAATAAATTTTGGATAATCTTGCTTTTATTGATTCTTAATGCATCTCAGCACTCTCAGGACAGTTTTATGCAACTAATTAAAATTATATTTTATATGTTATCATCAAAAATAAATTCCTACTCACACATGGCACGATAGAACTAGAGCAGGAAGTTAATCTACTGATTTAAGTTATATTATTCATAGTTTTTAACACCTTAAAACTAAAATAATATAAATTGTGTTAAGACTGTTAAATTAATATTCTGAGTAATTGCATGTTAAGTTACATACAAATAGAAGAGTATGAGCATGTGGTATGTACTTCTGCCTAAGCAAAACCTATTCCCTATTTAATAAAAGATACAGGTTTTGAAAAACACCTTTTTGGTTGTTCTAATTATTAGCAAGTCTTTCTGTAAAAAAAGAACTAAATATTTACAGCCAAATATTTTTTGCTCATTTTCAGCTTGATATTTTCAATTTAAACCCAGGGGTTTAAATCACTTCCTTTTGTCAACCAGTGGAAAATCTACCTATGGTTTCATCCCTGGGACATGGCACGGGCCATAATTTTTCTGTCAGGAAGGTAAATCTGAAGGCACCTCTTTGGAAATGGGTATTTTGAACACAATTAAAGTACATAAATACTGACTAATCCTGTGCTCTTCACAAGATGTACTCCTTGTTCCCAAAAGAGGAGTTCCTGGCCCTTTCCAAGCTCTGGGACCGGTATCACGGGGCTCTCCAGCTCTGCCAGCTCATTACAGATTCATGGCTGGGGATGGGATCTCACTTGGCTTCTCCTGACCTGGGACGTCTTCTGGATGCCCCTTCTTCCTGAGCCATTGGCCAAATGGACTCCTTCACCACTGGCCTCTTCCAAAATGAAAAGTGCAGGATAAATGTGCAGGAATTTGGTGCCAAGGCATTGCCTGGAGCCCTGGCTGAGGCTGGGGGTGAAGCCTCTCTGTGCCACCCTAAAGCTTTTCCTCTCACCTCCGCAGGTCTGGGAGAGGAAAGCACCAGATCTCTACTTGGAAAGGGGGAGGAAAAAACCCCATCCCTAACCAAGCCACATAAATCCTTCATGCAATCATTTCATCCGTGCATCTGCAACCTCATCTCACAGCCAGAGTGTTTAATTAACAGATTTTTGTTCTGTCCTCCCCGTTCATCAGAGGAGCACTGGCGTGTTGGCTCAGTGCTTGCACATCCCAGCTGGTTAAAGGGAAACACTCCTGGCATGTTAGCCCCAAATCTATTGAATTTTTACTGTCCCACAGATGCCCTGCACACAGAGCTATAGGGCTAAAAATATTTAAAAATTAATAAATTTGAAAATTTTCCAAATGAAGGAAGGTGGCCCTTAGTTTCTAAGTGGCCCTCAGTTTCCCTAACACAATACAGGAGGCAAAGTGGCAAGAGAAATTGGTAGAAATAAAGAAAAAAAGTTCTAGAACACAACTATTTCCTCAAGTATTTTGTACTCATTTACCCTAAAATCAAAGCTAATTAATATATTCTCTTTAAATATACTTATTTTTCAGTTATATTGGTTTGGGGTTTTTTTTGTGGAATTGTGCCTCACTGCAACTTTTACTGTGCTCCATGGGCTCAAAATAGATTAAAAAATTGCTGCCTTCTGTATTTTAAAGATATAAGGAAACTGTATACCAGAAAAAAAAAAAAATCCACCTAACAGTGAGGTCTAATATGCTGTGAAATAATCTTCCAAGGAAATGGCAGACTTGAAATGAGACTGGAAAAAGCAGAAGTAGCATAAAACAGAGGGATAGTCCTGAAAGAGATATACAAGATGAATTAGGTCATCTTTTTATCTCTATATTCAAGTAAAGTATCAGTGAGAATATAAAATCCAATAATTCTGCACACAAATGTCATGTCATATGCAATATAATGCTTTAATCCTATTATGTCTAAAATTTAATTGCAGTTTTTCAGAGAAATTGAGGGAGGAAGAGCCCTTGGTGTACATACAGATTAGATCCAGTTTCCACTCAAACAAAGCAAATAAATAGGCCATTCAGGTCTCAGTTTAACAACCCACATTAAAAGATAGGCATGTTTTCACTTGGAAACTCCAAAGAGTGATTCTGGCTTTTTAAATGCAAAAAAAAGACATCCCCTATCACTGCAGATGAAATAAAATAACAGATGAAATTAATACTTGGGAAATAGTAGGTTTGATTTCTGTTTCTCTGCAAGGCAATTTTCATTTCATACATATCCAATTAATATGCTCCATTTCCAATATGTGGATAAGTTGTTCTTCTGTAGCTGAAATTTTATTTCAGCTGTACTTTTACTGGAGAAAAGAAAATTCCAGTAAACATGGGGGCACATTGGCACTGATAAAAATTGCCATCGTTTCATTCACATCATCTCAGTAATAACAGAATAGAGCAGCTGAGGATGAGCTCCATAAACTCATGTTGAAAACTCAGCAGAAGGAAAAGGAGAAGTTCCCACATTTGTCTGCTTTTTCTACATTAATGTGAAAATTCTGCTCAGGAGCTGTTGGCTGCTTTGAGTTCACAATGTTCCCAGTCTAAAGGATCCCAGCTGATCCTTAAGCACACCTGAAATAAACAGGCTGCACAATAAAACTGGCCAATTTTGCTTCCTCATGCCTATGGCTGTGATATTTTTTTTCTGTGTAGGTAAGGGAGCAGGATGGAGCATAAGCTGGAGCACCCACACAGATCCCTACATGCATCTCAGGGCCTTGCCGATGTTAAGCATCCCTTACTTCAGGAAATTTAAATATTTCCATATGAAATCTTTGCCTATTTGGGCACCCCAGAAAGACATGAGGATGCAAGGAGGCCAGTTCTCAAGTGCTGTAAGGAAACTCAAGTTCTCCATGAAGATTTTTGTGACATGTGTGGCTCACTGACAGAACAAATGCTAAGGCACCATATAGAGCATATCTGCCCTTACAAGGAAAAACCTGACAGGCACATATCAGCTTTCTGTTCAGTGACCTCTTCCAGTCTTCCTCTTTCTTTTGCTCCTCTCAGAGCAATCCATCTCCCTTTTTTTGCAAGCTGTGTCAAATTTTAAATGTTTTTATTTACTCTTCCACATCCACAGTCTACAGTAAACAAGATTTTTCCCCATGGTACATCCAGCTCGGGGGATGTAAATGCTCACAATATTATGATTTAACTATATGAATAGAAAATATGACTTCTACCACATCTTTCTCATTACCTCCCTACAGACAGATAATAGATTAATGCCATGGAACATGCAACATAGATCCCAGAATTTAAAAAAATATAACTTTGTTAGTATTTAATAAGAATAATTTAGTATAAGAAGAGCTTAATAAATGCTTGCTCTGCAAGCACTGATATGGGATGCATTTTTTTTAAAGTAAAGCAAATGCCAATCTCCTTTACTTCAGGTGATAACAGACAATAACAGTGGAACTGGAATCAGATGGTGACCTGAACACTTCCTTAAAAATATTTGTGGCCAAAACCTACACCTCACTGGTTATTTCAGCCAGAAAACAGCATTTGCCAGAAAGGTCAGAGCACAGTCATTCAAATATGACAGCACTGTTTTTCAAGACGATGGCAACAGGGAAAAATATCATGTATTGCACTATTGAAGACTATTTAACTCCAATATTAAAGAAATAACCCTCTGAATGACCCATAAGGTTATAAAAATCATGTTAAATCAGCTAAAATACATTCTATTTACATATTCAGAAATCACAAGTCCAGAGAGATGGCTACTCAAATAAGACATGCATGGCCAAGGCCATTTCTTAACAATTACAATTGCCTAAAACTTTTGTTTAAGGAGAGAATCCAAAACCTGTTGATGCTCCCTTTTGGAAGGGAGCAACAATTTGAAATCCAATTTGAAACTCAATTGTGAGCAGACCTGGAATGCCTATCTTTATTTAGAAGTAGCATGGCACAGAGAACCCAGTGCATGCTGAAGTCAGATGATTTGCTTCAAGCTTCACTTTGTCTTCTATTTAGAGCACAGAAAAGCTGGAACGATCTGTAGGTACAGCAGACAACAATTTGCAACCCATCAGCAGGGTAGAGTCCTGGTTTAAAACAAATTAAAAGCTCCCTCTTGAAAGCTGAATGCCACGTAATATAATTTTCATGGTATGTGCATGCATTAGATTGCTCCAATTAAACTTGTAAAAAGAAAAAAACAAAAAAGGCTGTTTAAAAAACGGTTTCAGGTGCTCCAGCTATTATTCATGAAAATGCTGCGCTTCCCAGCATTGTGCCTTATCAAGTATAAACTGGAATCCTACATTTTAAATTAAATGATCTGTAAAAGCTGCTATCTTTGTGAACATGAGATATTAAATAATTTCAGAGAGGAATGTGTGAATCAATTAGATTCAGCAAAATAGGTTCTGGGTATGTGAATATTGCGGATGCACCGAGGCACCGTGTCAGAGAACAGTGCTGACTCCAACATTTTTCTAAACAAAGCACTCAACATCCCTGCTAGGAGATATATAACTTCATTTATACCTAAATGCCACAAACCCAAGGATATTTAGATTAATTAGCTCTGCTGGCTACAAACATACCTCTTAAGAAAAAATTATTTATCCAAACCAGTATTTTTGGAAGTGACATAAAGATGAAATTTTTTTTCCTACATGTTTTCCCAAAGGAAAGCTTAGCTATCATAAATTATTATATTGTTAAAAGGGTCTCAAATAAAACCAAATTATAATATCTCATGCTGCTCATCCTTTGGCTTCTATCCCAGCACAGGGTCATGGCTCTGTACAGAAAACACAGTGGGGTAATAAAACTGCCTGGAGATAGTAAAATGCTTATTGTACAGCAAGCAACTATGTAGGACTTCTCCTGAAAAAAAAATGATAATCACTTGAATTTACTGGTGGAAGATTCCAGGGATTAAGTGCTCATCTATGATGAATAGGACAAAGGTATCAAAGGCAACACTATTAAAACTATTATCACAGTTCATACTAAGTGATCTGGTTATAATTATTAGGTTTGGCTCTCAGAAGAAAAACACCTTGAAGTCATGTGGTAGCTGTGTGTAAGTCCTATATATTTGTTGAGATAAAAAAAAAAAGAATAATTTTAATTGAATATAAGAAATAGACTTACATGTGGTGACATTTTGGGAGCTGGTCCCAGGTGTTTCTAATTTTGGTTGTGTTTTAATGCAGATTATAGTATGTTCATGTATATTAGATATTGGAACACTATAATCAGCAGGTAAAATAGTCAGATACAGAGCATGGATAGTGCAGTGAAGCACTGTTGATGAAGCAGTACTATGAGTGGTTAAAAGCTGATGTATTCTACTTTGCCATCAAGAGAATTGGCCGAAAATCTCACTGCACCAGAAGCAGGGCCATTGGCTTTGCCCTGCTGCCTGCAAAGAGCTCTAAGGTGTGGGAAATGACCTGGCACTGCCAGAAACCTGCACCACTCGTCCTGTGGCTATATCTTCCAGTGACATTGCAATGGTACCCGATGCAAGGATCCACTCACAGGACCTGGCCAGGGACTCAGAGGGTCAGGGCTTCAGCGTGAGGTGAAACTTGGTTCACAAAGAGGAGCTGCTCCATAATTAGGGCAGTCATCCCAGTGCATGCTGCTCATCCTCCCCAGCTCGAGGGTATTATCCCTTTCCAAATGAGATCCATGCTCTATTGAGCACTTGTAAAATGAAGGAGATACATACATGTGTTTTCTGTGGTGTCACAAATCTATTACTAATAAGTATAAGGTACATTTACTCACAATCTGTTTATGGTGTTAGGGAAGAGAACGACTCTGGAAGCAGCAGCCCATCCTTCCTTAGGGAAATCTCCTAGACAATAAACCTATTACTAATATTTTTTTAATTTGGTGAGGCTTTGTGAGCAGATATTTATTCCTAAGTCCTGCTTGTGCTGAAGTTTCACTGACAGAGTAATGGCATTATGTTGGTAAGCAGCATAATTAAATGCTCTAAAAGCAATTAACTAAAGTGCATGCCAGTACCACGCTGCTAGACATGGACACAAGGTCAGCCTTCCTGAGATTTTTATTCCACAATCCTTGGTAAAATAGCACACAGCACCACAGCTCCTAAAAGTCCATTCCCCTGATCTTTTCCACCTGCCCTTGAGCTGCCTGAGGTTTGTCCGCAGGCCCTGCCTGTGCTGCAGCTCAGCCAAGGACAGTGAGGGCTCCCCAGTGTCTTAAAACTGGGAACTCAAAGTTCTTTCCACTTTCCCCATGTCAGTGCTCGTTAGTTAATGACCCACCACAGCAGGAAGGCTTCAGAGCCAGGACAGCCAATCCCCCCAGGAGCAGAGACTGCTTCAGAAGAGGCAAACTGCACTAACAGGGAGAGAAGGAGGAGAAGAGGAGCAGAAACAAGGTTTGCACAGGATCAGAACAAAGGAGGGAAGATCTCTCCCCACTCTAGCAAGGGAAAGGAAGCTGCACTCTTTTACACACTCCTTTTAATTAAGCCATGAAACATGCTCATTTACCCTAAGCACATCCTCTCACAAGTAATCTCCACACAAGGTACCCTCTTGCCATTGAAACCCATCAGACTGGACATGGCTAGATTTGATGTGAGAAAATTTACCAGGGAGGGAAAGGATTCAAATCCTTTTTACTGTCTGATTCAATCTGCAAAAGACTGTTCAGATACTATGTATGTATCAATATTGCTTTCAGACAAAGGGGTTTGCATGTAAAAAACACTGGCTTCAAGTGGCATTTTAGGGGCTCTTCTGACATTTACTATTTGCTTCTTAATGACTGCTGTGACAATCAAACAAAACTGACAGGCCAACTAACTTGTCCAAATAGTATCCAAATAAATCCTCTGCTTTCTTTACACTCAGAAGACCAGCTCTGCTGGAGGTAGTAATTTGTCATGATGGAAAGAATTAACTGTGACCTATTAACACTTCATCACTAAAATTATGAAAAACCAGTATCAAAATAGCAGGTTATCTGGTGATCCTGAATGCTACAATTCCAAACTCAGTAAGGAGATAGTCCTTGAGACTGGCAAAAGATGTTCAGCCTCTGAGGGATTTACTGAGGGTTAGTGTACATGATGCTAACAAGTTAGAAAGACAGAGCAGCAGGAGAGGAAAGCTTGGATTTCAGCAAGTGTTACCCATGACTAAAAATTAAAATAAACGTCCCATGACCTCACTATAGCCACCTCAGGGAAGTTACAAAAATCCTGCTCTCATAATATATACAATATTTTGCTGTACAGAAAATAGCTTTTATATCTTCAAAGCTACTGCTGTTTTTTGCTACTGGAGGACCACAGACAAGAACATGGACACAGCCATGGAGGAGTCAGGAGCAATGGGAACAAACTCAGAACCAAATGAGGTTTCTGCATTACCACGAGTGGAATAGCAACACTAAAAATTTGAAGAAGAACACTGAAGTTGTTGGCAGAGAATTCCAAAACAGTGTGACTGTGTGTTTTGTAGTCACCCTAAATAAGAAAATGCCAGGCTACACTATTCAGTACTAAGTTTGTATTTCTTTGGGTCATTTCACATAAGTATTGACTTGTCTCTTTGTAAGGTAGAACAAAAGGAAAATGAATGAGCTTAACACTTGTAGGAGACCAAGAAGGTGTCAAGTTTCTCAGAGGTAATAATTCAAGGGTAATACAGAAAAGTTATTTCTTTTTTAAAATTAAATAAAAATACAAGCATGTTCTTATAGCAATTTATCACAGCTGTTTAATAAAATGAAGAAAAAATAGTCTCTGTAATTAAATAGAAACTGAAGAATGAAGAGGAAATTCATTATTTACTCATTTCTGTTACAATCTTCTCTGGTTGTCTCTAGAAGTGTAACTTCTGTTGCCAGACAGCTTAATGTAAGCTCAGCTACTTTATTCCTCATATAAATAATAAATTATAATGATGGCTACATGACATTAAAGACAGATTATAAGGTTTTCTACACTGGCAAAATGAGTGAGCTTTTTTTTAAAAATTTTTCAGCAGTTTTTATATGAAGGGAGAAAATAGGAGTGAAGAGTTGTCTTGAGTTATCTTGTTAAACTTGCATATGAAATAGGATAAATGTTTAACTTCTATAAGATGTAAGGTCACAAGTTACCATGACTGGGAACAACCATGTCTTCATTTTTTCAGGGGCTGTTTTAAACAATTCATCTACTCTCATGCTTGCATCCAGCTACAATTTTGAATTTGATCATGTTTAGGTAATCTTTAATAGCGCAAAATTCATGCTGACCCTGTCACTGCATAGCTGCAAGAGCTTTGTACTTTATTAGCCCCATTTATCTTATGGAAATCCTGCTCCATTGACCAATAATGTAAAGAGCTCCATCTGGCAGAGATGTGCCACTCAAGCTACCTGGGTGCCATTCATTAATTAGTAAATTGTTCATCATTTACAACCCTGCACACATAAAAATTTCAGAACCCACCCAAAGGGGGTCTACGTGCTCTGCCTTTACCCAAAAGACTTTTTGCTTTGCTTGGCAGAAAATAACTCACTGTTTAACTGGAGGGCAGGTAATCCAAATAAGAAGGGAAGTTTCCACCTGAAGTGTGGCTATGTCTAATTTCAAAAGAATTTAATGCTTATTAAGAGCAAATTTTATTCAGCTGAACACACTCATGCCTCTGGCACACCTTCCTGCCAAAGACTCAAATAACAAGATATCCCAACATTTAATATATAATACATTAAATGACACTGTATTTCCTAGAGTTATTGTGTCAACACCTGCTAGTTTTGCTCTTAAATCAGAGGGTGATAAAACCCACTCCTTGCTGGACCATGACATTTATGCTGATTTTGTTGTAAAAGCACGTGTTCAAAAGCCTGGCTACAGAAACTCACCCAAACTTGTTAAAGTTTCTGATTTTTAGTGCAATCCCTATTAATTAGGGGAGATACCTCTATTTTTTGCACTACAGCATACATCTTTATGCCTTTTAAAAAGTCAAGGATGAATACCAATGCTCATCAAACCACCAAACTGATAATTTTGGCTACACTCTGGTATCATAAGCCAACAGCTGCCTACATTTGCAGCCAAAAAGGGCCTATGCAGTGGAAGTGTACTGAGAAGTTGAATGGCATTGCAGGGATAAAAAGAATGATAATTTGATACTGTTTTGGGAGATGATTTTTCAGGCTTCCTGATATTCCATGTCCTGATTAGATGAAGCCCTGAAATGGAGCATCCAGTACAAGTTGGGCCTGTGTTTAGGAAGAGTTGTGAACTGTTTTCTTTTTCTGTGGTAAAGATATAAAAAAAAAACACCTTCCAGAAAAGGAAGGCACTCAGTGGGTGTTTCTATTTTAATAATACAATAACATACCTAACAGGCTTTCTTTATCTCTCCCTAATTCCATTTCATTCTTCCAACTCAAAAAAACCCCAAACAAAAACAGGCTCCAAAACCCAAGAAACAAAGCAACAGAAATACAAGAGTGAAGAATATTTTTTCCTAGAATTAAGCAGCCTTAACACAACAGCCTGGACAGGGTCTGTGTGGGTGAACAATAAATATAACTTTTTTTAAAAATGTACAGTGAGCTTCTTTTATCTTCAGTCCTCCACATCTCCCCAGCAACGCCTCAGTCCTGGGAGACTGGATTCTCTCACCCTTCCCCAAACAGCACCTGCTTTTCTTCAAACCCCAGATATTTACAGAGCATCATTCATCCACATGGGAGCAACCTCCCAATGGTGACAGGATCAGGATCAAAGCAAAAGTGCTCACTAAACCAGCAAGAACTGCTAGTAAATAACAACTCATCAATACCTGAGAGTGCATATCTAAGTAACAGCCATGCAAAAATTCCTCCTGGCCAGAAGCAAGGCCATCATGAACCCTTGGAGATTCTTTTGCAGATATATATGCACTCACACACCAACCTTAAATGCAAAGTAAGGAAGAGCCTTGTGCTGCTATCAAAGGGTGGGCTGGAATGTTCAGCTTGGAAACAGTACACAAAGTATGAAGGACCTTCAATATGGTGTGCATCACACCACAAAGGAGCTCAAAGGTGGCTGCAGGGGTGGGCAAGGTATGAGTGACACACATTCATTTCAAAATCATGTCCTCTTAGGTGCTTCAGGGTGGGGTAGTTGCAATACTTTCACTTAATCTGCTTTCTTGACTACTTTCTATCAAACTAATCAACTCAAAGGTTGAATTCCCCTGACCTAAAATTGCCTTCGCTCCTTTTTCTCAAGGCAGTCAAAGACTCTTGAGATTTGTGGGCTAAAATAAGGAACACCAAGACTGCAAGCAGAAATATTCCCAGAGACAGCAACACATCTCTGCAAGGAGTTGTGGCCCAGTCAGGAGCAGTGATTGTGGAGATCAAAACACTGCAGACATCCAAATCCAGCAGTAAAAGACACGAAACTCCCACACTTCTGAGGAG
The DNA here is from genome assembly GCF_049639895.1 of Pseudopodoces humilis. Taxonomy (NCBI): domain Eukaryota; kingdom Metazoa; phylum Chordata; class Aves; order Passeriformes; family Paridae; genus Pseudopodoces; species Pseudopodoces humilis. The sequence continues at coordinate 20,277,532 of NC_142210.1, forward strand.
CTGTTACCTGCAGTGTGTTGACCCCCTCATTCCCAACAGTGACGCAAAGCTCCCCACACAGTGGCCCTGTGCTCTCCCCCAAATTTCTAGGTAGGAATAGCTCCCTAAGGAGTGCTGTTCTTTGACTACAGGATTTCATTTCTTCAACCTAAATTTATGCTGTATGGTCTTATTTTCATAGTGCTACACTGCATAACTTATTAGTTACAGATTTGGGTGAGAAAGCCGAGACTTTATTTAAGAGAAAGAAAATTATGTGAAAATATCAGCTGATATATAACGGGTGTTTAGTCATTGTGTGAGAATTAAGTGTGTGTATCTCTGTGTGTGCCTGCTATAAAAACATTTCCAGATTTTTATATGCTATAATTTTTATGCTATGAGCACTAATCATCTTTTAATATGGAAAACTGGAACAAGTAATAAGTTTAACACATAACACAAAAGCTTGGTTTTGCAAGATAGCTTGCTTTCTGTTTATCCTCATTGAGATGTTTAATGAAGTGGCTGCCATATCACACAAGTAGATGGTTAAATGAATCAAACACAATGTTTTGCCTAATGAGAATAATTTACAGAAAACTTATGCAAAAGGTTAGATTGTCTTTTAAAACACAAAGCTGTAACAGCTAGAATTCACAAAGGCCTCTGTTCCTGAGAAAGCTAGAAATCCTTATGGAAACAAGAGGATCAAGTGTCACACAGAACTCTTAGTAATTATCAAAAACTTCAATATTGTCTGTAAGCTGTTTCACTGAAAAGCCTAAAACCTGCATCTCTTTATTTTCACGCTTCTCCAAACATGTACAACTAAAGCGAGACTGAAACTGCTCCAGGACTTTTTACAGTGATGCAATGAAATTATTCCCATGAAAACAGTTGAGATTTTTCAATCCACCAGTACAGGGTGCTTAAGATTTTCTTGGTTTCATAAGTCTTAGCATAATCATCAGTGACACTACTGGTATTAATACATTAAAGTCAGTGTTATCACTCTGTGGCTGAGGAGAGCAGTGGGACCATGGGTGCTTTCCCAGGGGCTCTGGGCACAGGGAGCCTCAGGCTCACATCTTGCAGGATGCAAGAGAAAAACTGTTGCTGTTGCATTAAACCCTGATATGTTCCCAGCAAAGCAAGCAAACAAATCCATGAGCAATTGGGACCATCAGCAATCCAATAAGTTTTGCTGTTGGTTTTTCTGAGCACCAAAAAGAAGGAAGTGAGAAAGCTTTCTTAAGGCCAGGGGAATTCAGCCACATCTGCACTCTAAAGCTACCTGAAACCAGTTTAAACTGATTCAGCCTTTTGCCAAGAATGAAAGAAACTTAATTTTCCAGCATGGTAACATTCAAACTCAATTAATTTACCTTTGGTAAAAGACCATTTTAAAAGATCTGCTGACAAAGCTGATGCTTATACACAGAAATAGAAGAACACAACCCATAGCATGCTCTCTGTGGCCTGAAATCTGGCATGTGCCATGTCCTTTGCCTCTCCTTCAAGGATCTGTCCTGTCTGGAGGGCAGTGGTTGCCACCAGCCACAGTTTGTGCAAGAGCCTCTGCTTCACATTCCAGCACCCACACTGCCTGGAAATCCCTGTGAAAGGTGGCTTGGGTATTCCAGCCCTGTGGCAGTGTTTCTCAAATATCCTTTCAGAAATTTCCAAGCCAGGTGGAACATGCTGACAGGATTTTCCATGGCTATCACCTATATTAAGAAGCCCTTTTAATCTTCCCAGATCACAAGCTGATGTGCACAATCTCTGTGAGGCTACTGAGCAGTGGAAAGCAGGGAAAGAACTGAAAAAGCCACTTTCTCCTTTTATCCAGAAACACTTTCATCTGCCTATAACTTTTCACAGAAGCAACTTTACATCATGAAGAAAACACAACATAACTGATTAATTGCAACAAAAGCAGAATGAACTCAGCACAATGCTGAGCATTAGGTAAGTACACACTCCAAACAGTAACAGACTGGAGCAACCAGCCGAGTGGAAGTGATTGCCTGTAATTGTAGGTTGACACCAAAATTACTGGCTTCAAGATTGAATTTGGTGATAATGTAAATCACTCCCTGTTATTCTTTTCTTAGCAGCCTCTCTTATGAACTGCCTGAAGGAATATCACTAGATTCCTCTCTAAAGAACTAAATTCAAAGCATTTCCCAACTCCATTACAATTTCTGATGTGACTCATTTAAGGAGATGTAGAGTTCAGAGCTTGGTTTTTGACATCCCTTTTACAATCTGAGTTGCTAATATAAATCATAGAATCATAGAATCATTTCAATTGGAAAAGATTTTTAAGATCACCAATCCACCTGTTCACACAGCACTGAGAAGCCCACAACTGAACAGTGTCCCCAGCTTCCACATCAGCACATCTTTTGAATCCCCCTAGGGATGGTGACTCCAACACTTCCCTGCCTGCTCCAGTTCTCAACATCCCTTTCAGTGAAGATGTTTTTCCCAATATCCATTCTAAACCTCACCTTGCACAGCTAGAGGCCGTTTCCTCTTGTCCTGTTTCTTGTTTTCTGAAAGACCAACCCCCACCTCACCACAACCTCATTTCAGGGAGTTGTAGAGTTAAATTCTCCCCTGAGCCTTGACTTCTTCAGAATTAACACCCCCAGTTCCCTCAGCTGCTTCTCATCATTCATGTGCTCTGGACTCTTCTCCACCTCTGCTGCTCTTCTCTGGATGCTCAGGCTGTCTCTGTGGAAGCTGCAGGCACTCTTGCTGTCACTCTTGCAAAGCATGCCCTGCTCACCTTCCAGGTTGTCTCCACCCATAACTTGCTTTTATCATTGCTTTGTCTTTGCAGGACAAATATTTCTACACAAGCTAGTGTTTACAGGTGCCTCCTGCAATGGCTGAGGATTAGGTGCAATTAAATGGGCTTTTTCTTCCAGCTTTTTAACAGCAAGCAGAAAACCAGTAAGCACTTTGGAGGACCTGAAGTTTTAGGTGATTATTATTATTATTATTAAATTTTAGATGCTTTGGAGGATCCAAAACTCCCTCAGAGTCACTTCTCTCATGGGAGCTCCTCATAACCGACCAGCAAGCAAGCCACAGTTAACAAACGTGATCACAAAGCCACCTCCCTGTCAGACCTGATTTTCCTACAAGTAACACAAAGAGAAAGGGAAGAGAAGACAGCAGAGATATCAATACAAAGGCTGTTTTCATATTCACATTTGGGCCCAGAGCAGCAGAGCAATTTTGAAGCAAATCCCCTGATCTTCCCCACTAACTGGAGGCTGGTGTGAGAGCTTGGTCTGGGGAGAGTGAATTGGGCTCCATGCAGAGGAAAGGAAACCAATTGCTCTTGTGCAGGTGCAGAGTAAGTGCTCTCCACCCCTAATGGGTGCTTGCCACTTCGATAGCCTCTAACCACAGGCCTGGTGGAGATGTTTGGCCACCAAACCAAATATTTTAAACAGGATTGTGCCATATTCAGGGTAAGAAAAAGCAAAATAATTTTCAAGGTCTACAGAGCGTTTTCCTGTGCATGGTTCAGCATTACTGGCAATCTGCACAGCTTGGGTCCTGTGGACCAAGGAATTTATTTGTTACTGCTCTCCATTAATTAGTTACAACACACCTCAACACGACTGAGTGCCAGGATACAGCATCTTTCTAATGGAGGGTACTGAAGAGGCAAAGAGCCTTTGGAGATAGCCCAAAATAGTAATTAGTTAATACTCAATTGATCAGAACATGAATGAAATAAACAGCATGGTTGCTGGCAGCATGATAGGCATTATGAAAAGCACCTTAGTTATTAAACAATCAAATAGCACTTAGCTAAGGAGCTCACAGCACCAGATAAGAGATTGAATAACTAAAGAGGAAAAGGCACAGGAAACAGGCAAAAGCTATTATCTTGTCAGATCTCTGAGATTTTCTGTAGATGAGTTAAAAAATGTTCTGTATTATCCTGTCAAAAAGAAAAATAAAAGTAAATACTCTGGCTGTAGACTGTGCTATGTGACTGCACATCAGGAAACAAAACCAGTCAGGAAATGCATGCACAATGCAAAGTTGTTTTAATAATAAATCAGACAATGACACAACACATAAATATAACACTACAATTCATGCACAGAAAATATAACTTGATTATCAGCCCCCTTATTTATGACACTTAACTTAAAATTAGCACTTCAATAATCGACTACCAAGATAAATTTGGAGCAGAACTGGAGACATTAAGTTCAGACTTAAGGTATTTTTAAGTGACAAATAAGGAGATTTTGACTCAATTTTTATTCTCAGAAAACTACATTCAGAAGCAACTGGATCTGTGTTTCAGCTAATTCAAGGTAAAATGATGAAAATTTGAGGCTAAAAAGTAACCAGTTGGCTGAATTTATCTGGGCAAAGCAATTTCAAAGGTATGATCTTGAGAAAGGGCAAGCACCTCAGAAACAGCTGATATCCCCACCTCTGTAGAATTCAAGAATATATATAAAGACTTTTGTAGATCAACCTTTTTGTAGGCCTGCACTTCTCAGACCTTAACAGAATATATTAACTTTTATGAAGGTTCAGCCAGGAAGATTTTGCCTGGTTCTGCTGTCATAGCTACATCCAAAAAAGAAGGAAATGGTACTGCTGAGTAGTCAGACTGGGTAATCCAAGGATTTAACCATGCATGGGCATGTTGATCTTAAAAGACATTGTTGGGGTAAAAACTCCCATCCTGTGCTGGCCATGGTCAGGGATATCCTTCAGAGCAGAGATTTGCTAACACTTTTTTTCTGTAGCAATAGTATTTGCACCAAAGTGTCATGCCCAGTTCCAAAAGAGAACCATTATTATCTCTGGTATTGGGCAGAAGCATGGAAGGTAACAAAAAGCCATTAACACAAAAACCCATCAGAAAGGCAGGTGAGAAAATGCACAATAAATAGACAAAGGATTAGTCATAAGAAAGGCTTGAAAGCTTTCCTTGACACCTTCTATGAGGAAAAAAGTACAAAGAAATTGTACAGAAATATGACAATGTCCACCTAACTTCAACAGACTTGCTAGCTTAACAAGTTATCCACCATGAAAATGAAAATATTGTAATACCAGTAAGGTAAAAAAGATGCAGACAAAGCACCTCTGAAATCAATATCAAAGATATACTTTGCTGCAAAAGCAGACAAACTAGCTTGTTCATGTAGAGCTGTAACCTCACAAACAAAAATCAACTGGCATAATATCATTTGCTTGTGTCATCTACACAACTGATTATTTTCACACCTCTCTGTCCCAAATACTCCTCAGCCTCCCTTTGCCGTGTCGTATATTCACCATCTCAACGACTCAAGTATCAACTAACTTTTAAAAAAAAGAAAAACATTTGTAATTTCAGCACAAGTCAACACATGCCAAACTGAAACCAATCCCAAAGAATTTTAAAATATCATTTCTTCGTTTCTGCACAATTCTTGAAAATCATGTGTATAAGTTTGTATATTCACATGGTGTTTTACCAATATGGAATAATATAACCTGCTGTCACAAAAAGCCTGAATGCAGAGGGAGAGAAGAAGAACCAACATGAGAGAAAACACAGAATGACTGTCAGAACATGTTGAATGAGGAATGATTACTGGCACACTCAGCTGAGAAGGAAAGATTTCTGGCATGACTACATTTTGAGAAAAAACATGGAAATGGCAGGAGAGGGATGAGCACAGAACTGTGTACAGCAAACAGACAAAAGCCACACACATTGTAACCACAGAAAAATAGCAGTAAGGGGAGATCATTTGGAAAAGTTTGCTCCATAGTGGTGGAGTTTAGGGTAAGGTTCATCTTCCATTTAAGAAATAAAATATACATTTGAAAAATGTTTCTTATCAGCGAGGAGTAGGTTAGGCAAGCAGGAAAACACAGAGTACAGTTGACACAGCTGAACTGTAAACATAAAGCTAGTGAAAACACAATCCAAGATAAGCTGAAAATAAAAACAGAGAATTACTATTTCAGTCAGAATTTCATTTTCATGTTGAATTCATCCAGAACTGTCATTTTAAATGTAACTGAAATTGTCACAAAATTTCCCATCTGCCTCACAGGAAGGCTGAAAACTCTTGCAGACTTGCTGAATCAATGTAGAAAAAGTTTGCTGCAAAGAGCACAGGTTTGGTTTTTTTTCTAGAGCAGAAAGCATTTGGAAGAAAGGAAAGAGCGGGAATCATTTGAGATTATGCAACTACATCAGCTGGGACCTTGAGTGATTTTGTTTGATGAGTCATGGGGTTGAGTAGGACAGATTTCTGTAGCAGTGCTTTGGATGGGATAGAAGGAGGGAATACACATGGCAGAGAGAGAGAAAGGAAAAATTCCAGTGAATAAGTCAACACAGAACCAACATAGTCAAAAGGACCTGTGGTAAAAATATTTTTTAGTTCCTGGCACAGATTTAAATGCATATTGTCTCTTAAATACATTCTGAATTATTAATATCAGATTGAAGAATGAAAACATTCAGAATGATATATTCAATGTGTTTTCCCATCCATTTTACACTAATGGCACAATTGATATAAGTCAATATGAAAATCAATGCTGAATATTTGGCACAGTACAGAGCTGCATGGCAGAATCCACTGGGAACTGATACATTCCAAAAATTATGAACGTGTGAGGGAATAAATAAAAATTATATATAAGTAAATTACATAAAGGTTTATGATTGCAATGATGAAAAAGAGTGCCATCTGTTAAAATTAAAGAAGCCCTTAGCACGACAGGACAGTTAAACATTATCAGTGGGCAAAACTATAAATTCACATTTTTAATCACACAGTGATTTTGTAGTGTCCTCAGAAATAGTCCCACAGCCTTAAAACCTGTTCTCCACTAGGAGTTCTTTAAACAGTGAGGAAAAGAAAAAAAGAGGTGTAAGAATGGAAAGAGGAAAGAAAAATGCACAAGAGAAAAAATAGCTATAGTTATTGAATTGGAAGTTTCTCTGCCTTTCTTTTAATACTTAAGTAGCATTTGTATGTCAGGCTAGATTAGAAGGAACTAAGAAGCTCCATCTTTTCTACAGAAGTTACTGAAGTCTTCACATCTTCATTGTGCTGAGCTGGTCTACCCTGGGACTGAAGAACATCTGTTTTGTAGATGAACAGAAAGGACTTCAAGGACAAGGACAAGCACCAAAAGAAATTTCTGTTAAAATGTAATTATATGAAGAAAAAATGAGCCTGTAAATGGTGTCAGCGAGTTCAATGTTCATTGCTGTGACTCCTGATGAGATTTAGTTGACTTACAAAGTTTTCTAGTTTTTACCACTAAAAGTCTGCCTGAGATCTGAACATCAAGTTGAGATGTTTATGGTCAGCGCGTCATCATCTACAACAAAGAGTCTGCATTTGGGACTTAATTAATACAGCCAGGTCAGAAATCAGCTCATCCCTTCCCAGGGATGTGATGGCTCTGCAGTGCTAACTGGTGTAAAGAATAGCACATACTTATTTTTCCTCAAGAGTCAGCAGAAAGAACGAAAATACACAGGACATAGATCTACTGTCATTTCTTGCTGTCGCTTCTCTGACCTCATGCATTTTTTAAAATAACAACTATTTTCTTTTCACTTGCCACAGCATTTGCTGTCCTTACTCAAGGGGTGTTTTGTCAGACAGAGTATGCCAGATCCATGTAAAATTATTGGCACTTTTACACTGCATCTTGCAGCATCCTGCTTTTTCTGAGTCTTGTTAGTTTAGATGTACAAGTAATTCTTCTAAGTAAAGGTTGATTTAATTTTTCAACATTCATAAGCTGATCTCTTTGGTTTTGCTTACACAATAATATGCATATTCAAATATCTACAGGCTGCAGTGGGGAGGTGATTAATGTTTTATTTCTTGTTTAGTCCTCCTCATTCCTATCTGCCAGTTGTATGATATTGGGCAGAAATACTTATGGGAAGGCCTCTCTCACCTCTATAGGTTAACTGCTGATTAGGGGATGAGCTAGAGATATATTACATATAGAACTTCAAGTTCGATCTGGGCTTATGGATAATAACCACACTTTGTTCTTGCTGCTACTGGAAGAGAGTGATATGAGCAGAGCTACCTCATGCCAAATTGCTGCAGACTGACATTCTTAATTTTCAGAGGTAGGAAAATTGCCACCTCATTAAGAAGAACACTGTGTTATTAGTTTATTGGCATGCTACCAGCACTGGAAAATGCAGCACGCCTGTCCTTGTGGCTAAAGACAAAAACCTGGAGAAGCTTACAGAAAATTATTTCTTTGGACAAGAAGCAGAGAAATAGTGGATTTAAAGACTTGACACAGCAGCTAAAAGTAAAGAACTTTCTACTTGTGAATATATCCTTCCATTCCAGATTATCGTCCCAGTCGAAGCATTTTCATCCACTTCAATTATTTTAAAGACCCGTGAATTTGAGACAGCTGATTGACAATCCAGCATGAAAAACTCCACAATCCAACAAAGGAGATGATATCACAAGCAGGTCAAAGTGCACTCCTATCATAATGCAGATTCCTCCCCGTTTTTCCCACCTTCTACATTCTAGTGACACATGGGAATAAGATTAATAGAAAGGAAAAGCAGCTTTCATTCTGAACAGTCTTTCTGAAAATCAGCATTTCCAGCATTTCAATACTTATTTGCCACAGCAGGGAGCTAATCCTTTAAAAAACCCCAACCCAATCAGCCAATCCACCAACTGAACTGAAAGCATAATGACTTCTTTGAAGTTTTCTTTCATTGCACTGGGAAAGTTCAGATGCTCTTGCTGGGACAGTTCAGATGTCCCAACCCACACTAATTACCAGACAAGTCCTTCCCATTCGTTTTCATTGTTAAATGCCAGAAGCCAAGGAAGGTAGGCCCATAATGAGGCCACTGCTGATTTCTGCAGGTATTAGTCTCTAGCCAAGAGCTAATTCTCCATCTGAAAAACTTTGTTTTCTGGCTTCTGAAACTGCTCTTTCATTCCTAGCATGGTTTAATTGACATGTAAACTATCATACATCTTGTTTTCCTTTCACATGAAAGATTACTTGCAAGTGGAATGTATCTAAAATGAATGGCTCAGCTCCATCATTGTGCACTGCTCTTTACAGGAGAAACAACTAATGGGAGAGATGCATTGTTCTGGTTGGGATTTACAACCTCACACTGTCTAATTATTCACAATGCATTATCCATCATACCACAAACCTCTTCACAGGACTCGCAAAAAATATTTGTTCCAGTTAAGGAACAAAACCTAAAACAGCTATCAAAAATATGTGCAACCTGCAGTCTTTTATTCATTTTTTGGAGTATAAAACCTGCTGAAGTTCACTTTTATTTTTGGGGGGGGAGGTTGAGCAATGAAATTTCTCAAAATTAATATGATCAGGTACTGAGGCAAATTAAGCGTTGGCTGACATGATAAAATGTTTCTAATCTTCATACTAAGGAATTATTTAAATATCTTTCAGGTTGAAAAATCCTAATCTGCTTTAATTGGCCATTAACAATTATAATGCAGTTGTAGAATTACACTGGCAATGAGTAAAAAATATTACCTAAATATTATGAATTGAGTACAAGTAGATTCCAAAATACCAGCTGGGATTATAAATCAACTTCCTGATTGTAAAGCACTTTAGATCAGAGATTAAATACAGAAAAAGTAAATAATGAATGATAGTGTTAACATTAATAAGTGTTTGGGGTTATGAGGAAATGATCTGGTTAGTGCCTATTTTCCAGTACAGTGATACCCATGTTCCAACCACAACTGGTAAATGAATGGCTTCCCTTGACATTGCAGAGAGATTTTGGGGTTTTGAACTGGTATTAAATTCCACCATCCCACTCTTGATTCTCTGCAGCAATGGGGTGACATTTTCACATCTGCACATGAGACATAATCCTCACAGTGCCTCATGGGCTCTTTATGACATCAACCCAGCATGGTGAGGCTGTCTTGGACATCACTGCGAGGGAAATGGGGTCACCTGCAACTTCCCTGGTGACTCTGGCTAAGAGCAAAAGGTTTCCTGGGGTTTTCAGTTCCTGGGTGACAAAAATATAATCAGGATTGCTCCTATAGAACAAAACCTTCCAGTGAAGGATACAGTAGATACATCAGCCTTGATTTATCTTTCTGTGGTGGATCCCTGCAGTAGGTCCCAAATAAACACTGCATCAATAAAAGTTCTTTTTATTGCATGGGTAAGAAAAGTAAAAAACTGCAGTGCCAGAAGATACACATGGGTGCCTCTACAGCCAGCCCTGAGTGCAAGTTTCCCACCAATCCCACCTGAAATGTTAAGCACTTTTACCACCCAGACTCAGAGGAATAAATTCTGAGTTTCTTATGTTTAAATGGATTTCTGATCCTACAAGCAAACTAAGGCATTCTTTAGGAAAGTTATTTTTCCAAACCAGGCACACAGGATGGTTTTTCTCAGCCACCTTGTAAAACTAATGCTGTTTAAACTGAACCACAATTTACATTTCTGCTCAACACTACTGATAAGGAGGAGTGCAGAGTGATTAGGCCATCACAGAGTATCTTTCAGCAATTTTCATGTAATGAAAAGAACCATCTCCACTCATTTTCATGCTTTTCATTATTTCACCAGAGATTAAGATATGCAACATATTTCCATACGTGTTGCGACAGGATGAGACCACACCACAAACATAATCAAGAGCAGGAAGTCACGTCAACTTTCCTTTAATCTGTCTGCTAAAATCTGTCATGTTCTGCCCAAAGTACTGTCATTTGTACAGAGCACGTTGTGTTAAAGCTTCAGTCATACTACCCAAATATGAGAAGTCTGGAAGCAGCCATAATGTAGCTGGTGTCAGATCACCACAGCTCACATGTTTCCAGGAACCTGACATCTCCAAATAAAAAAGACAGCTCTTTATTGCATTTTCTGGAATAAAGCGTCCATGATTCAGACTGAATCATATACGTGTCTCGGTATTTGTGGAGATCTATTTTTCTCCAAAACATTTGCAAAATATATGAAAACACAGCCCACTGTGCAGTTTATTTGCTGCCTCACAGAGGTCTGAGCCAGTCCACTGAAATTCTGTAGAGTTTGCCTCACTTACTTGACATCCCAAGCATAAAGGAAGAGGCACCATCAATAATCCACTGCACAAAAAGCTGGCTACAAATACCTTCTCAATGATAGATTAAAATCACATCTCTGTAGGGACAAAGTTCATATCTGTACAGGTTACTAGCACAGATTTATCAGCCTAGAAATTCACTTTGAAGCAGAGGAATAGTTGGTGGGTCAACTCAGTTGGCTCGTAGGATCACACCAAGAAGGTGAGCTCCACATGATGATACAGACAGATTGTTGTGGGTTTATCTTAGTGGAAGATAAGATGAAGGTTTCCTAAGCCAAACCACATTTTTAATAGCTATTACCACTTAGCTAGGAGAAGAAACCCCAATTCAAACTGCATTCAAGTTAATGGGCTACTTTGGGAAGCATGGTACACCAAATACAGCTCTGACATGTTAGATCCATACTGGAGTGTGGAAAGAGTTAGAGGCCTAATTCTCCTCAGAAATCAACAAAGAATGTATGTAGTGTGTGCATGGGGGATAGAACCTTGTATACTGTCTCCATTGTCTCCATTTTTATTCCAATTTCTAATTATTTATTTAAACCTCAACACATAGGTGCACACACAACAAGAGATTCTCTGCAGTTCCTGTAATAAAGCCAGTCAGAAATAATGGAGGAGCTGGATATTTGCAGTACAAACCTGTTTTAAGTGGAAAATATTTCTGTGCATCAAAATAAACGTAAGGTCAAATAAAAGGGGTAGATTAAAACTCATTCCAGAGCCAAACTCCTACTTACACTTTCTGAGTGTAATCCAAAGCTTTGATTCTGCATATGTGCATACTTTTAACTTTGAGCTAGGAGGAGTGAAATTTCTTGTAAAAATTGAATTATACATGTGCACTTGGAGACTCAGATTCTCATATACTCTGTTTACTCAAAAGGATAAAAGAGCTAGAAAAACATGCTAGACTGGAGAGAAACAAAGAGCAGATTCCTCCTGGAAGAACTACAGCAGCTGCTTACATTAGAATCAGATTGGCTGTGGCTGTTCAATATTTAGACTCTTCTGTAGCACTTATCCAACCTGGACTACAACTTGACTAATTATGTGTGAAGGGCTTCCACTGAATCACATGCCTACATTGAAACAGTCCTTAAATATTTATAAATAAAGAATCTTATAGACACCAGTAATAGTTCCTTAGAAACAAAACAGAGCCTTCCATAAAAATAGTAAGAATCTTTATATTTCCTGAAAATACAAGGGTCAAGGATATATGACATCTTGCAGAATCATGCCCTATTGCAATTCTATTGGAAGGCTTGACACCTGTTCCACAGCTGGTAAAAAAAAATAAAAAAAGCTTTCTTTCATATTTGATCAGTGGAATTTGTTAATAAATGTTTGAAATTCTTAAATTAATAGTGATATGGTCATAGAAATCTTACACAAATCAAATCATCATCTCTTGGGAGTACCCTAAAGAAAAACCTTCAAGAAGTAAAGAATATTATATTTCTCTTTCTAGCAAATTTCAGCTGCTCATACTTTATGGAGGAACTCTGTGTAAATGCAAGGCTTTCCTGCCAAAGTCAAAACCTTCAGCATGTATTTTTCCCAGCTTCACTTCTAATTTATTGAAAAGGCAAAGTTTAGACTATAGCTGACTTGCAGTGAAGTCAGTGTGGGCTGAGGAGTTAATGCCATATTTAATGCATCCCTGTAGGTAGATATGTTCTTTGGGACACTAGGTAATATCCTCTCTGGGACTTTCAGCAGCATCTATGTCTCCCTCTGTCTTAGTTTTTACACCTGAAAAATGTGAATGTGAGAATATCTGTGCTCTGTTGCAGAGCACTTTCAGATTTTAAGGGTGAAAGGTGGGAATTAATGTGAGCTTCAGTCCTCAAACCATGACAATAAAAACACACAATCATGTCTGGGAGTCTGAAAAAAGTACCAAAGTACTGCTAAAATAAGCACAACAGCTTTTGGTTTTTGTGTGTATTCGTGCTGTGCCATTAGAATCAGCAAAGCTACACAGACAGAGGATGTGGAAGGATTTTATTCACAAATTACAGGGCTGGTTTTTTGTTTTTATTTTTTTTTCCTTAAAAGCAGTTCTAGTGGAAACAAACAAAATTAAGGGACATGACAAATTTTTTCCCTCATCATGGCAGTAACAAATAGAGATTTATGTCTTTATTCTTTAGGGATTTCTATGACTGCATGAAACTATGAAAACTATATCCAAAGTAACAAAATATAGAAAAACACAATATAACTTCTACCACCCAATCAAAGCAAATGTAACCTGGGGGGAAAACCATGAAAAATCTGTGGACCGGGAATCTCCATCATTTTACCTCTGGATCACAATAAATAGTTAATTCCTTAGTTTCCTCAAAGTATACAATAAATGCCTCCATTTATCTGCAATGCCTGTCAAAATCAGCCTGGCAAACCACCAGGAGCTGGAGCCATTTGTGGTGGGACCTGGGTGTTATTTTACTGACTGTGGCAGGATCCCTGGGCAGTTCTGTTGGATTTATTTCATGCACACAATATACAAGAGTATCTCTAAGGCAACAGAGAGCTCCTGAACACACACCAAAAGGCTTTATAAAAAAATGTTCTGAGAACAGCCAGCTCAAGAAAACGCTTTATTCTGAGGTTTATTGGAAAGAAACTCTACCATCACAATCATTAACAGCCTGCTGTAGACTCAAGTACAGGCTTATTTTTCTAATTTAGGCTTTATAAAGTGTTTGACTTCTGAAGATGTACACAATATATTCATTTCAACACAAGACAGGGCCTGAACATATCAGTGGTGACCAGTGGGAATCGTGGTTATCACTTCCACACATTTCAGATACCTTTTTTTGTGACTGCCGCACCTCGAGAGAGTAAAAAACAAGCCTCAGTCTTGAAACTAAAGGTCCTGTTTAAAGGATTGACTGACTTAATAAAGACAAAATTTGGATAAGAACCAGTGCAAGCACGCCTACAGATAAACACATTTCTGGCTGGGTAGGTTTCCTTTTCCAGAGTTATTTGTGTGTGATCTGGTAACAACTATTGAAATTCTGAGCAAAATCTTGCCTGTGCAGTTGGGTCTGTCTCTGCAAGGCTGTTTATTTCATCCAGTAATGTTCTCTGTAATCCCATAGGCCAATATTTTGCTACTAGAGTGATGGGCTAGCTAATTGTAAAATCTTAATTATGGACTGATAACTTTGAAAACCCTAATTTCTTTCAGAAAAGAAAATAAATCACCAGAAAATGAAAAAACTGCTTTCAGATCAAAATACAAAACCTAAAAATGTCTATTAGGAGCCATAGTAAACTGTTCCAGTGTACTTTGAAGTGGAAATTCAGAGAATTTTACGAAATTCTGAAAATCTTGAGTTACACTTGGAATGCATTTCCACTGGGTTATCAGAACTGAGCAGCTACTCTATGAGCAGTAATAGGTACAGATAAAGAAAAGCAATAAAATTATTACCACTGTGTGGAAATTACGAAAACGTTAAAAGTGCTCATCTGGAAAAACACCCCTGCTGCATACATTTCAGCAGGGTTACAGCTTTTCCTGCAGGCCTGCATATGAGGACTTCACACAGATCATGAACTTGCTTGTGCTTTTGTTGTTGCTTTCTTAAGAGAATAATATTTCCTTTCTTATTCCTCTATCAGCCAACATCTTGACTTATATGCAAAAGGAATAAAAGCTGCAACACAAGTTTTAACTTTAATCCTGTGCTTTTTTGAGCTGAAACCTCTCTCCAGAGACAAGTATCGATTTACTGCAGGTCCAGCTGAGGTACTAAAGGCGTTCCAGAGCTCCCATTAGCCCCTGACCCTGCTGCCCTGCAAGGACAGTGGAAAAATCCCAACACAATATTCTATCTTTCTGTTCCCCTGCTTAAAAATATCCTCCTCTGTAAATGCAGATATATATACAGGGCTGCCTGAGGCTTTCAGGGAAGATGCTTTCAGAAGGCTCAGAACTCCTGCAGTTGCCTCTCTCCTGATCTCTGGGATAAACTATAGAGCTACATTAAATTTTAGTCACTTACACTTAATCCTGGAACCCAGGAGAAAAACAGCACCCTATTTTTAGTTGAAATTCATTTGTAGTGGTAAAAACTTGGGTGGTGTTCATAAATTCCTAGAAGAGAAAGTCCAGCTTAAGTGAGGAGTGAGCAGCAGCCAAGGCTGCTGCCTATCAAAGTGTTAGAGCATAAAGCAACCCAGTAAAATTTTGTCATCCAGTGTAGTGGTGGAGCTGCAGGGAAAACAGCCTTCAAAGAACATATTGCACTGCCTGGGAAACCCCAAATCTAATTTAACAATAAAAAACAAATAGAGTTCAAGAGAAATTACTCAAAAATCAATGGAATTGAATCTTATCATTTAGGGGGGTTTTGAGCATATTAGAGAACTCTGGTTAGGGTATCTTGTTGCCTTTTGTTTTATATTTGATTTTGCTAAAGGGCATGAGACTCTATTTTATTCTTTAACAAGACACCAGTCTTAACTTGGTCTTTGTTCACTAGAGTGCAGAGGCTGCAGACATGGTCTGCTTCCATTGAGGGGATTGGAAGGGGAAAATGTTTACGCTTCCCTGCTCCACACCCACATGCCAGAAAACAACACATTCACTAACATCAGCAGAGATTCAATTACAGAGTTAATCCTTTAAAGCAGGTGGTTTCTGGTGAATCCAGTGCCAGAAACAGGCTCCATGTCAGGTAAATCCAACTTCTACTGCCAAGGAGTTAATCAAATAGTTATTATAACTTATTACTTGCTTAATTTGAGGCCTGCAAAGCCTTGTAAACATTTCCGACTTATGAATAAGTAGCACACCAATTATCTATGTCCAGATACCAGGCAGATAGATAAATTGATTATTTTGCAATTTAATACATGAATTAATGCATGTGTGTCTGTTTCTGCACACACTGTGCAGAAATTCACCAGCAAGTCTGTTTCTTACATCATTTGGCGTCTTTTCCACCAGAAAAAAAATGTCAAGGAACCCTTAAATACATATGTAGACTGTCACATAAACTGCAATAACTCTTACTAACTGCTTCAAACCATGAAGTAAAAAATAAGGTTGTAATATTAATGTTCACTGGCGCTGGTTACACATCATTGTACAGACAAAGGAGCTGTCCAAGGGGATCAGGAAACTCTGGCCTTTTAAATGCTTTCACTGAGGGTGGCTAAGTTTCAGAGAAAGTGAACCTCCCTTCCAAATATAATGCACTAAGCCAATTATACCAAACCCAGCAGGTGATTAGCTTATGCCCTGAAGCATGAGATTTGATTATTCTTATCTTGGTTTGCATACTAGAGCTACAAATATTATTAACGGTCATAAAATCATCCAGCCTTAAAAAAAAAATTTTAAAAAACTAGTCTGAAATTTTGATTTGATGACCTCTGTGTGTGCCAAATTCCAAAAGTTGTTTAAGCTGAATGCCTGAGCTGTCACTTGGTCGCCTGTATTCACTGATATCACAGGACATGAGTACAAAACCTGACCACTTTGTGTGCACTTTGCCCTTGGAGAGCGGGAGGTGTGAGCTCCACAGCTTGCTCTGGGTAAGAAGACTCCATACAGATCTAAAATGATAACAGAAAATGTAATTGTCTTTGAGATCTTTTTAAAGAGAAGCAGTGAAAAAGTTTCTTCACAGAAACATTACAGTTAGGGATGCAGGATTCTTCATTAGTAGAATTTTCCCATTATTTAATGGGAATGTAACACTGCCAGAGCTACTGAAAAGTGATCCAAAGACCCCTGACAGCAATGGGAAATTTTCCATGGATTTCCAATGGACTTTGGGCTAAGCCTCAGATGAGCTGGTTCACACTGCCTAGTTTGGGCTGGAGATGATTCTCAGTCCTGTTTAAATTAGGGTGAGCCACCAAGGAATGAGACATAACCTCGCTAAAGATCTTTCCCCAGACAACCCACAAACCAGGCTCTGTCTCGAGCACTTCCACCAAGGTGTGTCAATTTACAATTACACTGCTTGGATTTCAAGTACCATTCTGCTGCCCTGTTATTCCACCGTGGTTTTTTCAAAATCCTCCAGATTTTAATACATTACCCTGCACTGGGAAGCATGTTAGTGCAGAGTCATTTTTGTCTTAGTAATAAATAATTTCCTCTGAGACACAAACAACAGCTCCTGCTTTTTGAAAGCTTGGCTGGGAGGAGGTTCTTGGATAAATAGCCTCACTTAGAAAACATATTTGCAAAAGCCTTTGAGAAAGTGCCATGTGTATGACAGTCTCAAATGGTGCTTTAAGAACACTGTACTCGACCTGACACAAAACTGAAGACTTTTTATTGGAACTTCCAATCCAAAAGTCCTTCGGGCAACCAGCTAAATCATAATGAATTGTTTATTTGTGTTTAGGCTTTGAAACAAAAAGAAAGCAAAGATTGAATCAATGACCAAAAACATTAAATCAGTCACATTAAGGACACACTAAGGAGTGTCTCTCAACTGTTTTGGGTTGCTTAGTCCATTCCCAACAAGCATTTAGGATCTGAACTTGCAAACGGAGTAAAAGAGTATATTAGAAAGACCCAACAGCAAAATTTGAGACTTTAAGGTTACAAGTCTTTTATATTTTTCTTTTTTTAAAGACTGTCAAAGAGTACATCTTTCTTTTGTTTCAAAATGGGCAAACTTTAGCTCTTGAAATTTATTAAGATTAAAAAGGTAACAAAACCTGCAGTTCCTCCATTACTGATCCTAAGGCTGCTATGTTATCCAGGAGCATGGCTCAAGTTATATTGACACACAAAAAACTTTCCAGGAGACTTTGGAAAGAAAAGGAACCAGCTGGGTGAATTCCCTGGTGCCTAAGGTCAGCTTGTTGCCCTGGCCAAGTTTTTCTATGTGAGTTCATTTAAGGACTTCATTCACAGCATTCAAGATGTCACCAAGACCCAAATTTCTCTTGGCACCTGCATTCCCTGACCCTGTTCCAGCCAAGGAGGGATCTCACACTGAGCATCATTATAGGACCATGATGCTGCCCCATTCTTGATTTGCATGTCAAACTAATTGGATTATCAGTTACACTTACTTTCCAAGAGTGTAATAAGGGAGAAATCTCAGGATGTAGGAAAGGGAAAATGCATTGTTGAAACAAACTTTTGTTCTGTATCTTCTCAAAGAAGGAACTTGAAAACTAATTTAATTTGCTATTTATATCTGGCAGCATAACTTTTAAAATATTGAACAGCAGAAGAATTTTATTAATTTAATCTAAATGTGAAATTGGGAAGCATGTCCATTCACTCAGGCCCTAGCAGCTCATAAATTGGACTTTTCTTATTTCTCTTATCAAGTAAAAGAAAGCCAAACTACTCTACTAGTACTGAAATTTCTCAGCTTCTCCACTCCCATCAACATCTCAGCTAAACCCAACTCCTAATTTGGAATTTGAAATAGCCATTTGTATATATATGTTTATATATACATCCTAAAAATTCATGTATGTATGTGTATACATACACCTACTCCCTACATACATACTCTCTGAGTAGGCACCTGCCTTGGCAATCTCTTAAGCAGACAGATTGAATACACTTAAATTGCTACAGCTTAATAACTCTGAAGCTCCACATGAATTGATTTTAGTGCTATTATAGTGCCTTATCAGCAAATCCCCTGTCAAAGGAAAGGATTTGCGTGCGTGTGTGCCTGCCTGTGTGCGTGCGCCTGTAAATAAGGGAATTTTACTACAGGGGAAGTAGAACCTACAAATCTAGCTTTAAGAGTATCATCTCCAGTGCACAGAGGTCATGTTTCATGGTGGTGAGGAGGAGAGGAGGAACATCTTATGGACAAGGTGCTGGACTAGGACTTGATAGGCTCAGGTTCAATTTCTCGCTCTGCCAGGGGCTGTGTCCATGACCCCGGACAACTCAGAGTTAAGCAATGCTCAAGTCATCTTTTGTCTGAAGGGCAGTATTGCCTTTCCCTCCTCCTTTGTACCTGCACATAGATTGCACACACTTTGCACCAGCTCCTGGGAGGTGGTTTGGGGGGAAGGGTCCTCTCTGAGGTTTTTTTACTCTGGGTAAATAGAGCATCGTACACAGCTCAGCCCTGCACTGATGGATTTCAATGTACACAAAAACTTAAATAATTATACTTTACAACTGGGGACCAGAGTTGTCATTTCACATTTCAGCTCTCAGTATTCTGAGAGAGTACACATTAATACCATATAAAGTAGAGGAAAACGAGGGAAAAAATGGGCAATGGTAGTTGAGCAAAGGATAATTAGCAGGATCTGTATTCCTACCAGGTATCACACTACACCAGCTAAGAATACAAATGGAAGGTCACATATGCAAGCATTGTATTTATATTACTATAGCAAAGAGAGATCCAAAGTTACAATTTTCATTGACAATCATAATTTATTTTTATAATAGTCTATCCATGAGCCACAGAATATTTTTCTGACAACAATCCAAGAAAAAGATGGCCAGATTAGAATTTGAATGCAATAAATTAGGACTATTCAATTTAAAAAAAAATCAGATTTGAAGTAAAGATCACCACACCAAACAAAGATTCAGCTTTCAAATATTATTATTCATGCATGGGCAGTGTCTAAAAAATTACCTTTTTTCCTGTTTTTTTTTTTTATTTTATTTTTCCATTTTATCGATTCTTTCCTTTGAGCTTGACATGGCCAAGAGCTGGGCAAGCGGCTCCCTCTGGTGCTGAACCAACAAGGCTCTCCAGGTTTTACAGACCTTGCTGTCTGCATTTCAGTTTGGAATCTCATTGTTCAAACTCAGAATTAAGAAAGACTGGCTCTGACAGTCTGCAAAATTATTTCTTTTCATACCTAGCTTTAGTTAAGCAGTGAAATTGTCTTCAGAGAGTCCTGAAAGCACCACACCCCTCACTGTGGTACCACTCTGTGACATATCTAAACCAAACACACTCCCCTGCTTTGATTAAGAACCAGCTTGAATATTTGAAATATCAAATATTTTCTGAATTAAAGTGAGACAGCAGCTCAAGTACATTAATCAGCCAAATGTCAATTAACTTGCACTAACACCAAGCACAACTTTTTGTGCTTAGAATGACACATCTTGGTGTTTACTTATTTTTTAGTTCTACTAGAATTTTCACTCTAAACTAAGTGGAACTAAGCCACTGTAGTACTGCAGTTACTACTTCTCTGAATCTTTGACCCTACATAAAATATGGAGAAGAGGTACAATAGCTGGCATCACAGATGTTATCATTGTTCTATGGTAAAGTTGTGTCAGAATTTTCATTCCATTTTCCTTATTATTCAGAGCTATTTTTAAAACATGAAAAAATTACACATATAAATTTCTGCCTAGAAAGTTATAGTTCTCAGGGAAATATGTTTATATCCAAGGACAAAATGAAATTTTAAATTATTTTTCACAAAGAAAAAAAAAATCTAACTGGATTCTAACTCATCACAAATGCTGTTTTCACAAATATAATCTAGGTTCAGAATAAAGTTATTTTGTTTAAGAAACAGTCATTTTATAAATGTCCAGACACACATACATAGGGGTGCTTTGTTATTTTGGAAAAAACATGCTTAAAAAGAATTAAATGGAGCTGCTTTACAAGAGCTGAACAGCATCCATCAGGGTCCAACACGATTTCCCCAAATCAAACTCTCCTCGTTTTCAAAGATCATTACAAAGGCTCTCAAGGGGAGATCACTCTTTGCACTGCTGGTGTCTCAATCATGAAGAGATGCCAAATGAACACAGACCTGTGGCTCCCCCATTAATAGGAGGTTTAATATTTTCTTGCTTCATCTGCCAGAGCCTTTATACAAGTTCTCCCAACTTTTGAACTATGCAGTGTAATACACAATGATTTGAAGAGGCAGCGCTGTATTTTTTCCATCTGCAGTGAGCTTTCCAAGCATTCATTAATGCTCACAGCATCTCAGGGTAGCAGTTCAATTTATGGATGGGAAAACAAAATAGATTGAGTGCTGGAATTCATTTTAATGTAAGTGCCAAGCAGAGGAATGAGAGTGAAAGTGCTCCCAGTGTTCCTTCCTTGTGGACAGGCAGCAGCTGAAGCCTGGGACATGGGGCTGATGCAGAAATCTGGCACAGCATCATTGCTGCATCTCAGCCCCAGCAACTGGGTGGAAAATGGAAAGCAAAGCCTCTGCATCCTTCTGGTGAAATGGGTATGGCAAAGGGGGGAAAAGGAAAAATAGGGGAAAAAAGGACAAAAAAAAATTGAGGTAAGAATTATGGCGATGTAAAATGTTGCTAAACAATCAAAAAGGAAAGCTGTGGCATCCTTAAAAGCCTTCATTAATGTTCCAAATGCTAGAAAATTTATGCTCAGGTAGTGATCTTGCTCCTCATTATTCCAGCAAATTTACTAAAATATGGAAAGTTAAGTGTCAAGTTTGGCCTCAGCAAAAAGCTTCAAAAACAAGAGTTGCAAGAGTACAAAATGATGGATGTGAACAAAGAGCAATGAAATCAGTAGGGTTTGCATACTCTAAAAATTGCTCTGCTCTTAAATGTTAGTTGCAGCATACGCTCCAAAACAATAGAAAATCTCTTTTTCTTTAATAGCCTCTTTAAAGCAATGTTTGCAGTTTAGTATTGGTCAATCTGTTCTAAGGCTTTCACTTGCCAACTGGTATTTGTCCCTGCATAGGCTAAACTGTGCCAAACATAGGCTAAAAAATCAATCTACATTTTCATATTTGGGTTTGGTTTTTTTTGAGAACAAGCATAGCAGAGAAAAGTAGTGTTAGCCATGCATTTTCCATTAATTCACTAAAGACTTGATAAACTCATGGTGATTAAATGGAATTCTCTTTCTTCACATGTATTTGCTGCATCTTTTGTTGTACCTGTTAACTCAAATAAGTGTTGCAATCTCTATGTACTCACACTGAAATTTGAATCAGGCCCCACACATCATTTCTGTTGTATTTCTGCATTACCATAAAGCATAATGCATATATATATATCTATATATAATTACTTCTCCTTCAACTGAGCCTACCAAAGATGAGGAAAGTTCTCAAGTGTTTGATGATTTTCTTTTCAGAAGTGTCTCCAGATGTTTATTTCCCTGAGCATGCTGTATTTATCTTTCTGACCACTGTACTTCCACACAATATTCCAGTTCTCCCACAATTTATGGTGCTTTCCCATGTTGTGAACACCCAGACTCAGTGAAAGTGTGGTAAATCATGTGATAAGAACTCAGAGTGTAGCCTAAATCCCTTGGAACACAAGAAGTATTTATATTTTCACCTTTGTTATATATTTACCTTCTTGTGCATTATCTTGCACAGGAAGGTGATGGTTTTGGCTGAATCTCCTGGTTGTACAAATACAAACAATAATCAATAAAACCTCAGAACTCAACCCATCTATAACTTAGTAACATCTAATTTTCATTTTACTGCAATATAGATGGGTACCTAGTTATATCTTTCAGTAAAACTTCATCTGCTTCTAATTTTAATTGTCTAATAAATATGTTAAATTGGTAGCAGTCCAAATTTTTCTGAGTTCAGGAGTTTGGACTGGGTTTTTTCAACAAATTCAAATATGTCTCAGCCAGACGTGATGTTTTACCAAAAATAAGAGATAAGCCAGTTCTGAATAGCTGTTGAGTAAAATAAAAGACAGGAGTCAAAAATAAATACCTGTAAGCATATCCCTATTTCCTTAAGATAAACTTCCACCATACCTAGTGCTGAAAAGTAACTCTATGAAACATTAACAAAATTTCTACATCAAATTTCTCTTTCAAAATTCAGAAACTCCCTGTGCTATTTTATGGCAACTGGGATGGAAAGTCTCCCATCCACTTCAGAGGAACAATTCACTCTCCCTCTTTTCCTTCCTGTGAATAATACAGTTCCTCTCTATAGGAAATGGATCAAATCCTAAATAAATAAATAAGCACATCTGGTATTTATTTATCCCAGTCCTTGGAAATTTTATGCTAATTGCAGTTCTGTTACTAAGGCTCTGGAAAACATAGCTGGGTTTATGTTATTTTACTGGAATCCACAGTTAGAAATGCTTTCTTTCCCAGTGTGTCTCCCCTCTGTATAGTATATGAAGTTAGTAAGCTGATTAACAATATAGTTGACCAGTTCCTACTATTATGATCAATTAGTAGCAATTTTGCATTACAAAAATTCAATATATCAGCTTTTCTGGCACCTCTTCTCTCTAGCTTCATCCTCCTTATTTTCAGTCCCCTAATCTTTCCCATCCTCCACTTCTGCTGTGTGACTTCTCCAGCCCCCTCCTCCACAGAGAAAAAATATTTTAAAACTTCCCCCAAACCACAGTCATGGGATTGTTCATGTTGGTAAAACTCCAAAATTTCATTTTGGAAATATACCTTGAGGTAGATGCATGCTCAAAAATCTAGAAAGGCTTCAGATAATTTCATTCTTCTTCCTGACTTTGCAAAAAGCTCTGCAGCCCACAAGACTCATGCACAGGTATTGCTGTGCCTAGAAAGTTGCAGAAATCAACTTCACATCTGGTATCAAAACAACCTGGTTTTTTCCACAACTAAAATTGGTCTCTTGTGGAGCTTTAATCCTGTTTATGCAAAGCCTTAACTGGATGTACAGCAGATTTCTGGCAATTACTCCTCTTCCCCACATGGACCTCCTCAGACAGATGTTGAACTTAAAGCTTGGACCACCAATACAGGAAGCCCAGGAGAAATCTCTCCAGCTGTCAGCAGTAGCAAACTCATCCTGTGCACTGAGCAGTTTTGATATGAGTGAGACTGAGTTTTCCAACTTTTTACATGAGAAAATGAGTGTTCTATGCAAGCCTGAAGTTTTAATCTGGTTTTCTAACTCAGCAAGATGTATAGAACTAGGCTTTGTATGCACTTCTACACATTTCTTAATCAGTTGTTGATTCACTCCAAACTCTCTAGAAGCATCCAAATTTGCTGACAGTTAAGTGACAGAACAGGTACGAGGAACTCTGCAAGACTCTGAATGCTTCAGTCAACTGCTCTTACAACAAAAAATATAAAACAACTGCAGCACATTACTGGGCACAAGAAAGAGAGAAAACACTCATCAGTATTTTAACTGGGGAGGGGTTTGACTCTAGTAGATATAAATCTCTGGGAAAGCAGCTTTCATCAGTTCTGGCGTTGCTGAACCAAGACAAACACCACATGGAACGGTCACAACTTCAGTGTACTTCACTGAGCTCATCCTGCTGGCTCTGATGGGATTGCAGGAGAGCAGAAGTAACAGATTCCAGCCACATATCCCAGCTGGGTGCTCTGCACCTCCTGCCCTTGCAGGTGGAATTCTCATCACAGTGTGGATCACACAGCCAGCAGGATACCCGGACTGAAGGGTCTGACTGGGCGGGTGCCCCAGAGCATCCCACTGCTCCACAGAGTGGAGGGGTCATCACCTGGAGGTCTTTGGCTGAGGCCAGGCTGGTGGCCCAGCACCTCCACAACCACTAAATGAGCATTTGACATCCCACACCACTCATGGAACTCATTAAACCACTGCCAAAAGTAGGTAAATGTTGTTATGCACTTCCATTTCTTTCAGTGAAGATTATTTCTGCCAAAAATCAAACATTTTATTTCTTTATGCATTCATTCTTTTTCCTCAAAAACATTTGCAACTTTTGCAGAAGTTTCATACCCTTCTGGTGGCTACAGCCTGGAAGACACCAAGAAAGAACCACTACTTACACTGACTGCTGAACCACTGCACAGTCTCAGATTACTCCCACCTCCCTGATGAAGGTGTTTTCCATCAGAAACAGGATATTGGTAGCTCCTCACTGCTGAATAGCACTAGGAGATCTCAAGTAAAAACTGAAGTGTGATCAAACTGTGCCATTAGTAAACGGACTTGGGTACAATAAATTAATTTTTTCAAAAGACTCTATCTCTGGTTTTCCATTGAAAAATTACTGACTCTCATCCTATGGATTAAAGTACAAGAGCTCTGTAAACACTGTTTATCATCTCAAAAAAAAAAAGATATCTCAAGGCTAATTTAACAGCAAGAACCAAATAGGAAGTGTATGGCACCCCTACCAGAAATTATGGTTGTAGGTTTAATTTGCCATACACCTTGATCAGCACTAGGATCCAACAGTCACGAATCACTCTTGACTCATGAACACAAGCATTTGCTTGCAACCCACTGTTGCTTAAGGAATTATTATTATTATTATTACAGTGTATGGGGACAAGCATGTTCAAACAGAAAAGAAAACAGGAAAATAAACAAAGAACTTATTCAAGCAATGACCTGTCAGTTCAAGAACTAGATTATGCTCAAATGCACACACAACACAAACGATAATGAGCAGTAACAAGGGATGCAGACAACCCATCTAGTGAGTCACCAATTCAATTCTCTAAATGTTCCTGATGCTCACAGGAAAGACATTTTAAAAGCTCAAATGTAAGTCTGTTCTCATTGAGTGGCTGTTCCTTGGCAAAGAGGGAATGACAGGAGCTGTACCAATGACACCACAGGAAAAAATCCTTGACCCTTTCCAGCTTATGGAGATAAACAGCAAACTTTCTAACCCTGACAAATTAACTTTAAATAAGAAAGACTGGCATCAAAGTTACCATCTAAATTGCCCAATTGCACAGTTGGACATTCTTATTGAAAACACCTTTATGTATAGATTCATGAAGGCTTTGAAAATTTTTGCTTGAATAAGGAGAGTAGGATTGAACTCAGCATCTCTGAACTATTTCATGGTAATAAAACACTCCATTCAGAGGAACTCAGGGAAAGCACTAAAATCTACATACATTTCATGAAATAACTTCTCAGATTTGGTTCCATTAACTTCACTCAAATGCCTACTCAGCAGCCACAAGTTCAATCTTACCAGACTGAACAAAATAAAACCATGGCAACGATTCCTGGCAGACTCAGCATATCCATATAATGGTATTAAGCCCAGCAACAACTGACCCAAAGATGTGGTGAACTGAACCAGCACCTGTTCAACCTCTGGTTAAGGTTTTTGCACAGTGAAGGATTTATGGGCAGCTTTGAGTGGGTCTCTAACTGAACACACAGTGAGCTACATAGTTGATATACGTAATTATGGATGTTCTTGCATCACCAGTTGCAGACCATGCTAAAGGCAGTGGAAAAAGAACTCAGGTAAAGACAAACCATGTGGCTAAAAAAAATCTCTGTTAAAGCAGCCAAACTTGAGTCTTTTCCTCATGGCACATTTCCCTTTATAAAGAGATCACCCTTATTTTATTCCAGCCCTTTCAGTACAGCTTGGCTGTAAATACCAGCTGAAAAAAGATGTGTTCATGAAAGCAGAAGAAGGTGGAAATAAAGCAACAGAAAAGGATAACATGAAAGAGGAGCTTTCCTCACAGCACTGCAGGAACTCTGCTCTACTCTGCTGAAGGACTGAACTCCACAGCTCCTGCTTGTTTTTAAGAGGGTTTAAAAAGCTGATGATAGACTAGTCAAATTAAAGAAAAAAAAAAGAAAAGAAAAAAGAAAACCACCCACAAACCTCATTTGCTTGTCTTTTAATCAAAACGTGCAATCAGAAGGCCTAAGTGGTGATTACCTCCTGCTTTCACCCTGACTGGAGCAGCCTGTTCATGGGTTTCACCCTTCCCAGTGCAAGGGAAGGTGTCCCTTCCCCACTGTACACTGGCACAATTCACTCACTTCCCAGGGACCTGGTCTGATTCCAGAGGAGGGGACAGCAGTCAGCCCCAGCTCAGACACTCCATGGGAGTTCAGTAAACACGGGACCCATAGCAAGAGAGCCGCTATTTTAGTCATGGCACCTTTATTAGCGCAAACACGCTCACAACTGTTAATGCAATATTAATTATAGGGACCAGGAGATACCCAACAAAAGACTAAAAATTGCCTTCACTGGAACACAATTCATTTAGATGATTTATGGAGTTCTTTATTGTTAACGTCACAAGAGCTTTTTCAAAACAAGAGAAATCATTAAATCCCATAAAACACGGGCTATCGCCGCCGTTAGCTGGTAATTGATATCCTTGCTCGTGCCATTTATATCCCTAAATGGGGCTGATAAAACAAAAATTAGCAAAGCGTGCTGACAGAGAGCAGCCTGCAGCATCCCGGAGGGAAGCAGGGGATCCTTCCCAGCAGGAATTTCTCTCCCCTTGCATCCCACGACCCAGGGGAGCCCAGATAGGGCCAGAAATCAGGCTCAGCCCTGGGGAGCTGCTGAGCTCTGAGGGGGAGGGAGCAGGGAGGGGAGCTCATTTGCTTTTAGAGGGAGAGCCTGATTATTATATACCACCCCTCTCACCCGCCCCAGCTTCCCCTCAAGGAATTTTAACTACTTCTCTCTCCTTTTTAAAGGGAAACCTTTTTTTAGAAAAAAAGCTTTTGTGTTGCAATTTTCTATGGCTTTGGTGAGTTTTTTTTCAGGAATTCTGCTGAGTAGAGAAAGTGCAAGGTAAGAAATAATTTTAAACAGAGGATTGGTGGTTTTAAACAGTTACCAAATAACAGCCAAAACATGTGCACAGTCAAGAAACTCCCAAATCCTGAGCAGCCAGGGAGAAGGAATGTATGTTTTAGTGATGGAAAGCACACAGACGTATTAGAAATGACTCGGAAGGACGGGAGAACTGCACCGAAAATGCAAATAAATCAGCTCAGATTCTACAGAAGAAAAAAAAAAGAAAAGCTGCTGATAACCCTGAGCAAATGCTGCTGCCTCAAAGACAGAAATAGCTCCCTTACCTTATTCCTAATCCTTGTTTGCACCTGCTCTGCAATCATAAATACTTCGAGGTGCTTAACATGGAGCTAAATTGATGGCTGAATTTAAGAATTTCTTCGTACACCTCATTTACTGATTAAAAGGAGATTTTTAGGATCGTCCTCCTCAGCATCCATTAGCTTCCCAAAGAATTCCCGTTTTCTTGTAAAAATTAAAAAAATTAAAAAAAAAAAAAAAAAAGGCAAAAAATATACAATACTTCTGTATACAACCGGGCACTGTAACAGATCCAAAAAACCGGGAGCGGGGGAATCTGAGAGGTGTCACTACAAACTTGGCAAGCAAAACGTATCCTCAGCAGGAAGGAGAGAGAGAGAAGAGAAAAAACCCTGCAAATCAAAATTCCCAGGGAGACTTTGAAGGGAAAAAAAAATAAATAAAAAAAATACACAACGCAGGGAGGAAAGACGTGTGAGGAGTGCACAAATGGGATGGCGGGATGTCTCCCAGCCAGCCATCCATCCCATCCATCCGCCGAGCGAGCAGCCGCCCCCCGCCCCGCCGCTGCGGTGAAGCCGCGCTCCGCTCCCCGAGGCACCTGCGCGCTCACAGCGCGCCCGTGCGCGCCCCCGCGGGGGATGCGCGGGGGGATGCGCGGGGGGATGCGCGGGGGGATGCGCGGGGGGATGCGCGGGGGGATGCGCCGCTCTGGGCTCTGGGCTCGGTGCTGGGGGTCCGCGCTCCCCCGGCCGCAGCTGGATGCGGTCGGTGCCCGCGCTCCGCTCCTGCTCCCACCTCCCCAGTCTCCGCCGCTGCCGAGGCAGCCCCGGGCGCAGGATGGGTTAGGAAAGGTCAGAGCGACACTGCGGCCTCGGGGCTTTCACCCCCGAGCACAAACACCCCTCGGGAGCTGATCCCAGCAGGGCTGCCCGCCCTTCTCTGGTACTTCCCATGCCCGCAGCTCTCACCCCGAGCTATCGGGGCACCCGCATGCCATAGGTGAGGGCAATTCACCTCATCTCTCACTTCCCCCTCTCTCCTTTTTCCCTCCTGACCCGGTACGGATTTCATCTGAGACTTTCCAAGACCTTTAATTATTCTATTAATGTGCACCCATAAATCTTCCAGAGCAGCATTTCATTAGGCAAACAGCAGCATAGAGTCCAGGGATGTAAACACAGGCACCAGGGGCTAGAGAGGGAGCAAATCACACACTGAAGGCATAGCAAAAGCAAAATCAGAATTGGTCAGTCTTGTTTTTCTGGGACTTTTCTAGAGAAGTTATTATATTATTTTTTTTTAAAAGTTTTTTTTTTTTTTTTTTTTACTTTAAAACAACTTCCCTGGAAACAACTTGTGTCAGTAGATCACCAGGTTACTAGAGCAAGCCCCAGTTTACAGCACCAGAACAAGTCTCTCCTGTGGGCCCTTTACAAGCTTGCACTCAGAACAGAGAGGGAAAATAGGATTAAAAGTTCACAAGCATCTTAACTACTAGTTATTTATAGCCATATCATTTGCATATTTCAGCAAATGAAAAGCAGGTGTTTGGGTTTTTTTTTCTCCTTGGCAAATTGGGAATCACAAAACAGCACCCTGAGCGATGGAGACAAAATATGAGTCCATCCAACTAGGGCATGAAACTTGGGTGATCACACATGTACTGTACAGGCAGTGGGATTTATAACTTGTTTTATCCCTCACAAGGTGAATGGAAGAGGTTATCAGGGATGTGGAAAAACTTCAAGGGAAAATATGAGATTCAAAACAGGTCTTAAGTATGGGTGCAGAGGAGGTGAAAACAAGGAGAGAGGAAGGCAGGAGGTCTTCCTAGGCAAGGGTGGAAGAAACAGAGGCAAAGGGTGAAACTCTTTAGGGTTTCCTCAGCTGGGAAATATGTCCTTGTGAAGGACTATTTCACACACTATTTTCCAGTGAGAAAATCAAAATCACTTCCCAGCAATTCCGTATGGTTGAATTTTGAGGGCTGAAGGTGAAGGGCATTAAACTCTCTTAAACCCATTTTCTCCAACAAAAGAAGAAAAAAGCCCTCTAAAAATCAACTATTCATTTAAGGCTGAGTCCAGGAAAGATTCTCCACAATTCTTGTATGTTTATAGTAAAATTCAAATACCACACCTGAGAAATCTGTGCAAGTGGAAGAACAGTTTTATTCCTTAATGGCCATGTTGGATGCAGAGCCATCTGGAAATCCTGTAGAGATTCCAAAGACAGCACCTGTTTGTCCAACATGATGCAGTTTCCAAGCCCTCAGGTAGTGTAACTAACAGGGTTCCAACCCAGAATGCTTTTCCCGAAGTCCAGATCATGAAAATATTTGTCTTGTTTCTGTTTTCAAATTGAACAAGACCTTGATTTATCCTCTGGAGCAATGTTTGTGACTTCGGAATATGCAATCTCATCTTTAGCTGCTGCTGAATGGCTATGACAGTAAGGGCAGATGCTCCCATCTGCCATGTGGCACTGGGTGGAACAGAACAAGCCCCAAAAATGGGTTGTGAAGATGCAGCACCTGTACTGCAC
Organism: Pseudopodoces humilis; assembly: GCF_049639895.1. Lineage (NCBI taxonomy): Eukaryota > Metazoa > Chordata > Aves > Passeriformes > Paridae > Pseudopodoces > Pseudopodoces humilis. The sequence goes on from NC_142210.1 coordinate 20,307,990, forward strand.
CTCTGAGGGTCTCTGGGAAAGGCAGCCCCCTCCCCACATGTGCACCACAAACATAGGTGGGTTCATTTTTCCACATACTCAGGTGGAGCCATGGATGTTGTGAGGACAGAGCACCTCCAGAGAGGACAGAGCTGGGAGCAGCTGTTCCATTCAGCACAGCACCTTCTGCAGCATGGGATTTCCAGCTGGGAATCTGTGCAGTTGTTTTATCTCGGGAAAAGCAGCCACCAGCCCTTCACCTTCAGTCCCAGCACTGGCAGCAGGGGAGGCCCTGCACTGGGGCAGACACCAGGGGGACAGGAAGGCAGGTGGAGGGGGGAGCTCTGTGTGTCAGGAAGGTAAATCAGACACGTTTCTGAAGTGATTGTTAATTTGGCATTCCCATCTTGAGAAGCAGATTTAACCTTCTGGCCAATAAATTATCCACATAATCCCCACCACTGCAATGCCTGAATTGCTTAAGAGCTTTAAACTGGGCACCCAGATGATCAGGTTCACAAAGTCTCTGCGAAAGGCTGGCGGCTTCAGGTGGAAACTCGAATGTAACACGGCCTCACATATCAGTTCTACCTTTCAGAATGAGGGTGATTTGTCAGGATTAGCCTCAGGGGTATTTCTAATACCTTCCCTTTACTTGCAGTGATTAAACAGGATTGAAAACATATTCCAGTCTCTTCTAACTCCTACATCTTTTGCTGGGGATTTATATGGAAGGGAAGATGCTGTAAGGCAGCAAGTACCTAATACATCTCCCAAGGACAACATAAAGTCACTTCATTAATACAAGTTTACCCTTCCCCAGCTTCTAATAGTAGTTCTTTGTTACCACATGGGTCTTGCCACATTAACACTCAACCAGAACCACCCCACCAAAATTTATGAAGAATAATGGAAAATAATTCTATGGTTTACTGACCAAAAGTAAAAAAAGATTTCCACACTTAATGTAATAATCTCTGTTTCTGTGAGACAAGAGGAAGTGAAGGTGCCCTAAACATGACAAACAGAAAATGATATGTACAAAAATAGGGGAAGAGAACTGTATAATAAAGCTGTCTTTTGTGACTGTCCAAGGGAGACTGAAAAGGCTGAAAATGAATTGCAGAAAGGACGATTTTGAAAAGAAATTGTCAGCTTGCTAAACTCCAAAATTCACATCCTCATCCACAACCTTTAGACAGAAAGCAAAGTGCAGATGCCCAGGAATTTTGAGGCAGATGATAAAACCTTAATATTTTCTCTTTGGATTAATTACTTATTCACTACGTGATTGTAGCTTAAAGTTTCATAACAGCAGGAGTTACATTAATAAGAGATATATAAGTATGCATATTAAATATCAATAAGTTATTGGAAAATATAGTAAAAGGAATGCAACTTCATACTTTGAACTTTTGATTTTCAAAAGGGTTTTGATTTTCAAGGGTTCTGTGCAGCTGAAGACCTCCTGACAGTAAATTGTGGGAAACTGAGAGACAACTTAGCTCAGAAGCAATGCCCAACAGTTTCTTGAAGTGCTTAAACTTCAGTTTTCATTTTCCTTATTTTTATTTTGACTATAAACATTTATTTCACCTTCTTTGAATAACCCATACTAATCTCTAAAATAGATCTTATAATGATTCTCGTAGAAGCAGGTGTGATTCCCAAGATATTCTTTTTTTTCCCCTTGAATGGAATCAAAGATCCAACTAGAGTAATAGAATGGATGAAATACTGAGGTGTTAAAATTCCAAGAAATTTATATATTACTAGAGCAGAAAATTAAAAATCTTATTGGAATTATTTTAATCCATTCTGAGATTATTTTTAATATCCAAGCAGATATTGTCAAGAGTTAAATTCACCTCGTGAGCAACCTTACAGGGAACGTCAAATAGCTACTGAAATATTGTTCTACCAATATAATGGAATACACTGGGCATAACATAAAAGATATTTCTGTGTTTAGTGGCCACTGTTTTAACAGTGTGAGATCATTTTCTTCTTTCTGTAGATGTGAAGGGGCCTTTATTGAACACTAGGAAAATAATAAATGGAAACATTAAAATAAAGAAATTGCAAATATCCTAGTGTTGAGACCCTGGGGCTTCCTGAGCTGATTTGTGTTTGTTACTTTAATTCACTGATCTAGCAATTTGTCCTATTTCCCATATAGGTATTAGGGTTCAAAGTGGACACATTCACATATGAGATATAACTCTTTAGATTCTTGCAACCCATAATCATATTAAACAATAATATTTTCCTTAGGTCAATTGTGTCACAAAGCTAAATTTCTATCTGAAATTTTAGGTACAGTAAGGGAAAAAGAAAAAAAAAAAAACCAAAAAAAACAGGAAAAGGCTTCTTGTGGGCCAGATTTGCCTCCTATGTGACCAGGACTCTGCAGTCTCCCACTACAGATTTCAGGCATTGAACCCAGATATCCAGAAAAAAACATCACAGATGAATATTTTGCCAGCAAGGCAAATAGACATTTTGGGGGATTTTTAAAAGCTGATAATGTGAATGACCCATTTTCCACAATTGCAGGCACCTCTGCACCCAGACACAGTGCCCTGAGTAGTCCCAATCAGCACAAATCATTTAAAATCAAAACATCAAAATAAGACCCAAGGTTTTTACTGTTATATTTTAATATATTTAGATTTGGTGAAACAGTTAAATATGTTCTCATCTAACAAATCTCTACGAGCACAGCTTGACACCATGAGTGCTCAGGCAGGGGGTGTGAGCCTGTGAGGTGCTGGTGATTTCCCCATCTGGTTCTCACAAAGGACTCAAGTTTGTTAATAAACAAACTTAAATCAAAGCCAAATTTGATCTCACTCAAAATAAATCTTCTTTTGCATCGTGATTTTTAAATCACAGATCTTAAAACTCAAACTGGCCAATAGCTAAGCTTTGTCCCCCTCTTCATTAATGATGAAAGACTTCAGCTGCCCATCAGTGACTATAACATGGAATAAAGATACTCCAAAACCATACAAGAACATGTGAATAGAAAACTTTTCTATATTTCTACATCTTTTCTACATCTGCACATCTTTTCACACATCCAGACTCTATCTAGAATTAAGCATATGGGTACATCATGGAGATGTAAGTAAATCTGAATCAATGTTATTACCCCAAACATGGATTTGATGTAACTTCTAGGGAGGTAGTTTTTGAGGGCTCTAAGTTACATCCAACTGTAACTATTGAAATCTCTTCATCCTCTCCTGTAATGAAACAATGCTATTACTTTAAAAAAAGAAAAAAAGAAAGGTGATCCTAAAGATTCAGTCACCATGATAGCAAAGGGATGAAGCCACAGTAATTATGCAACCAGTCTTAAAGATCACCAGTAGGGCTAGTGTGTAGCACAGAACAGTGCACTCAAAACCAAAGTATGAAAAAACCACCAGAGTTGAAAATATTATACAACATTCTTTGGTCTTTTCCCACTTTCTCAAACATTTTTTGGTTGTCAAAAGTCTGATTTCCATATCTGAGACTACGAGGTCTACTGGATGTAAAGGAGTCGTGATTATCCTTAAACTGCATCTGACATCACTATTAATGCTTTAAACTTGCTACCAGTGCATTTTTGCAGTTTCATCCTTTCAGCAGAACTGACACACATAAAAGCTTTGAAAACTCCCAAGTATTAATCTCCAAAAGCATATGTGTAGTGATTACTTAACCAATGGGATGGTTTTTTTCAGTTCCTCTACAAGTTGGCTCAGCAACGGTACAATATTAATAATGCTTGAGCTTATACTTTTTACAACCTGCTCTCCATTTCTTCCATCTGTCGATAGACTAAAATTATGTTTACAGAATCACTCATTTTCTAACCTTTTTTTATTTCATCCAAGACAACTCACAGCAATTTTTTTTCCCTACAGTGAGTACGAAACCCCAAAGCTGGAGACCGAGCTCAGTTTTCAGAGCTGTTGATATGATTGTGAAGTAACTCCATTGATTTGAAAAGTGTTATTTGGGTTCCATCCTGTAGCGATTGAGAAAAGTATTTTCCTCTAATTATAATTCCAATTAAATATATATCTTTAGTTTATTTCCCTATCTTTCTCACCAAACTCCAGCTAAGGGGAGTTCCCTAGGGCCTATTAGAACATTAATAGGGATACGTACATAAAAACTTGCAATATCTGATGGGGCAAAACACAGCCACTGGTGCCTGCATTGCCAGCCTGAATCCTCTGGGTTTCTCAAATGACAGAACAAGAAATAATTGCAGTGCTGGATGCTGCTCACTAAATTTGCACAATCCTCTTTCAGTGCCATATCACCCTACCAAACATTGAGTCTCCAAGGTCCCAGGCAGGAAGCTTTGCACAGAAATCATCTAATGTTACTATTTTAGACACTGGTATTTTTTGGATAGTCAGAATCAGGAAATGGAGAAGTCCATTCTCCTCAAGACCCTGCACCCTGCATGTAGCAGGGGGATGTTTTCATACAAAAATCAAACCTTCACAAACAGGTCTTGGAGCTACAACTTAGGCCAGTGTTTTCACTCCCATTTGACAGACTTTCCAGAGTAAACAGTGGTTTAAAACTTGTTCAAGGACCTCAAGGTTTGGCCCCAAATCAATGTGTACACAGATGACTTCATTTACAACTATGTTTTTACGCCAGATTTAATGTCAACAGCCTAACGGTGCGTTGGATTTCGTTTATAGGATTTACTAATTTTTATCTAATGAACAATTTCACAAGGCAATTTAGATGATTACAAGTGTGAAATGTTTGCAATGAGGACCAGATCTTGCCAGCCTCGCTTGCCTGTAGTGCCACTTACATCAAAAGTAATTGAAAACAATTGTACATGAGAAACACCAAAACAAACAAGTTAAAAACAGTCTCCATGAGCAAAGGCAGCAGAGTGGGTATTTCAGTCAATCCTGAGCCATGTGTTGCCTCCATACAAGCAAGTAGAGCTGAACTGACTGGATAGATGGATTTACAGGAACAAGAATGGCACATTGATGGGAGGATCACACCTTTGGGTAAGAGCTGCCAGTGTTTGGATTTGGCCCCAAGAGATTGTCCCTATGACAAATTCCCCACTGATCACAGTAGGAACAGAATGAGGTCAAAGCTAGACATCCTAAAAACTCACCTTGTCCCCTCAAAAAAATTGAAAATTAAAGCAAGGGAACATCTCTTCAGTTACATCCCATAGTGAACCAAACAGTAGATTATTTATCAAAATTATCATCTGCTGAGTAATGTTTGTTGGGGGTTTTTTTATTGTTATATTTGATAGTAGGATGTTGCTTTCTCCTTCTGATCTTGAAATTATACTACAAAGCTGTCCATTTATAATTAATTATATTTTTGAGATTTTTTTTGCTTAGGTGGCTGGAATCTTCCCAGCACTGGTGCCCAAAAAAAATTACTGGCATCCTGTTCAGTTTGCTTCTCCTTCACTCTCCACCCAGCAATAATTATATTTCTTCTCTGTGTTTCAGAAAAGAGAGATTGTTTGCCATAAAATTAACTTGACGTGATTCAAGAGGAAATTCAAAGCATTTTCTAAGAAGTCAGGGAGAGTGAGCTGCCATTGTGAGCAGAGGATGGGGAAGACTTGTGCTTTCAGCCAGGGGAAGCTTCATCACAAATTAAGTTTTGTTTTCTTTACTTGCTGCAGCACAATGACAGCTTTGACAGACATATGGGTTGTTTAGAATCATAAAGGCTTTTTAATTTAAAGTGCTTCAGGAATATATCTAGCTGCAGTATATGACGTAGGCAATTTTTATTTAGCTGTATTCTGCTAAATGTAGTTTGTAATTGGAACACCTTTCAGCCCAGGCATAGGAAAATCTGTTTCACTCTCCTGCATTGCTGAGCTGCTCTTGCAGCAGGGTCCTACCTAAGTCATGCATTCAAACACCACACATATTATTCTCATTTTTATGGGAACTGGAAGATACTTGAAGCTGTCACATCCCCAAGCAGATAACCAAAACCGCAAGGTCTTGATGTGACTCGAGCCTTCTTTCAAAAAGAGAGAGTGAATAAAGCCACTCTGAGCTGTTGATTTTTAGGTTTTCTCTTGTTGCAAGGGTGTGGCTTGAGGTCAGTTATGACGCTGTAAGGTTCTTCTTTAAAATGTCATATTTTGTTATCAAGGAGCTGGTGACTGTACTTTTTACCCAGGTTATATCTTTTGCTTAATTTAAAAATATATTATTTTGGTTCTTTGCTTTTTTTAATGTCAGAGCTGTATGCTTTGAGACAGAACTTGATTTCCACTACATTGTATAAGACCCAGAATAAAGCCATTTGCTTTGGTGGAAACTACATGACACAAACATGGCTGAGGTGAAGCTGTGGCTGATTGTGGGACCCTCAGACCAAATGGTGCTTTCTGGCTCCTGCATCAGTCACTGCCATAAAGATGTTGCAGCTCCAAACTCAGTTCAGGATGCAGAAACCACCTCATGCTGCAAATAAGAGATGGGAAAACACGGGGTTTGTAGAGAGCTAAGTACTGAAAACTAAACCAGAACAGAGCTTGGGTTTCCTTTGTCCAAGCCTTGTGGGTTCTACCAGTAGGACAGAACACACACAAATGAAGTAATTCCCAAAGACAACCAAATGTCCAGGAAAAATCTCTCTGTAGATACAAGGCTGTGCTTTCCACAAACTTGGCCACTGATTTCTCCTGCACAATCTTACAGACTAAGCACTGGCCCACCTTCTATCAGTCCTTCATATCCAACTCTCATCATCAACCCTGTGATATGCCCTTGCAGCCACAGTTTAATTACAGCTCTAGTAAATGACCCCAACCATCCTAACTAACAATCCCTTATTACTGTATTGAATGGCAGGTCTTGTAAGATATCCTGGCACTGTTAATGCTCAAAGAGTTTTTATATCCTCACCATTAACAGCTTTGATCTAAGAGCTCACACAATCCATCCTCTAAAGGGTCAATCAGAAGTTTCTCCTCGAGCTATTGTGTTCTCTGGAAAAATCCCTTTGAGAGCTGGGGCTACCTGGTACAGGGTGAAGGAACACCTGCCTTATGCAGGCCTCAGCATCAAAGATATTATTGTCAGTGAATTAACACTACATTAGGAAGGAGGGACAAAAAAGACAGAAAAGGCTTATCTATAAGAACATTGGACCCAGCAGAGATAAGACAGATTAAATAGAAATTCTGAGAAAGAAACAAAAGTTACACTCTGACTTTTCTTTGAAAATTTAAAAATATCTTCTGCATGAACTATTCTCCTGGGTATCAGCTTCAGAAGTAACTTAAAGAAAATTCTCATGTCATTTGTGGTTGATGTAATGTAAGAATCCTTTCTTACAGTCTTTCAGTGAGATACAGGGGAAAAACTGGACTCCCACTCACAGACAGAATTTTTTTTTTCCTCTTTGCACACTTGTCAAAGAATATGTCTTTTCCTCTTCAAATAGCGAAAGCCTATTCACAGAAATTCTGTGAACAGAGCCTCCATTTCTCCTTCAGTGGAACATGAGCAATGTCAGGAGTGTTTCAAAAGACTTATTAATAATAAGTAGTTATAAACAGTAAGTTTGGATAAACACAGTAAAAATCGCAAACATTAATTCTGTAAGAATTATGGGGGGTCACATATCGCTAGGTATTTTCCCAGCACTTGATTATTTTATTTTCTCTCCCATCAACAAAACTACATAGACTGGCCTTGTAATTCTGGGTTTTAATTAAGCCTGCATTCAAAGGCAGAGGACTAGATGATCCTGGCAAGCTTCTGCAGCACCTCTGCGCTCATTTGTTCGCAGGATTGTGCTGCAGATTATTTTATTTTTAAAAACATTACGATAAAATACCCAACAAGTACTTCTGCCAGGGCATGGTTCACATTTTTCTCCTTAAGAAACCTTTATATACATCTGAGCTCTGCTAACTCAGAAAGATAGCCTGCTGTTTTCACTCAGCCAAAAATTGCCGAACATCAGAGATACAGCAGGAAGAACATTTTGCTGCTTCTGTCACTCCCAACAAAATCTCTAACATTTTGTTTTATTTAATGGCTTCACTTTTCATAAGATGATTCAAACCCCTATAGGGGACCTACATTAGTCTGCTGACATTTTTTCTGCTGGTATAATTATTATGTCCTTCTACAGTCTGCTTTTCATCTGCACAAAATTTCTCCCTGGCACAGAAGAGTTTAGTTAAAGATCTCAAAGTAGAGAGCTAGAGAAGCCAGAATAGCTCTTAAGCATAAGGTAAGGTGGAGGGCAACTTATTTGGTATAACTGTGCATGTGCTGGGGTCTGGCAGCAAATAGCAGATGGACACAATGCAACTGAGAAGAAAGACTATTCCTACACTAAAAAACAAAATATTAGGGGTGATGAGAAAGGCATGTTTATCTCTCCTTTACACTTCACCAGGCAAAACACGTTGCATGATTCAGCCACTTAGACTATACCAGGAATGGGGATTTCTGACACAGTACATGCTGTAATATATATATAAATAAATATAGATATGATTTATGATAAATGGAGTGACCCATACCAATTTGGTTACTCCATGCAAAGGCCAACAGTTAAAGAGTTTTGTATGCAAAACAAATAAGTTTTTTTAAGAAAGAAATAGACCACCCTGGGGTCTAAAGGTCTAATATAATTCTACTATATGGATGTACTGCTAAATACTGCGAGTCAGGGCTTTGGTGCTTTAAGGACAATCACATCCCGACTCAGCTGTACTTTTAATCTGAAGTTACAGCTGGCCCCTCAGACACGTCTTGTTGCTAAGCAGGTGCAGATCTGAAATCAGAATAAAGCACTTGGGATATAAAGAAAGCAAATCCACCTCCTCATATTTAAAGACAATATTGCCTTGGTAACAGGTAACACATGTGAGGTGCGCAGTTAATTACGGCTTCCAGTTATAACAGCGACAAAACAGAAATGAAAATGAGAAACACTGTAGCAAAATATAGACAGCCCTTAATAGTCAGGTAGCTTAAAACACCCTCATATACACCATGAAGCAATTGAACAGACAACTGTGCAGGTCAGATGGAAACAATGAACAGCAGTCTGGGAAACTCAGTTAACCAGAGTGCTCTCAATAGAACAAGAAAGGACTCCGAGAGCTCATGCCCTACTCGCCGGTGAGTGAGGAGTAAGGGGATGAGAAGATGAAATTATCTGAAGCTGTTTTAAAGGAAGAGTGCAACTGCATCCACAGTTTTGAAATTCTCCACTGCCATTATGTACAAAGCTTACACAAAGCTGAAATGGACACAGATGCTGTCACCGAATGCCTTTCGTCCTTCCTTCCCACCAAGTGACGCTGACCTCGCCTGCCCCTTTTAGAAAGAGCAGGAGATGTGAGCGCATTATGGAGCTGGGAGAACTCAAACAGAGCCTTTTAGCACAATAAGTAACCACTTTGACAGCAAGAAATGGAATATGAAAACAATCACATAAATAGCAACAGATGAAACAGACCCAGTTTACACGGTGGAACACGCAGCTCACTAAAACTAAAGCTTGAAGGGGCCAGTGAGTAATAGATAAGTGTTAAAATCTGAATAATACTGCAATAAAAGCGTTTGAAAATCTAAAAGCATGTGTAACCTAAAGAAAGGAGGAATATCTGTCTCTACTGGTCACACTGATGGATATTAGGTTCCCATTATACTCATAGCAGACAGATTTCTGACTCAATTAACAAAGGAGTAACTTTTAAAAGCTTCTTCTGATTGAAGAGGAAGCTTTGAAATAGAAAATATTTCCATTTATGATACACAATGTCTACCCCAAACCAGACGAGGTAGATTAATCTTTTTAAGAAGCTTTTCATTACAGAAAATTATTCACTTCCCTGTTAGGGATGTTTAGATACTGAGTTGACACTTGGGACCAGTGGCACACAGCTACGGACTGAAGGGATTTTCTTGTATGAGAAGGACATAGATCACCAGGAACAGCACAGTCACTTGACACATGTCCATAACTTAGTGTTCTAACCCAGCTTGGGGGAAAACCACTAAAGTCAAAGCACAGCAGGCTCATAGTATCTAAAGTCAAGCTGCTTTTGTTCTGATATATTCAATTACATGCCTTAATTCTTGCAGAATTTTGACTCAATGTCTTTATTATTCTCCAAAAGGGATGATGAATACCTGCCAGAGCCTCAGAAATCTGCCTAGGATTCTCTTTTTTTTTTTGCAAAAAAGGTCTCTGGTAGCCTGTGATAGAAGGCATGAACCATAACTCTGTGGTTAAGCTAGTGTTGACCCAGTAGCCTACAGAGGAAAGTGGATCAATCTATCCAGTCACACAATTTTAAGACAGCCAGCAGGTTTTGGATGTCTCCAGAACCATAATGATAAAATATCAGCCATATTCTCTTACTCTGAACTATTTATATAACTCTACAGCAGAGCTTTTCAGTAGATGCAGAAATCTAGTTATTGATCACTTGTAATGCTTAATTTAATTCTGAGAGGAAATGGCCTACATTTCATGGATACATTTCATTAAAAGACTGTTTACTCATTTTGTATTTTGTAACTGCTTTAGCAGAGAGATATCATTGCCAGCTCACAGGATAGTATGATGAATTGGAAGATTTTTTACCAGTCTCCAACAAAATGTGAGGAAAATTGTATTAAAAAACTATGATCTCCTAGAGTAATTAATAGAATCACAGAAATGGGGAAAGAAAGGACCCAGAAAGGTCATCATGTGTATCCTCCTTGCCTTAAGGAAGGCTCAAATAAACTTACATTGCATCAGATAAACATTTGTCTAATTAAACATCTCTAATGACACTTTACAGACTACCTCAGAAAAATCTGTATCATTAAAAAGTTTGCATATAATTTTTTTGTTATCTAGGCTGAATCTTTTTTGCTGCAGTTGATGCTCCTTGCAATCTGCCCTGTAACCTGGAATACCGAAAACAGCTTAGACCCTTCTTTCCTAAAAGGTCCTAAAAGTTTTCAGAAACTGTATTCCTCCAACTCTCCTTTCCTCCATCATCTAAGCTCTGGTTTGTGTCAGTCAGTCATTATGCATCTTGAGGCTCTTGTCACTCCTGCTGCTGGTGTGTATCCTGCTCCAAGTGCAGCACCCAAAATTAAACAGTAGATATCGAGATAAGTTTTACCAGGGCAATTACTTGTACCTGTAAGAGTTAACTCTAAATCTTGCACATCAAAGCCTTGGCTTGCTCTGTGTATGACCCAACACAACTCGTACCTCTATTTTTGGAGACAAGTTGTCCCCCACTTTGAAGTGAACTTTCGCTAAGGTCTCCGAGTGCATTAATACAGCTGCTCTTGCACTCCATTAAGCACAGCTCCAGCATTTCCCTGCCTGCCTTTGTGAGAATGCCATGAAAACAGGCTGGCCTCAGCAAAGTCCTGTCAGTCTCTAACACCTACAGCTTCTTACCTGTCCACAAAAGAAGCTGCTCGGTTGTAAAAGAAAATTAGACTCTTTTGATGTGATGTGCTCTCAGTAAACCCACACCAGCAGTTATGTATTTCTCTGTAATGTTAGAGTTACTTCAGAGTACTTTAATTATTTCTTTCCCTTTTTTTTTTTTTGGCAGCTAAGGCTGAGCTGCATCATGTTTGGAGACAGACACTGCATTTGGTTTTTTGTCTGTTTTCTAGTCTGTTTTCATCCACCGTCTGCTAGTTTGTTAGACCTGATGACTAATGGCTCCACATCTCCACAGACCACTTGTCTGCTGTCCTTGATAGAAGTTAAACAGCCCCATCTGATCCAAGAAGTTCTAATATCTTTAATCTATTAAGCTCCTTTTGCCTGTTCCCCTCCCTCTTTTTCCCAAGATTACATCTGCCAAATGATGGAAGTCAAAATAACACTCTCCTTTTTTTGCCTGACCTTTCCAAACAAGATTTATGTCTTTTCTATCAATATTCCAGCATATTTCATTAAGGATCTACAACAGTAAGTCAAATATTTGGTACGTATTAAAAATTCTGGGGATAGATCTTGTGCAGGCCACTAAATCAGGCACTAACACAGGATGTGCTCAAACAGATGTGGAATGGAAAGGGAGAAGCTGAAAAGGTTTTGAAATCAAAGAAAAAACTGCACCTTTAACTACAGCCAAGAAGAAAGCCTTCAGGAAGTTTCAGACACAACTGGGCACCACAAAATGGAGCCTTCATGGTTCATCTGTTCATCAACTGTAACATCCAGTTAAGGCCGCACAGTTGTTCAAACTTCTGATCTTGCTTCAATTTTCAGGGCAAGCCCTCTTTCAAACTCTGCACTGGAGATTTTTGAAATAATTTATGATGAATAACTGCCTATTTAATAGTTTTAGTACAGAGATCGTTAGTGAAAATAAATTTGCTTTTGAGTTCTAGCCTTCATTCACAAAAGCAACAATAAATATTTTATTCATATACCTATGTTTTAAAAGCTTCTGACTTCACAGATTCACACAGAATTAAGATCCTTTTGTTGCCACACACACCTTCTACATTTTCCTATTTTAATGGTGTAGCTATATAAAGTGCCTCAGGACTTTGTAGAAAAACTCTACCAATATTCCTGCTATTAAAAGCATTATGAGTTACTGAAAATTTATTTACATTGCTATTATCTCTCTTTAAAAGTTTAAATTAATCACATTCCCAGGTTCAGAGAGAGTGGGGCATCAGATCTAGAAAGTTGTGACAGATCAAGCAGAAGGCTGTGGCACCCACAACTGAACAATTAATAAAACAGAACAGGGTGAGTTGGAAGGGACATTTAAAAGTCATCCATTCCCATCCCCTGACACAGGCAGGGACATCTTCCACCACCCCAGGTTGCTCCAAGCCCCATCCAATCTGGCCTTGGACATTTCCAGGGATGCAGCAGCCCCAGCCTCTCTGGGAAACCCATCCCAGTGTTTCACCATTGTAAAAAATGTCTTCTTTTTAGCTAATCCGAAATGACTCTCCTTCAGTTTAAAGCCATTATTGTTGTCCTATAGCAAGACCCTCTTTTTCCCTCCTCTTTCCTTAACAGGAGAAAACAACAAGTGGCAGCTCCCCAGCTCAGAGAGAAGTGCTCATGGGTCTATGCAGAGATGTGCTCATCACCTTTGTCCCTTTCATAACTTATATTCCAAAGTATTATGGCACAAAGTCCCAAAAATCTACTGCCATCTGCATGTTCTGGTCTTGCTGCAATTGGGCTTCTGGAAAAAAAAAAAAGTGAAGGGATTTTATGCTAAATATATTAGTGGCATCAAGCTGGTGTATAATGAAGATATCCCCCCTCACCAGCATAACAAGAACCAGCCTGAGCTTCCCCAGCAAATGACTCTGCACATTGCAAGGAGGTCCAAAAATCTCTGCTGTTTTCCCTCTGGCCTTACAGAAAGGAAAACCTAGATGAAAACTTTTCTCAGACTTTATATGGATGGTGTCATAGCAGCTATGAGGAAGGAAGATTTTGTGAAGAAAAACTTGCAAGATTGGAGGTCATGTCCTGACAAATGTGTAGGGAGGGGAACTGCCTACAGTTCATGAAACATTGGCACACGTATATCAAAGAGGAAGTTAATTCCATAAATACATTCTAAAGTCACTGCATCTGAACACTTAATTTACTTCTATGCTCAGCCACAATTTATTTATAATCTTTATAAATATGAGGCATTGGGGAAAGCAGGTCAACATAAATTATTATTCAATCTATAACCACATCAAAAAGTAGATTAACATAGATTCTCAGCTTTAGATGTCTTTTGCATTAGTTACCTCAGCAATTTGATGGCCATGTATTTGTGGGCTATCAACTGTTTTCCCTGATTTTTTTTATTCTTAAAAAGAAATGGTAATTACAGGAGCTTAACAGAGGGAAGCGTCTCCTTTATAAACAGAAGCACAAGCAAGGGAGATGGAGTCATTAAAGCCAGCTTTAATTTGTTTGATATCTGGAATCAAAGAAATAAAGCCTACAATCCACGGCTGTTTCTGTTACAGTAGCAAAGCCGTACTTTTCCATTTGGAAAGGTAATTGTGATATGGTCACTTGCAAGATTTAAAGTCTATTATTTGCCAAAAGGCCCAATGTTCCTTCCACTGAAGTCAAAACTAAAAAAAAGATGCCATTGATTCTATAGAGTCTCTTTTTCTATGGCCCCAGAGATGACAGAAACAAGAAAAACACCTTTTCAATATTTGGTGCTATGACGTATTTTCAAACACTAAACATTATCCAGCCATTTTCAGCTGCTGCATTTCTAAGGCTCAATATTTATTCTGTACATGAAATAATCTCACCTTAAAACCTGCATCAGAAACAGCCTCTACTGACACACTGTTCCCAAGGGCTTTTGTTCCAGAGGGAAAGCAATGCTGCTAACCATGAACCCAAACTGATTAATAGTCCCCCCGATCAGAGCATGCAACTATTGTCCATGTTTCACAGCAAAAGACAAAGTTGAAACCATGTCAGGAAGATGTTTTCATTATGTCAGCTCTTGCAATAATGTGTTTTTCCGGCCAGCAGGCACCAAGGGAGATAACTTCCTTTCAGGGATACCAAACAAGCATGTGGAATTACCTCTTCATTGGTGAAGCCCTCTCTTTACATGTTTCTGGCCCATTTTCCTGCCTTTTAAATAATCTGCAATTGGAGATAATGGTCAACAAATCTCCAAGTCCTACGCCCATTTCTCTCCAGTACATTCAGTTCATAACTGTGCAAATGGTTTCATATGCCCCAAACCCTTGTCTGCTGTTTTCAACCATTTCATTCAGGTTAATAAAAGTTTTCACTTCTTCCTATAAACCCTGTCTGTAAAGAAATATTGGAAGATGGGAGTCAGAACTTTGACTTGCCATCCTTCCTTCAGCAGATGATTTGTATTCAGGGAGTTCATACATTTTTAATAATATAGTTCAAATGTTAGTCTGAAAGCAGAATAGGACGTTCACTTTCTCTTAAGTATTTTTCCCTTCTATATTTTGTCTAGTTTTCAGGAGACAGGAGTTTGCACAGAAATTTGAAATCTTGCATTGAGTTGTCTGTGAAGAAATCATTCCTGAAGTCCATTACACAAACCCCTTAAACCCAGGATCTTTCCCATATTGAGAAAGATTAAGTCTATTTTTATACTAATGAGTGGCTAATCCTCAAAGAAGGAAGATATGGTCTGGATGGATTTCCTGAAGTCATGAATTATATTTCAGCAGCTTGGTATGAAAATTCCAGATATGTCTCCAAGCACCAGTTTTCTTGAGGGAATACAGACTAGAAAGTTCCACTGAAACACAACTTTCTTGACCTTCTGTTCTTGGTTTTAAACTTCTGTATGCAAAAAGTACAAAACACGAAAAGAACTGTGAGCTTCTCGCAAAGGCATGGATAATGAGGGAAAAAAATCTAGCACTGAAGCAGAAATCCAGTCTCTACAGCCACTGCAATGTTCAGTAGGATGGTGCCGTCCTTGAGAAAGCCATTCCATGAAATGGAATGTGAAATGTTCTAAGACACAAAAGTATATTATAAGATGTCCATCTTTTGCTGCTGCTAGAAGACGTTTCGCTTCCCCAACATCGAAGGATTTTTTCACAATCAATTCCCATTTCTTCATATTTTCCTCCTTTTTGTTACCAGCAAAGCCCTGCTATCATATTTTCAGAGTCTGCTTTGAGAACACATGTTCCTTATGGGCCAGACATTTTAAAGAAGGAAGATGGCAGAGAAAAGCAGCACTGCTTAAAGCATGGGATGCTACAGAAAGAAATGCACAAGAATTTGTCTTCAGCCAATGGAGACCTTTTCCTTGTATTACTAAAAAATTCCTGCATTATATCCATGATCACTATTACATGCAGCATCGTTCTAAAAAGTTAAAATAACCTCTCTTTACCTGAAAGAGAATTGGTAGCTCAACAAATATTTCTGAATGACAACATGCCCACTTAATTCTTTTCTGCATAACTTCTGGCCAATTATTCCATTCTGTCTTTCCTGCTGGCCCACCCAGAGTGAGAGGGAATGCCTCCACAAAATCTTTCACCCTCTGGACAGCCTTTCATGAGGATTCCTCAGAATAACAGAACCCATTTTCAGAACAGATTTTGAACAAGAACCTAGACTGTTTTTGCTGTTTGATCTCATCTGCATCCATGACTGAAATATTCCACCATCAATTACAAACCCAACCCTTCAATAAGAACACTTAACCATTAATTAATTACCAATATATACATACTATCCTTTCAGCACTTCAGAGAGAATACAAGTACAGAAGCAGAAAGATAAATCACACAGCTGACTCCGTAACTTAGGTAAAAATAGAGGATATTCATGTTCAGCTGATAAACTCCCTGAAATGAACTTTTAAGGTGTTTAAGCTTATGAAATTTATGACATCAAAGGCAAAATATAACAACTCCGAGGAAAGCAAATAAGAGGAACTGACAAAGCTTTTTTACAATTCATATTAATTCTAGGTAGTACAAAACCAGATTCATTATGGAGGCTCAGAGAACAAACAGATATAGATGTCTGTAAGAAGGAATCTTTCCCAGGATGACTAAACAGGCCACTGCATAAAAATACAAAACAAGAGGTGTGATACATATTCTGCACTGAAATCCATTACAGTTGCATATATATTTCAGTGACAGACACAAAAAAAATACAGAATGGAGAAAAGCACAAACCTACAAATCATGTAGGTATTATTGAATTAGCCTGAGAATTCAAAGGGGGGAAAGTGAAGTAAAAAAAAAAAACAAAACCCAAAACCCTCTTGTTTTGTCCTCTCAGTATCACCACAGTCCATCAGGGACAACAAACTGACCAACAGATACCTTTTTTTTTTTTTTTTAACTCCAACACACCAAGTACTGCTGCTTTCCATCAGCAAAATAAAGATATGAATTTACAAGCCCCCTGTCCTTACTTGTTCAAATCTGACCCTTTTCCTTCTTCAGGTATGTACACACAAGGACTCCTATCCTAACTCGAGTCACATAAATTAAATACAATTATATGTCTGTTCTTTGGGGGAGAAAAATAATATCAACAACAACCCCACACCCCTCCCTAAAAATAAAAACTGAACAAAACTAAACAAAAGGAGTTCAGATTATTTAAGCACAGAGACCTGGTCCTGGATGTTTTGTTCAAGTAAAGCTTCTGCTGTGACATGTGGTTCTTCTGCAGCAGCCTGATCTCTTTATGGCTGTGTTGCAACCCCACACACCAGCCCTGGAGAGGGAGGAGTCACTGTTTCACTGGCAGGAACAGCCCTGAGAAACACGATGCAATCACAATCCCAAGAAACATTGTTCTTCAGAGACACACTTTTCCCTTCACTTCTACCTCCTGTGGCTGGAAACCATAATTTGTTGTTGCCTTGTATTAGAAGAATTAATTTCCTTCTTGGCACAGAATCAGTTGTTCTGTCCAGAAGAAGGGGAGATGAATTCCTCCCATGCCCTTTACTGAGAGCAGTTACCAACTTACCCAGAGTCTGGACCTAAGAAAGTCAGAGGATGTACAAACACAAGTCAAAAGGAACCTACAAGGGCATATTTTTTTTTTCTCCCCCAAGTTTTCTGCACTCCAAGCACAGCCTTAATTTTTATTTTTTTTTTTAAAAAGGGCTAGAAATTAAATCTAATGCCAGTGCGAGAGTTGTGACTTAGCAGTGTCCATTCTTCGTGTCAGAAATCATGGATAAATGCACATAGCCTAAATTCCAGCTATTTCTACCCCCATGTGATCCATCCACTGGGTTCCCACAACAGCAGTCAGCAAGACAATGGGAAATAGTAGTATAAGTGTCTAACGTTATTTAAATAAAGTTTCTTAAACCTGTAAGACTCATTTAAAAAAAAAAAAAGTGGAAGAAAGTAAGGAAAAGAGTTTCTCAAGGTTTTGGTGAAACCAGGAATACTACCTGAATACCCAGCCCTCCAGACAGTACTTCTGCACTTTATTTCAGTTTCACCACACAGCCTACCTGAGTCATACTAAACACAGAATTTCTTCAAACTAAGACTACACCTAAGGAGCTGTGAAGTCTCATTGGATATGATTTAACTTCAATAAGCTTCTGGTTAATGGCTCAACAATTAGCAGCACAAGTCAAGCTTCTGTTTTATGCTATGAGTTATATACTCCTGATCATACAAACACATTTTTACACATTTTTCTTGTGGCAAAACTGTTTGGCATATTTGGTGTTTTAATATTTTTTTAATGTTCTGGTGAGAACAAGAAATTCTATGGGTATAGTAGAGCACCTCATTCTCACTCAAATCTCTCCTTCCTCCTAGATTTTTTGCTTTCTACAGCATACACTGATGCTGTTCCTGGATATCTGTGTGTATCTGTCTCCAGAAACAAATGAGGGGGGGAAAAAAAAAGAAAGAGATGCTGTTTGTAAGAGATAAGCTCTGATTTCAGACTTGCTTTCAATTTTAACAGAAATTTGGCTCCACTCCATGTGTTTTAACCACAAGGAACTGTATCTTCCCATTAATATGCACAACAGCTTTTAATGAACATGTAATGACTGATATGGTACCCAGCTACAAGACTTCTCAGTATTATATTGCATACATGACTGTTCTTTGCTAATGCAATCCATCTGGGTCCTGGAAGGCAAATGTAACTGAAAACAATTGTCTACTACTTTTATTTGAACTGATTTCAAATGAATTTGTGCATGTGAAAAGGCATGTCATGTCAAAAGGGACTTTAACAGAGGAATAAATGCTGCACCTATAAACAGACTTTGATCCATGACAGAGAAAACATCTCCAACAATTTCTTAGTGCAATGACAGTGAAATAATGAGAATGAAACCCAGACTGAGCATCATTCAGTATGTTGTTTAACTCCAAGTACTTAAACAGTTGCTTGTGAACCAATTCATTCATTATCTATTATGGATAGAGTTGGAAGCTATGAGATAGGTCTGTAAATAATAAGCTGAGTGGGTTTGCTTTCTCTCTCTCCTATATGGCAGGATAACATTTGCTTTCTACTACTCTGATGGAGAAGTTCCAAGATGCAGTGATAAATTGAGCATATAGGTGATAGGGCCCTGGTATTACATGAGCAGCCAGTTTAAAAATTTTTGGAGATACCCCAACAACACATCCCATCAGAACCTGCTGCTGCCATTTCTACATTTGCATAAGCCAGGCTGTCTCACAAACTGCTGCTCCTGTTCCTACAGTTTTCCCAAGCCAAACTCCTTCAATCTGTTGCAGTTTTGAAGGCCAAACCCCTTCAATCTGTTGATGCTGTTTCCAAGTGTGGCTGATGCTCCAGCAGTTGCCCAAGCCAAGCTCTGGAGTAGGCTTTTGCTGATTATTCTTAGCTTGCTCAGCTCTGATCCTGGCTAGCTTTAGGCGCCTAACAAGAACCCTAAATCATGAGCCTACTCACCTCACACCCCTCTCTATTCAAACAGGAAGGAAGGGCCAACCCTAAAGGTTTATTCAAATCTCAGATAAGTGGAACTAGTGAGGCATCCAAAGGAGATGAATCAGATCCCAGGCTCTCCACTAGGCTCCACAAAGGATTGTCTCTTTCCTATTGAATCACATAATCCAAATGGAGAAACAATTCTCATAAGATGCATTTATAATAATTCATTTACTTAACACTTTTATTTCTTTTGACATTCCCGTTGTATCTCTGCTATGAGGGGATGAGAGCTCTGTGTCCCAGTGCTCCACACAATCCCTACTGTATCCCATGGGACAGGCAGGGACACCATACACCCCTTGTGCGTTCCAGGGTCTCATCTATTCCCTAGCAGTGCTTTTAGAAGCATCATTAACCTCATTCAATGGTTTTGTTTCCTTTCTGACTTGCCCCTATAGAAGCAGCAAAGGCAGTACCCTAAAAGAAGCCTTCCAGCACCCCTTTTTCCTTCATAGTTAAGCAAGACATGGGAAAAAGAAGGGAAATGTGTGTTGTATCTGAGCTGGGATGGTTTTACAGTGGTTACTCTGTTTCCCTTGCCAGTTCTGGATTTAAAGCTTCTACAGGCCTAGTGCCTGTGACAACAATGCCTCCTGCCTTGGACTCGGAAAGGCCTACCTGGCCTAGTCTGCAGTAAATTTACATCTGTTAACACAAGCCATGCAGAAAGAGGCAAATGTCCCTCAGCCAGGGTTATATTTTATAATTGCAGAGGTGTCAGGTGAACAAACCACAGTGATTAAACTGGCTGCCCCTGTCCTTTTCTGCTGCACCTCAGCGTCTGGGGGAGAGGAGCACACGGGTGAGCCAGGACACGACTGCCACAAAAATAGACATTATCCCCCTCCATCTTCACTTGCTGGATTCTACCCACAAAACTATCTCATTCTGCATCTTGATAAGCACATGTCAAACAAGGAATTATAGCAGGTTTTACATCCCTTACCAGCATGATCCCATTTCTGTCTGCAGAGTGTGTTTATTACAGCTGCTGCTTGTTACCCTCAGAGACAAGCTTTGGTGCTGCTCCTGCTTTCACAAGGCTACACAATCAATGTAAACACCTCAAAACTTAAAAGAGGTTATAATTAAAAAGGAATATGTCGATTCATGATGGTCTGCTGAAACATTGGTTACACAGCTTGAAAATGATACAAGTAAATTGGCATAGAATCAAACTAAAAATATTCCACCCAAAGTGCTTTTGAGGCCAACAGCAGGTATGGCTTTAATAGAGTCAGTCTCTGTGCTTGTCTTGAAATACATCTCCTATTGCCATCCTTTGTTTTAAGTGTCAAAAACATATGTAGGAAATCAGCAAAGAAGGGTCTGGGCTTTGAACTATTTTTTTTTCTTTTTTCATTCTCTTCCCCGTCCCCCAGCCTTAAAACACAATGCAATTATAAATACTGCTACAGATGTGAGAAAACAATAGCATTTTTTTGTTGTAATTGTTTAATTTTTTTTTAATCAAACCACCAGACCTAGCATTTTTTATCTACACAAAGCTTTAGAAACAATACACAGTAACGATCAGTTGTTACGGCCCATGAATACTAAAGGCAGCAAATAACATTTACATTGCTTTCGTGTTTGAGGTTTTTTTCCTAAAAAGTTGTTCTTTGCAAGGTTGCAGTCATCTACCAGACTGCAACAATTGCCTGGTTCTGTAAGGTTATCTGTCACATTTGGGAAGCAAGTCTGCAACTCTTTATCTTCTAAATCCACCAGCAATTGAAAAGGATAACTACTTAGAAATATGTTTTTCTTAAATCTGGCTTGATTTGTTGTACCCATTTTCAAAGTGCACACCCAAGTCTTAAAACAATAAAAATATATATAAATATATATAAATACACAAACTTTCTACAGGAATAAAAAGCTTCCCCAAGTTTTCTTCAGATTCCTGTACACCATTCAAGTATTATATTGAATTTTCTGTATGAATAAGTATATCCTGATACAACATTGAATAAATATTCATTTTTATTCATGAAGATCATGCTTAATCCCCCAAAGACTAAATGCACTGTGTAACAGAGAAACCAGAGCTGATCCTAAGGCATGCAGCACATTAACCTGTACCCACATTCTGAACAGTTAATACTCAGAAAAGCAGCAAGTGCTCCTAAGGACTGGAAGTAGTTTGATGCAAATGCAAAATACATATGTAAAAACACTGCTAGTATAACGGCAAATTAATTTATGTTGGGAGGATCAGAATGCTAAACACCTTTATTGGTGACAAATGATGTTTTTTCTGTTCTCTGAAAGTGTATTATACGTCTCTTGTCAAGCTGTTGCTGAGATACCACGTTATCCAAGCACTTATATTGTGATTTATAAAAGAAAAAGAAGACTATTGCATATATTATCAGGGATTGTCTACCCGCTGCTTTGCTACTTGCACCTATTGTTTACTAACACAAGAAGGTACTGGGGCTGCCAACATTTCAGGGGCTGTATTTACCCCTAGAGTTAGTAACTCAAATAATAACAACGGCCTGATTTAATTCTGCATATGAGTTGAGTAACTTCAGTACATGCAGCTTCACTTATTCAAATAATGGGTTTTATTTTAGAAGAAAAACCCAAATGACATCCCTGCAAAATGCTCAAAACACTCAGAAAATTAATTAGTACAACAACAATAGGGATCACATAGCCTCATTAAAAGGGAATATTTTGATCAAAAAAAAACCTCCACAAGCCAACAGCAATGAAGTTATAAGCAGCAAACTGTCAGCCAAGATACCAAAGTCATAAGCTTAAAGAAAACCAGCAAACCAAATCTTTAAAAAAAAACATAAATAAAACAGAAAACCATCACCAAAGATTTCCAATACCCTACTTTGTTCTTCTTTTTAAATTCACACAAGCATTCTAGATGGAAAATATCCCTAAAGCAAATCAAACATATGATCCATCTCACATCAGTCTCAGCTTCTGCTGTCACAACACTTATTCTAGAGGGGAAATTTGCCATATTTATCATGCAGACCTCTGTCCACTATGTTTCCTATCAATTGAGTTGTAAAGCATGTGAAACTTAACCTACACAGCTAATGAATGTTAGATGTGTCTAAAGAAAAGGACAAAAGCATTTCCTCAAAGGTATCAGTAACATATTTGCACATAATCATTGGTTAAAATTAAACAGGAAGTTCACCATTTTTAAAAACAAAAATACCTAAAAAAGAAAATAAGTCTAGCAGAGAAAGTACCTGAGCAATATAATCTGCTAACAAGTGATCTTAGTGCCTTGGGCAGTCTTGAACAAGAGCTGAACTGCTGACTAACCACGATCAATAATACATCAACAAAGACATGGTAGATCTTTAAAATCCATAGTGCTTATTTGAATGGGGTTTTAGGGTCATGAAAAGCAACATGACCCAAATTGTATTTACTTCTCTCTGAATTAATTTGAAAATTACTTCAATATATACTGACTTCATTTTTACCATTTTGGGCCATTAAGTGGGATATTATAAAAATCACATTAGATAATTGTATCTTTTGTTGTTATTACACACATCCTATGTTTTTAGGGCTCTTTGCAGGAGTTTTTCCTTTTTTACTACTGGAGAATCATAGAATGGTTTGTGTTGAAAGGGGCCTTTAGAGGTAATGCCTTTAGAGCAAGGACATCTTCCACTAGAGCAGGGTGCTCAGAGACCCATCCAACCCAGCCTTGAATGTTTCCAGGAGTGGGGCAGCCACAGCTTCTCTGGGCAACCTGTGCCAATGCCTCACCACCCTCATTCTAATGAATTTCTTTATGTCTGGGCTGAAAGCCTACACTGACAGCTCACATGCAGCTTTTCATCCTACACTACCCACAGGTCCATCTCTGTGAGGCTCTCCTCAATCCCTTCATCCCCCATCTTGTATTGATACCAGGGATTGCCCAGACCCAGGTGCAGCACCTTGCTTTGTTAAACTGCATGATTTTCACACAGGCCTGCTCCTGGAGCTTGCCCAGGTCCCTCCAGATGGCATCCTGTCCCTCAGGTGTGCCAACCACAGCACTCAGCTTGGTGTCATCTGCATCTTGCTGAGATGACCCGATCCCACTGTCAGTGGCACTGGTGAGGGCAGTGCTGGTGCCAGTACAGGTCTGAGGCACACCGGACATCGCTGATCCCCATCTAGACACAGAGCACTGAACCCTCTGGATTCAACCATCCAACCCAACAGCCATCCCACCAAATTCCTCTCTGCCTGTTTCAGGTTGTTGTGGGTACTGTGTCAAAGGCCTCACCAAAGCCCAGACAGATGGCACCTGAAGCTCTTCCCTTGTCCATTGGTGTAGTTACTCCATCACAGAAACCCACGAGATCAGGCAGGCAAGACTTGCCCTTGGTGGAGCCGTGCTGGCTGTGTCTCCTCATGCTCCCTGTCCTCCTTGTGCCTCAGCATAGCTCCCAGGAATACATCCATTAAAAATCACTCTGGTTTGCTGGAATTTTTTGTCACCATAAAATGGCTTGAATGTTTTCAAACACGAATCACTAAAATAAGGAGTGTCATGCGAGTCTAAAGGCCTGGTAGCAACTCCTGCTCATCCCCTTGCTCAAGGGCTATTACACTGTAGTCCTTCAAACAGACAGCAGAGGAGATGAGTCTAAAATGACTGTGTCTAAATAAAAGAGGAGTTTTGACAGAGTTAAACTCCTTTTAATACACCTGAAAAGTCATGCATCTCTCAAGTCCTAAGTATTCTCTGCTATCATTCACTCCAACAGGAGGCATTAGGACTTAGCAGGATCCAGCTTATAGTTCTAACAGCAAGAGGCATATCAAGAGCGTATCACTCTCCATCACCAGGATTTTGAAATGCTGAGCATTTTTTAATACAGCACCCCAGGTGTTTGCTGCTTAAAACATACTCTACATGAGCATCTGCAGATGGCATGTCAACGGGGAGCCATCGAGATTCAAAAGCACTAACATTCTCTTTGGGACCCCTCACTGGGGCCCTAAACAAAAAAAAAAAAAACACCCATCACAACAAACACAACACCAGGAGGGAGGGGGGAGAAATCAAACAAAAAGAGAAATCCCAGTATGAAATGTTCTCATGTCCACCAAATGCACGACCTGGTGCTGCTGTCCTTGTTAACATAAATCACCTCAATGAAAATAAACAAGAGAGGCAATCCAGGCAGTGTGCTGCACAGGTAATGCTTACCCTGGATAACTCAACCATTAATAATTCAGGCTAAGTTAAGCTCAAGCAAGACCATTACTAACTGTTTTCATGTATGAAGGATTGATTTTCTTCCATAATGAAAAGAGGCTCAGGTTGCAGAGCTCCTAAAATGAAGATGCAGCACATGCTGGTTTATTGATCAAAGGATGGCGCAGGTGATGTACCTGTTTTATCTCATACCACACTGGAGGGTGGGGATGTGAGTCCTCTCCTTTGCAGGGTGGCACTTTTATGTAATGTATAACAAAATCAACTAAGCATGGTCTAAGAAGGAAGGAAAATTATACAATTGTTTCTGCTCCTGTAAGCTGATTGTAACATTTAGTGGCTCTAATTCCACACAGAGGTAGTCTAGCCTACAAACAACACTGATAGGACCAAAAGTATCAAATAGTCAATAATTGTTAGTAATTTACACACAGGTTGCACGGCCAGGAGGCACATGATGAATAAATGGCACAAAAATCGAGATCTCTCTGTGAGAAGAACACAAATTCTATTTGACAGACATATGTAAAGCACTGCCTACAGAAAGGTTTATATTCAGAGATTTACAAGAACACACACAGAACTACAGTGTATAGATTATGTTGTCTTTCTGAGATAAAGAAATGCAACTAAGGAAAGCTGGGTTTTGTCAGCTCTAGATAAGGGTCTTCTTGATATAACTGTGAAGTAAGCAACAACAGCAGATTTTGATTCTCATTTGTCACTCAGAAACATTTAGGAAGAAAAACAGCTCAAAGAATATGAAAGATTAAAACAAATTAGGTGCTCATTTTCCATGATAACTTAACACAGCCATTTAATAGGATGAAAACATTTCAAATATAGGACTATTACACTCTACTGTGACACTCAGACAGTAAAAGACATCCTACCCACAGTCATCATCACCACTTAATTTAATAACAATCTAAAATTAAGAGCAATTGACTCTCTAAATACTTGAAGAAGATTATGAGAGTGAACCACGATGGAAGAAATCACTTGCTTGAAAGCTGTTTTAAAATTCTTCGCATTACTACAGTTCACTTTCAAGAGTTAGTTTGTGAAAGATTATCCATGAAGTAATTTTTATATTTGCAGCTGTCCTGTGGCCATATATTCCTTTTAAAAAGTAATGAAAGCAAGCTATAAGTACTTTTTACCACTGCTCATAAAATTTTGAATTCTTGCATGTTAAAATGCATAACATTTTAAAAACAGATCAATATGAACCTGAAATAACTAGACAGTGAACAACAATTGTTGCAAATTAATTTAATTATGCCCTTTAGCCAGTTGTTTTACACAGGACAGTCTCTACCACAGAGAACCACCAGCTTATGAGAACTGTCTTCCCTAATTTCAGCATTATGACTGAGATATGCCACGTGGTTTATCTTTGCATGTAAACACCTAATTGCACAGGAAGTTAATGAGAAGTCTGAAGCATGTACTCAGGTTTTTCAGAGGAAAAATGATACTGCCTCACCAGCTTTTTTCTCACCTTGTTAATGATACTGAAAACCCAATTTTGCTAAGCATGAAGAAACCAAGTTTGATTCAGTCCTAATAACAGATAACTTACAGAAGTAAAGAAACCAGCTGAGAGATTCCTGTAAACTTCAATAGGCTTTGGATCAAGCACATGGCAATTTTGCTTTGTTTTTCTAATTAAATTTGATTATACCAACCCTCCTACATTGAGCAAACTGTTGGAATGTAGATATGACCTGCAGCATTATTTAACCTGCTGGGATGGTGTTATTTCCTGATCTAAAATTGCACAGTTTGGCAACAGAAGTGGACTATCTACCCGAGTGCACATTGAAAAACTGCTTTTTGTGTTGCATATCATTCAAGCTGAATATGCACAGAAATATTTCAGTCAACTCTGACAGTTCAAATTCTTCTTAATAGTTGGAAAGAAAAAAGAATGGGTAATATGCCACTTCTCAGTCTCTTTCTCATATTTTTCCTGATATTTCACTATGGGAAACAAACAAATAATAAATCATAGCCAGAAAGAACAAATTTTTGAACAAATTTTCTTTTCAAAACTTACACATAGTTACAGCTTTGTTGTGTGTTGGGGATTTTTTTATGAATGGAAATATATTTAATACAAAGTACTGGGAAATCTACATTTCATTTTTATCCTATTGCAGGCATAACTGTGATGGTGTGAAACAGGCATAAATTGGGTAATACATACTAGGCAAATACACTTAACTACACTCTTAACAACTTAACACAAATACACTAAAATACACTTAACTACAATCAGTCAGTACCTGTCTTCTCTTTGGCTGCTGAAACAGCAGATATGCTGTCCTGTCTGTACTCTGGGCAAAAATTTTACATCAAAAGCTCCTTAACAAAGCTAAATATTACAACTTCACTTATTTGATGTCAATCTAGTATGTATATTTGCATGTGAATTCAGTGACAAGTTTCTTGTCTCTGAACTGATTAGGATCTATAAGCAAGTTTCTATGTACTTATTGTAACATTTCTTTATTCCTATATAAAAAATTTCCTATTTAAAAAAAATTTAAACATGAGATTTTTGGTTTTGTCATTTAGCTATTCCTTTAGGTCTATCCCCCAGATTTGAACAATGTAATTCAGCTTCTCTGCTGCTGAAAGGGTCAGGACTTGTTCCTCACCTTCCTTCCAGGCTCACCCCACACTTTTCCCAGCACTGGCATCATTTGGTTTTCTCAAATCCATTTACAGATCCAGCATAAAATTATCCACCTTTTTGTAAGGGTTTCTTTTTTCTTTTTTTGGCCTAGTGTAAGTTGAGCTAGCTCAAGGATAGGTAGAGATAAAAGCTACAGCTGACACCAGCTGTGCTGATAAGCCCGGAGAGCAAGAGTGGAAGAATGAGGACAGAGGAAGAAATGGAATCTTCCCTTAGCTCAAGCTCATGCAAAAACATCAAAATGTCACTGATGGAAAACCAAGATAAAGAGCATAAAGAATTCCAGCTCAAACCAGACTAAAAGCCAAAGTCAAACACAGGGGGCTTGGGGAACTGTCCTGCCCTGGATCTCTAGAGGGTGGAAAGTGCCAGCTGACCCTGGGGGTGAGACCAACCACGTTCACCCACAGTGGAAGGGCTTCTTTGGCTGCTGCTGCTCCATGGCCATAGAAACAGCAGCAGCCTTAGACAGGTGACAAATTTAGGATGGGCAGGGGAGTTTGAAACGTCATTTCAAATTGTGAAATTGCATTTCATGCTTTTGATTAGTATTTTTAACTTTAAACCTTAGGTGCATTTTGAAATTTGCCAAACAGCACTGTGAACAACTATTTTCAAGGCACATACTGTATTTTGCTTTGAAAACAAGTTACAGTGAAAGATGAAAAGCACTAGGGCACTTTTTCAATAAAGTGTCTCAAGAAAATAGATATTTTTAAGCAAGAGGAAAGCTTCAATACGATAAATACATGTGCATTTGCAAATCCTTCCCTGGGGGACTGAATGGTTTAAAGAAATACCTCAAATTTTATTTTGCCTTTAATTTAATAGTTCAAATCTAGCTTAAGACAAGAGTAGAAGCAAACAGCTGTTACTATCTGGTAGCTGCTGGGCAGTCTGTGCAAAATGAACCATTAGTTTTAGACCTGTTCCTATTAGATAAATTCTCACTTTGTAAAATCACCTCTGCACCCAAACACATCTGTCAGCAAGGGCAGTATCTTTGGCATATGGAGGCAGTGAAACACAAAAGTTATTATTGATAAATTAGCTGCTTCTTTCCTGTTAGTGCAGGAATGGGGTTGCTGAAGATGAACTATATTGCAGCTATGCATAAGCTATTCCTAAAGCACTGGTGTTTTGTCTAGGGGCTTCTACTGCCAAGAAACACTCTTTTCCATTATTTCCCAAGGGGCCCAGATCTAAGTGTAGTAGAGGATTTCACAATTAGTCTATTTTCTCATGAGATGCAGCCTAATTTTTCTTCCTCTTAACTCAATCACATTTTTCCAACTTAAAATCTCTTCTGCTCTACATAATTCTTGCTGCTTCTCTTGCCTGAGTCATAGTAGTTACATTTATAACACCTTATTCTCCCCCTGTACATCACCAACCAAAATGTTTTTGGAGTTTTCTTCCAGGTTTTTTGTTTGTTTGGGATTTCTTTTTAGTAGGGTGGGGGTTTAGGGAGGAAGGGGCTGTTTTGTTGTTTTATCCTAACCTCATATCTGTCTGAGAGCTCTGTGATTCATTTCCCATTTACATTTCTTATTTTCCCAGACTCCACCAGATCACAGGACAGAGTGACTGTGGATGGATGCTGGGGCTCCCTGCAGGAGCCATAACCCCACTGCAGGATGGATTATGACTTCCACCAAAGGACACCAAACACCAAGCCCAGAGCCAAGGCAAGCTCCTAGGTTTGCACCACATGCCAACCTGTGAGAGAAGTGCAGCACCAGAAGAAGGAAGGAATCAAAGAATCAAATTCTCATCATTGCTGTCATGAAATTAGAAAAGTCCACCGAGTTTTCCTAGCTTGAGATGAAAACCAGGTCTATGACATGGCCCACTGTTCCTTATTTTTCTTACAATATTGCTCCATTACAAATGTGTTTCAGTAGTTTCTGATCTCACTGCATGAGCAGAGCTGTACTTTCCACCACGTTCTGTACTGTGCACCATCTTTGAGCACCCAAGATATGAGGAGCCCTCCTGAAACCTCCAAGACCATAACTCCTCCCAATCCATCTCCCTCAGGCATGACACCAAAAAAAATTAGCTCCGACCCAGATCTTAGAGGTGATCTGCAAAGGTTTTGCTGAAAATTAAAAGCTTGTTTGAGATCCCTTAGGAAGATAAAAGTACACAGCTTGGCTAAAATGGAATTACTGCAGTATTAAAGAGAGATGTGAGGCACAGACTACCAATTACTTTCACCTTCACTCAGGACACAGAGCTGTGGAAAAAGCAAAAGGTGAGCCCTTGGCTCCCTTCATCTCAGGAGCAGTCTGGAACCTGCCCAGTCCTCGTGTACCACCCTCATGGCAGAGGTGCTGGCTCACACCCCATCAGTGGGGAGCGGAGGGGAGTCATTCCTGCCCTGCCATTCATGGCCCTACAAAGCCCAGCATGGTCTGCAGGCCCTGGCAGCGCCTTTCCCTTCCCTCCACACCCTCCTGCTTCCCTGCTCCAGAGTCTGGGCACGAGCCAGCATCCAGGCATCACCTCAGCACCGTGCAGGCGTGAGAGAAAAATTGGTGGGATGGGCCTCCAGCTTCCCCTGACAGATGAATCTCACGGGCAGGATGTGCCTCCAGAACACACTGTCCCTAATTCATCCCCTCCGGAGCTCTCAAAAAAAACATAGCCTGAAGACTTGACTTTTCCCTGTTTGCCTTGAAGAAACTTTGGAACACAGTCAGATCCCATCCGACCCACATCTGGAGTCTCTTCCTTCATTTCCCTCAGTTTTGTTTTTTCCTCCCCTTTTCACTTTTTAAATTTAACCTGACTCGACAATTTACAACATTCTTCACAGCTTTGCACCTTGTGGAGCCCCATCTGTGCATGCAAAATGCTTCCAAATCCAAATGTTAGTGCTCTGGATTGCGGTTTGACTGCTGGAGTTTGAGGATTTGTGTTTCGGGGGAAAGGGAAGGGTGCTCTGCCTCCCACAGTGGGGGAAACAAACCTTCTCCCTGTGCACTCTGGTTTCTTGTTCTTAACTATGAGATCTGATGGAAGGAAGGATAGAGGATAATACAGACAGTGCAGTGGTAAAGGAATGGGGAAATGCTGCTGAGCAGCAACACTTGAGTTCAGCTGTTCACAGCCATTAACACAGCACAAAGTCACAAAAAGAACCATTCAGACCCTGTCTTGAACAAATGGGAACCCAAGATCCCTGTTACCACAGGTTGCCCTGGCCATACCTCCCTGCTCCGTGCCTTTTGTCCCGAACCCAAGTGCGCAAGGGTGAGGCATTTATGGATCATGAGACATTCACAGGTGTGGCAGCAGCCTGATATCTTCTTTGGGGTGTCTGCAGATGCAAAGCCACCTTGTACCACCAGGT
This sequence comes from Pseudopodoces humilis, assembly GCF_049639895.1. Lineage (NCBI taxonomy): Eukaryota > Metazoa > Chordata > Aves > Passeriformes > Paridae > Pseudopodoces > Pseudopodoces humilis. The sequence goes on from NC_142210.1 coordinate 20,338,734, forward strand.
TCCCCATCTCTTGTTTTTTTCACCTGTGAAATAGCTCTGACTGAAAAAGAAGTCAAATTCCCTTTGAATTGAAGAAAACATACATATTTCCAAGTAAAAGATGAAAAAGAAAGAGAAAAATGCAGAAAATTCAAGCCAACATCATCAATCAGAAATGCTGATTTGGGGTGGGAGCTCACTGCACATGGTTCAGTGGAGATTAGGACAGCCTTAGTCTGGAGCTGTCCTTCAGTGGTGTGAATGGCACAAGCCGAGTGAACCCCAACTCTCCATCTCCTCCATTCTCCCTGCCCTCCAGCACCGCTGCTCCGAGAGGCGAGTGTCAAACCCTGGCTCAGGCACAGAGGCTCATGCCCTGGGAGAGTGAATGGCTTTTAGAGTGCTGTGCACCCCTTCAGCACAGCCTGAAGCAGCACACCCATGGGGCAGAAACCGCCCTGCCCCACAATAATATACTGGAGAAGGGAATTAAGGGAGACACTTAAACTGTCAGCGCTTTTTTTTCCTCGCTTAAGATGAAAGAATGAAAATCTGGATTAGTTGCATGATCAGCTGTTGGGTTTTTTTAAAAAAATTCCCTACAAGCTGTGTGGAAGGGAGCCAGCCACCAGCTTCAGCAATTCAAACTTGATATACTTAGGGAAATTGTATGTGCTTTCCTAATGAATATTTCCCCTGAGTCAGGGGAGCATAAGGAAACCTGAGTATTGCAGAGAATGAGGTGAAATGGATTTATAGAGTAAGCTATAATTGTTTCAGGCTTCACATGCTAGAGACAATAAGGGGGTCAGTACCACTGTTTCCCTGACAATGTTAAAGGTTCTTTACTTAGGGCCAGTGGAAACTTTGGGAGTGAACTCTTCCTGAACTTCAGTCGTTGTTTGTATGATGGTTCCAGTGATGTGGGGTGACATATTCCAAAACCCGCACTTAATTTAGATTAATTGTGCAGCACACAGACCTTTTACAGCCTGCAGTGAGACTGGAGCTCTGTGGCAGCACACAATACAGTGAGGAAAGAGAACCCAGCTCAGGGTTCACTTAGCAGTGACTTGCCTTCTCCTGCATGTGTGATGCCGCTCCTGACAACAAATCCCCCCGGCCCTCCCTGCTCAGCCACAGAATCTGTCACTGCTCCTCACTCTCCTGAATGAGTCACTCCAGCAGAAGGCTCTGACAGGAGCCCTTTGGTCCATTCACACTGAGGGAACAGCAGTAATTAGTCATATTGAACAGAACAAAAATGAATATAATCAACACGAAATGGGTTCTACAGAATTTGTTCCCAAACCCAGTGGGGCTGAACCCTTATATTGTGCAAACAGGCTCCACTGAATCAATAAACTCACTGATTTATATCAGCTGACAACTGCCCCATTGAATTTAATGGGAAATTATCTCTTTTCTATAGATTTTCCCTACTGCTTATAATTACTGTTCTTTCGAATTTTACAGGATGATTCAATGATCAACATTCTTTGTCAGGCCTTTTAGAAATGGTCTCAATTTTAGAAAGCAAGTTCACAGGAGAGATTCAAAGCAGCTTTCAGACTAATCACAAACCTGAAGTTACTATTTACTACTGCAGTGCTGTCAGGAACACACACCTCCCTACATACCCCAGCTCCCTGAGGGCCTCCAGCCTTTCCCACCCCTATTTCCCCACCCCAAGGCTGTGGTAGGTACACCACACATTCTCCAGATGGTGGGAATGAGAAGGGACCAGATCTCTTGGCAAACAGGCAGGGCACCCAGACAATGGGAGACCTCATCCCATAGAGGTTGTAGGGCCATGGCCATGAGTCTCAGTAGTGTTATAAACTGTGTAAATTCACCCAGATTTGGGTCATTGCTCATGTCCATGTGTACCCCAGCACAAACCTATAACCTGTTCAACGCCACTGGAGCATCATCATGGTTACTCCCTGGTTTCTCAGCTTTGGCCACTGGTATTGGCTGCAAGTTAAAGTTTCCTCTTAAATTATTTTTATCTTAGTGAAGTTGTTTTCCTGTACCTCCACGGAAAATGTTCAGCATTTACAGACTAAATTTACTTCCAGTAAATACATGGTAAATATGAACTCAAGGGCAATGGCAGCAGCTGTCAGGGAGAGCCACTGGGTGCAAGAGCCCCCTTGTGAGCCAAGATCATCCTGAGGTACACATTTAACACTTTTCAACACCAGACAAATTAGTACATCATAGAATTAGAGTGGTTGGGTTTGGAAGGAGCATCAAAGATCATCCACACCCAATTCCTCCACCATGAGCAAGGACACTTTCCACTAGACCAGGTTGTTCAGAGCCCCATTCAGCCTGGCTTTGAACACTTTTATGTATTTAAAAGTTAGGAAGGAATATATCAACTATACTCAGAGTGGAAGAAAAGTACAGAGTTTTGCTGCCAATATTGCCTTAACTGGGACAGAAAACACTTCCCCCCCAACCCCCCCATTTGCTTTTACAGGAAAAGTAATTTCTTTGCAGATAGAGAGAAACTAATTTTGGGATAGAACCTTAGGTTATATCAGCTGAATTACACTAATCTACTGATCAAAGATAAGACTTCATTAACTTAAAACAAAATGGTGGAATTCATTTTTAAGTGATAATGCAAAACCTACACAGAGTAGACCCTCCAGTACGGTGAGAAGTAAGAGCTGTCTCTTCCTGTGAAGTTGCAGATTCATTTTCATAAATGTATGAAATACTTCTCAAGCTAGTGGGAGTTGCTGTGCAAAGAACTTCAGTGCATTTAAAACACTCTTAAAGGCATTAACCTCCCACATTTTATGTTACAGTGTTCCCTAGGTAACCTTGGGGCAGGAATATCTCACTCCATGGTGTGCATTTCCCCAAGAGGCTGTTAGAAGGAAAATCACCCCAAGACAGCAACAGCATTCAGACATCTTCTTTTTTGAGTTACACTCTCATATCACAAATAATATCAATTCATCTTTCCTTCCTTTAAATCAGACTCTTCCTGTTACTAGTACTTAGACACACACACAAATAACCTTAACAGAGCACATATAACTCATATAACTTCAAAAATAAACAAATCCTTCAGCAAGCTAGTGATAATTGTGTAGGCAGATGAAGATCGATGGTGAATCCCGGGGTATCTGAAGTAGTAATTAAAAATAAACAAACAGGAGATAAAAATAGAACTTAAGCAAAATATTTTCCCATAAGGGGTATAAAGTAGTCAAGCACCCTATCAAAAAAAGCAGAAGAACAAATTTCTTCCTATTTTAGTAAAATGAGATTAATTTTCCCATAGAAAACAAGCTGCAACCTGCTATTAAGTCAATTATCAAAGCCAGAATAAATTCCACTTTTTGATATTGTTACACACTCAACATTTTGGAAAATTCAGAGAGATCCTGCCCTTCACTATGCAAAACTTGTGAGTGTGCAATGCACACCAGTCACACCCTCCTCTGCCACCTGAAAGACCATGAGGAACATAGTCTTAAATGCCTTAGCCCAGCTCCTCTGCCTGAGTTATTTAACACAAAATCAGAATATAAATACAAGTGTCTACTTAAAAGTCAGTCCCTTGAAAATGAGAGAGGCATCACTTCAAACAAAACATAAATACACTGGAAATCTTGCTTTAGTTTTCTCTTCTTCTGTACTTGGAGAAATGTGATGATCGTGAATAGGTGATAAAAGCATCCAGTGACAGATACAGATCCACAAAAAGACACCCCAGCACAGTCCATTAATGTTCTCTGTGCATACAATCTTTGTGTTTTGCCTTTTGGGAGTAGGCTCAATTTTAATTCCAAGTGCAAAATTTAGAAATTAAAAGGAAGGGATAAAACAATAAGGAACATCAGCTTGCCATTCTTTTTACTTTTATGTATGATTCTTCATTATAGTTACAACGCTTTGTGCAGTTTCCCTTAAACAGCTTTCATCAATACTGCACAGAGTAATTTTCAGCCTTAGAAGATTCTAACTAGCAGTTAAGTATAAAAAAGCATGGTCTTTTCTTACTTCAGTAGAAAAACTAAGTATCATGTCAAAAAATCACACTTAAATATGGAAGGGGAAGGAGGAGTTCAGCATCTGTGGTAACAACCATTACAATACTTGGCACTATCTACATTTATATGAATATTGTTCCAGTTAGGCTGATGTTTGTTCTCCTCCATATCATGTTCCTCAAGAAATATCCTTGTTCAACAGCTGTGCTAAAACACTGCATCACAGCCACTGTAGATGCACCATAATTAATTTTGCATTTTGGTACCATCTTTTCTTTCTATACACTCTCCACATTATCCATAAAATCCACTGTAGAACTGAGATGAAAAGCAGTATGGGGCTCTGGATCACAAAAAAGGGGGGAAAAAGAAATCATTTAGGAAAGCAGCAGCAGAGCCAAGTGTAATTCACAACTGAGCACCTTAATATCCAGAGTTTTCACACTCTGGTCTGAAAAATCTGCTCAATATATACAGCTTCTCTCTAATAAGATCAGGGCTCTAAGATCAGCCAAACCTACCCACTGCTTAGCAGGCACTGAATTTGCTAACGCATTTCTCAGACTCATACTTACTAATGGAGTCTTGAAAAGCTCTACTGAGGTCAATGAGGATAGGAATTCTGAGGTCTTACTCCCTAGTTCCACAGACTGTGGGGTTTTTTTTGTATGCAATCTGCCCTTTCTGTATCAAAAACAGGAGCAGACTGCTTCAACAATAGAGTTTGTTGTAATACTGATGAAAAAAAACACAAGTGTTCTCAAATTCCTCTAAAAATCACTTTTTTTGATTGCAAAATGGGGGCAATGAGAACTGCTTTATCTTAAACATGAAAAATTACCAGTGATCAAGCACAAAGTGCTTCAGAATTGATGGAGGTTGGCTGAGCACAAGAATTGCTAAAAACCCCAGTCACAAAGAGCCAGCTGGTGAGCTCTGGGGTGGGATTTCTTGGGAGAGCTCCCTGCTCTGCTGCAGCTCATGGCAGTCCTGTCCCCAATGAAGCTTTTGAATCTTAGCTCTGACCTTGGACCACACCACCAGAACCAACGGAGCGGTAAAATGGTATGAAAAGAAATTAGAGGGATTCAAGTCAGCAGGAACTGATTTAATTTAGAATCATAGAATCATTTAGGTTGGGAAAGATCTCCAAGATAATCAAGTCCAACCTTTGACTGATCACCACCTTATCCACAGAATGGTGGCTCTGTGTGCTGCACAATCGTTTCAGGAACACCTCCAGGAATGGTGACTCCACCCCCTGGACAGCCCATTCCAATGCTCAACAACCCTTTCCATGAAGGCATCTTCCCTGATGTCCAACCTGAACCTCTCCTGGCACAGATTGAGGCTATGTCCTCCTGTCCTGTCACGAGAATTATCTTATTTTTAGGCAGCAGGAACTACCTGACATCCTGTTCCCAGCTTCTAACATTTGTCTTTCAGACCTTCTGGAAGGGCAGTAGTATGGCAGAGGAAGGGCATGCAGCAACCAAAGCAACTCATAATTAGAGGTTAGATTTGGAAAACTCAATGCTTTCCTTAAAAACAAGCTTTAGTTGCTGCAAATTTTTATTATACAGAGTGCTAATATGGTATAATTATGTTATGAAAAACCTGGAGTTTATGGAAATACCTGAGCATGTCCTGGAGTGAGAAACAAAGGTGCAAGTAATCTCAGGCTTCGAAGTTAAACCAAGTTGTGGTAGCAGGAGAAACTAATGCTGGTTAATGACAGCTTACTGCAGGACTTGCTCTATCTCCTTCCTGTGTATATTGGCTTCTTCAAGAGCCAGGCATTAACAGCACAATCACAGTCATTTCAGTGCCCCGATAATGGTCCACAGAAATTCTCCAGCAATCCAGGAAGTTATAGATTAATTCACCTGAACACATGAATTGAGCTGTCTAGCCTGGGGAGAACTGGAAAACCAGTGAGTGGGATATGCCTGTATTTCTTATCACACAATTCTGTCATTTTACCTTTGGTTATTTAAGACACTGAGAAGATTCAAAACAAGTATGGAAAAATACTGCACCAATCCACACCGTGCAACTGCAAGTGTCCGATACCTTGTCTGAATTAACATCCTCCAGCCAAAAAGCACCACTTAAACCTCAGTGTAATATTTTCTGTAATCTTCATACTACACTTGTATCCTTGTCAAAGGCGGTAGCTTCGAGTATGTTGCCTAAACCCAGCAACATAAAAACTTGGAGTAATGTAGGATTATATTAAATTATGCATAATAGAAGAGCAAGTGGCAGATGGTATTGTAGAGTATGCTGAGATACTGGTATTTATACAATAAGAATTAAAATAACTGTGTCTAGATAAATGAGGTTATTTGCAGGTATGACACACCTGACACTGAAATAAATGTTTATTTTCAGGTTGCATGCCTCATGCACAGGTTATTTTAGACAGATTTGCATCTGTCACATTGCAGGATTGATGTGACACAAATGCAGACAGTAGTAAAGGGAGCTCATGGTAGCAGATATTGGAGACAGACAACAATCAGGAGACAAAGGCTTCATAAAACAACAGCATGGAACAAAAAGAAAAACCTACCAACATCAGGGAAAACAGGAGGGACAACAGGGGGTGGCAAAATGCTTCAAATCGCTTGAAAAATGAAAAATGAGACCAGGAAGTTAAAAGGGACCTGTCCAGGAAAAAGAATTACTGCAAGATGTAACAGCAGCTGCTATGGAGTGTGACAGCCACTTTAGGAGAGGGGGAAAAACCCTACTGCTTTTTGCTCTACTCATCCCAATGAATGGCAAGACTCAAAGACAGGAAATGCTGTCACAAATCAAACCAGTGTCCAACTCCTCCCGTGTCTCTTTCTGGGCTTGCTCTCATACCTTGGTACAGAAGTGGCAGTTGAGGTGTGAATCCCTTTCACTGTCCTCATAAAAATAATATACAACAAAAATCCACTGCAAACAGCACATATAGCATTGCCTTAAACCATCCTGGCAATACTTCCCCACAGTTGTAAATAGATTTTGACCTTCAAATCTGTTGCCCAAAATAGATGCCCACATTCCTCAGCTTATAAAAGGACACAAAGATGGACTTACAAAAAATCTCCTGTATTTTTGTCACAAAAAAAGAGTTCTAGGAGGAGATGGGTCACATTATATTCTGCCAGGTCTTACTTGGAAGAAATTCAAATAATCACATGGGAACCAAAGCAAGAGTTTGAGTGACAGGTGGTAAAAACTTGGTGGGGGTATTTTGCTCATAAGGAATATTAATGATGGAGGAAGAATGCAAATAGCCCAGCTTCTGAATGGGAAGGGAGCACTCCCTTCTGCAGTGCTCCTGACACACCAACAGCCCTGCATGTTTGAACAGTTGTCCAGCCTTTCATCACTCTGTCACAATGTCACTGCTTAGTTTACCAGGCATGTAGCTCAGACACTTTGGGGTACTAGGGGACGTGAAGTGTCTATGCACAAATTAAGCATGTTTTTTCTCTTTACAAAACATCAGAAATAAAATAAATTTAAAGTCTCGTTCCACTGGTGCATTTAGAAGCTCCTCAAATAGTCTATTCCAAATCCACAGCAATTCTATAAAATAAAATGAATAGCACAAATCCAGTAAATATATCTCCTGCCAAGATGAGCTCTCCTGTTTTAAAATCTTTTATAGCATCTAATGTATTTATTTGCATCAAGAGGGCATTATGCCAGTTAACATCTGTGTTCTCTAGAGTTGGTAATTCTGCCTCCCATAACTAGTCATCAATTCTGCATGAAAATACACAACTGTCTTTCCACTATAGATTCTATCTGCTGCTCAAATTTTTTGTGCACATTTAGAGAAATATTTAGTAAAATACTTCTGAATAAAGAGAGATAGACAAGAAAGGACAATTCAAACATCTTTGGACACCCACCCCCACCTACTGATGGTATTTATGGACTTTTGTATTCAGAACTGACACTCCATTATGAAAATAATTAAAGACCAAATATCCTGCTAATATAAATTGGCATGGCTTCTTTGAAAGGTACAGGAAATTTCCCAGATGTCCATCAGCTAAAGAGTCTGTCCTGAAACCCTAGGGCAATTCACAGCACACAAAATCAGTAAATGCACATATATTTTAATGTGGTTTAAATGACCTTAACTAACAATCAAATCAGTGCAGGTGTCTTCTCCTGAAAGGCAGATGTAATTTCAACAAAAGTAAGGACATTTTTCTGACTTATAACAGAAAAACTAGGTGCCAGAATTGCAAACATACTCAAGCTCTTTTCAAATTTAGGTGCCTGAATACCTTTCCTTGTCTAGCATTAAATGAGCAGGAAGGAAACCCATCCTTTTCCAGTGAGAAATGATAAAGGAGAATCAAAGTCATAGGAGACAAAGAAAGGAACTGAGATTTGGCCGAGATGGGGAGCAACTGGGTGGATCCAAGGTAAGCCTTGTGCCAAGCAAAATTATGTAGGTCATTAGAATGCAATGAAAGAACCAATTTTCCTTCCTCAGCTGACCCTGCTGCCAGCCTGACCAACCCTGGGGTGCACCACGCTGCTCACTGGCAGCATCCCTAAAGGCTGCAAGCTAAAACTCTGCTTAGAACACCGAAACCTCCAACTTTCAGCCCTAAAATTCAGTTACTGGGATGATTAGCTTGTCAATGTCTGTGCCCTCTGTACCTGGTTTTATGAGAAAAGCTTCTAGCACTCTACTTTCTGTAAAGAATTACCTTGCAATTGGAAACCCAAGAACTCTGTATTCTTTGCACACAAGCATTAACAGAAAATGCCTGTCCAACAGCACAGTCTGGTGACTATCCTACTAATTAGTGAACCAACTATTGCCTAAATGACAGGTGGTTCATAAAGGCCACTTACAGATGGCCTGGGGAGTTTTAGCAGAAGGACAACAGGCCACTTTTCACTGCCTCACTCAGCATTTGCAGTGCACATTTTATTGTCTGACTGTTTCCCCAGGACCCTTTACAACTTCATGCTTGGGATCTGTGCTTTGGCTTCTGCATAGCTTCAATTGTACAAGAAAATAGCTGTGTAACACTCCAGCAATCAGAACAAGGGATTTCAGATTAAGTGCTGTGTGCTCTGAATATCCACAGAAGAAACATCTTAGAATGATGAGGTCAACAACATACCCAGCGTCTCCTAGAGAAAACACATACCAGTTTTTACTGCTTCTTGAGAGGTTTGTGAGCCAAATTATAGTTCCTATATTATTGTCAAACACAGTACTCGGGTTCCCAGTTTATTAGTTAGAGGCAGGCATTTTATTTATCTGTTGCAGTTACTGTTTTTTCTATTTTTCCTTCAGCTTTCTCTTCGACTTGGTGTTTTCTCTTGAAATTGCTCATATTTTGAACAAGAAAGCAGATTTATTTTCTGTGATATATGTTCAGTTGGTGATATCAGAAAATAAGTAGAAGAATGTGGTATGGTTTCAGGTTACATGTGGGAGCCAATTTTCTAGGATTAATGGCTCAATTAAATGGAAGTATAACTTCAATATTCTTTTTTAAAACGTGTATCAAATCACACCATCTTTCTCATTCCTGGAAAATGTTTTAGTTATTTTACAGACCAGTGAAGTTCTGGAAGTCAGGTCTCACTTTGTCTCAATCACAACAGACTAAACTTTCAAGCTTGTGTACATTCTTGCAGGACAATTTATAGCAGGGCAATGTCAGTCAATACCACAATTAAAGAAACAACAGGGCTTTCACACTAGCTATGACTGTAAATTACTCTTTACCTCACTGTTCAGATTATTAACTCAATTAATCCTTTTGTCCAGAAATCACCACCTTTATAGATAGTTCTCCAACACGGAAGGTTAAAGTGGAGCCATTTGGCCAAGACACCTTTTGTCTTCCCAGTCTCAATATAAATACTGCAAGTGGTTCAAATTTGACTTCATACATTTAAAGTAGGAAATTATGTACTTCTACATTTGCAAAAAAAAAAAAAAAGGCTTACATTGAGGCTTTTTTGTTCTCACTGCACAGTGCAATAATCAAAGGCTAATGAGCAAAATTTCTCTGTGAGTAGGTGAGAAATCCTTTGAGTTTTTCCCCCCACTCTTTTCTAAGACTGAATATGACAGTCAGAGAACTTTTTTTAAATAAAAAGCATTATAGTGTTGCAGTGTATTCCAGCATGAATATAGCACCAGCCAGAATGAAGGAACCACTTACTAATCTTATGTGATTCTACCCAATTCTCCCACACACTTGAGTCATGGTCAAGCTGTTGAGCCTCCATATATTGTGATTAATGTAAGCAGCAAGTAAAATTGTTCTTCTCTGACAGGATATTTTGACTCCAACTTTCTATTTTCCACTTAGTCCAGACCCAAAAGCAATGAGAAATGGTGTGATCAGAATCATCTGAGTAGTTCTGATACTTCTGTATAAAAAAGCGCTCTAATATTATTTGGCAGGGACTGCTGCCTCCTAATCATCAGGCTCACATCTTCACAACACAGACAGCAACAATAGGCACTGTCATTTCCCCTAGAATTGGAGCACAAAAGCCTTCAATATGTTTGATTTTTCTGTCTCAGAACGCTTGATTTTCCAGGTTGTCCCTAAACACAAAACCCAGAAGTTTTATTGTTCATTTTATAATGAAACATTTCAGCATTGTAGCTTATTGTTTGAATGGTAATTAGGTATTTTTGATCTTCTTTTGAATGCTACTTTTTTTTTTTTTAATTTAAACACTTGTTGTTGAGCAAACTGAGGTATATTCCTGGCTGTCACACTACAAACAATTCAATTTGGCAGATGCTGCACCTGTCACTGTTTTGTGTCTCCTCACGAGAGCAGAGAATTGCATTGGTGCAAATGTCCCTGTTGATCTGCCTCCACCACCTATGTCTGCTTTGCAGTTTATGCTGGCATCCATCAGTTCTCACTGTGTTTCACCACAGATGATGTAGAAACACCAGGCATTGCAAATTCTGGCCACAGTCTGAGCAATGCAGACTTCAGGCATTTATTTCTCAAACATCCCACTCCAACATCTGGGAAAAAATAGTCACTACAACGCAAGTTCTTGAATTATACTGCTCTGTGAGGAAATAAAGGACTTTTTTGTGCATCTGTATGCATGAAGATCACATATTCCACCAAGAGCAACAGAGCATGATAGAAGTTCATTGTGCTTTAGTGAAAAGGTCATTAGACATTTGAAACAGTAATTACCTGTATCTATTCACTATCCCCTATGACATCCCTAATAAGAGAGTTCTCTTTTATCATGCCTTTTAGACAGTACGTTTCACAGACACTGTAACAAGGAATACAGGTTTCTAAAATTGCTTTTATATTTTGAAATAAATTATTACGTAATACTTTTGGGGGTGCCATCCTTCTTTTGTGAACTTGGAATGAGAAAGTGAAATGCCTAGCAGCAAAAACATTGACAAATATTGTTAGTCCTCTCTAAAAAGTACTATTAATTAAGCCACAGCACTCTGGTGCATTAAAATACCTACTGCTAAATTCTGTATTTGAGAGATAGGAGGAAGCAGCAAGGGGCCACCAGAGTTACCCAAGGTAGAGATATTGCAGCATGCTTAGGCTATGATCAGTTGTTTCATAAAAACAAGATCAGACCATGACCAGCAGCAGCTCCAGCTTAGCTGCACTTACTGTTTTTTTTCTTGTCCCCAAGAAGACACTTAATATAAAATTTAATCATCCAAAATTGTCAGACCCAGGGCTCCCTTATAAAAGGTCCCCTCACTGAAGGGATACAGAATGTGTTGTTTTTTTTAAATTAAACTCTTTGTACTTCACATTTCAAATACTTTTTGATTTTTCTTTTTTTTTTTGTACCTTTAATATAAGCTAAAAATAATTTTAATGGTGATTGCCATGGCAATAAGTAAGGTAAGCTCTCAATATTTGAACTCCCAACTAATGCTGGAGTGTTCAGTGTCGTGCTTTGACTGTGATTTATCACACCCAGTTTAACAGAAGAAACCCCACACAACACTGAGGTTCATCATGGCTCCACACAGGGAGGAATTTGGATCCAGTTGGGAAAGGAACAAGGACACATGAAGTGTAAGCAATTTCTTGAAAGTAGAAGCCCTGTGCTTTACTGTGTGGGAATGCAGCTGCAATAGCCAGGGGACTGAGGACTGGCTATGGAGGAGCTGTTCTGCATTTTCCATGGGCACCTCTTCCCAGTCCTCCTGCTTTGCCAATTTCTCCTGCATAAAACCTGTTTTACCTGAGTTTTTTCAGAGGCAATAAACCCAGTCCTAAGTGAAGAGGTCCAAGTCTCTGGAAATGCACTGAAAGTGCCTCCATGACTTTGGTGAGTTATTGAGAAAAAGAACTTGCATTGATATCAAAACTGTAATTGATAAGGCATTAGGAGAAAATTTTATATTTCTGCCATGTTTTTATTAAAGAAACATGATATTTCTCTTCAAATCCCTCAGATTTGGTATATGCTTGATTATAGAAAACTTTCAATGTTTTTTCCTGCTTGACTTGCTATATAAAGGGCAAGGAGCCTGATTTTATAGACCCTAAAATATAAAAAGGACTCAAAATACAATATTCAGCTTTTTGTTGTTGTTTGCTTCAATAAATCTACATTTTATCTTCTCTGCAGGGCACAAGTTTATCTTCCAAACAGCATCCATTTTGAAGAAGCACTCATCAGCACTGCAGGATAATTTTTTGGAGAAGTGCTACAGGATTTCTGACTCCTATGGAGCAGGAGTATCAGAATAATATAAAGATTAGATCTCAAAACATAAGCAGAGGAGAGTATATCTGCCCTCACCTTCTGTGACAGACGGTGCTTTGGTGTGCAGATGCACTGATAGAAAATGCACAGCCTCACCCCAGACTGTAAGAGCAGCAGCAACATCCTGCAGGTGTGTATTCATGAGGCCAGGTGCAGGCAGACAAACCTGATTCTGACACCACACGTAGCCAGTCACCTGTAACTTGCAATTTTTCACTGGTTCTGCATCTCTGCATAACTTTCCTCGAATCAAAACCCTAGTTCATCATACTGCACGTTACCACCAGGAGCCATTACCACAGCCTGAGCCTTTATTAAGGTATCAATATTCTTCCCAGCACTCTTTGCTCCACAATCCCCAATTAAATTACTGCTTTAATTGTCTGCTGTCGCTGACGGATAGGTGAGTTCATGTGCTACTCCACAGCAGCAACTGAAGGCACTTGCCTAACTGCACAATTACAGTACAGACTTAAGTGTTCGTTCTTGATGCATAAGAAATGGTCATAAATCATTGCTTCAGCACAATCTTATCCAAATGGTGTGTTTGGGGAATATTTTTCCCCCCTTTTTCCAGGCTGTGATTCACACTAGCACTTGCCACTGGCCTGACTTAAAAGTTACTTTCTGCTTTCCAATTATAAAGGTCCTTTCTGCTTTCCAATCTCTATCAATATTCTGAGAGTGCTAATATTCACCATGAGTATTTCTCTTAAAATTGAGAGATTTTTTTAAGTAGTTGTCCGTATTTTGTGTGCCTGGGGATCCTTCTTATATTTTAATGGCTATCCAAAAATGAGGAAAGGGATTGACACATTGGAGTTAAGTTAGAAAGCCAAATTCTCTAAGTTTTCTAGTAAATAATACATTGTTGTTTTACCTGGACTAAGTCTCACTGTGTTCCATACAGAGCAAGAGCCACCAAAAATGATCAGGAGCAGAGGCATCCACCCACACATGGCTAAAAGTGACAGTGCCTCCAGCCACACAATATTCTTTTTATTCCGTTTTGATTGTTTTATACGAGATCAGAGATTTAAACTGTGCTGAAGTGCTTTATAGCTCCAGCTAAGTTAAGAACTGACATTTTAATGGCACGTTTGAGGAATTTATATAGACAAGTCACCTGACCCTAATGTGATAGCTTCAGCGTAGCCTGGAGTAATTCAGCCCAGACCCCGCGGGGTCAGACAAAATCGTAACTCTCTTTAGTCTCTGAGCTATTAAAATTCAGCTAGACTGCGAAGTTGACAGCTGTTTACTGTAAGGTTACCTCCTGCCTGCCAAATAATGGGGCTGCTCTTGGCACCTTTCCACCCTCTGAGTGGAGAAAAGGCTTCCTTGTCATCAGAACGGAGCTGAAAACGTCGCGTTCCTCCAGCCGGGAATGTGGGTACCATGGAACAGGCTTAAGGAAGGTTGAACTGGTCCATTCCCTTATGTCACTTCTTCTCAAAGTAAATGTTATCACAACATTTGAGTGGAATATAAAGTCCAAGCTAGAATTCTGCCTTGTAATTCTGGCAGACCCACAGAGATTAAGAGTAATGGCACCTGCTCTTAACGAGCCTCCCAGCTTTCTCAAGATACCCACGTTGCTGTGGGAGAGAAAACCAGGCTTGCTCCCATAGCTATAAGTAAAAAGAAATACTTTCTCCTACATTACATCAAAAAAAGTGCCATAATTTTTTATCATCAGCTGCCAAGAAGATGCGTATTAATGATAAAAAAAAGACAAATGTCTTGTCGAGGTCAAGAAACAGCACAGAAAAGTCAGCAAAATCCTCTCATCAGAGCCCTAATCCCCATTCCTCATATTTTTGTGATTCTGTGTTTTACTGTTTCTAAAACCGCTCTCAAGTCTGCAGAAAACGTTTTGCATTATAACAGTATTAGCTAAAAATAAGGTAGGGAATACAACAACTCCCCTTCTATTTTAGCTTCCCAGCTCTCCTGTGTGCTCTCTGCACAAGCCCATGACTTTGCACTCCCTGCCACAAAGCTTGGGTGTCTCACCAAAGAGGGCAGACCCTCCTCATTTTCCTCTGTACTCAAAACCACATGCTCAAAGGTACAATTCAGAGCCACTCACAACACGTGCAAACAAACAAAATCTTCCACTTTTCAGCCACTCTACCTGTGGAAGGTTACATAAAAGGCAATAAAACTACAAATTCTTCCTCTTGCTGCGTTTTAAAAAGAAAATAGAGAGAAAACTAGTTATTTTCACTCAAAAAAATGCAGTGTAACTACCTACCTGCAACAGCACTGCTGGGCTTCTGATCCTCACAGGGGGAGCTGCCAGTCCACCACCCCAGCTGGCTCAGGTGCAAAACCTGAAGGGTGGAGCCCCCTAAAAACCTCTCCTTTTAACATTTGCCGTAAATTGGCTCGAAATAGCTCATCTTGCACCTGCCTTGTTTGGGTCTTAGGCTCTGTGTAAGCGACCCCAAGTCCCAAACTTAGTGTGGGAGTTGACTGTGGTGAGCAGCAACTGCTGTGTGGGTGTTGCAGGAGCTGGCTGGGAGGCAGCTCACTGATACTTGGAGGTTTTAAGTCACTTGATAACTTCTGAAAATTTTATCCAACTGCTTTGAACACCACCAAACGTGAGCAAAACCAGGATGCAATGGAGATACTCCTTGTGAACACAAAAGGTGTTTGTTTTCACCCTCAAATGAGCTGCAGGACAGATGTTTGTCAGTCATGTGAAGGCACTGAGCCCAGGTCTAACGCCCCAGGCTGAGGGCAGCAGCTATCTGATCCCATCCCATCCCATCCCATCCCATCCCTTTCCATATTACCCAGTGAATTTTGCTAGTCTGGGCTGGTAGTCTCACTCTCTTCATCATCCATCAATGGTCGGCTGTTGTGTTCCCCAGAAAAGCAATCTCCACGTTTCCTGGGTGTTAGGATCAACTGTAATTCCCATTTTTTTTCACTTGTCTCCCTCGTTATTTACCAAGCTTTCCTTGGTTTCTGTGTTGTTAGTTTCTCTGCTTTCCACGACTAAGATGGATGTTGAGTTCTTAGCAAACAGGACTGTTCAACAGATGGCTGCTCACTTCATGCTCTATTGGACTGATTGTTTGGTCTTTATATAATTAGATTTTTTCTGGTGCTTTGTATTATTTTAATGAATCCTCATTAATGGATGGGGCTAAACAAAAAAGGCTCTCCTCAAGTGTAATGATTTTTAATAGTTAAGAGCAGGACTTTTCATATAACAGCATTCTGGCCTGAAAACCATCTTCAGATTCTACTTGTGCGTGTGCAGGAAGTGGTTTTGGATGCCATTATTTTTTAAAACTCCAGTAGTTTGCTTCAAACCAAGATTATTTTCTTCCTCTAATGAGTATTATAAAACCTGTCAGGTCTGAGGCTTCTATCTTTAGTCATTTGTTGGAATTATGCAAGTCCAGAATTTAAAATAGAACATATGGAGCCTCCTGACTCGGTTCAAAAATGGCAGAACTAATTCCATAGAAAGATTTCTCAGAAAAAAAGCTGACTTTGAAGCCAAGTGGATCATGGAAAATTTTAGCAAAAAGTATATTTTGAGAAGGTATGAGTTGCTTAAAATGCTGTGTTGCTTCTTAATCTTAACTTTAGCATTTGCTATCAGGGATGCTGTAATAACATTATAATTATCTATAATATCTGAGAAATTTTTGTTCATCCTACTTAAAGGTAATGCAGTGTGAGTCACTAAAAATTATAAAACTGAATTGCCATTTTAATTTCAGGATATCATTGCCTCTACTTTGCACAACCCAGATACACCTAGCTGGGAAGAAAGTTTTATATATATATATATATATATCTGTATATATATTTATACACAAGTGCACATTTCCACAGAGCAAGAAACAGACTCGATAAAGTTGAACATCCCTGATCTTTTGGGCAGTATAGTGCTGGACACTGAGAAAAAGTTACTCCATGAGGCTTCTCCTCCCATCTGTTGTTTCTCTCTGTGCTTCTTGGCAGTTTTTCCCAGTGACAAGGCGGCGGTGAAGGTCTGAATCCAGCGATCTGAGTGGGTGATATCTATCAATCTTGTGCCACACGTATGCAGCATTGCTAGGCAACAGGTAGCAGCACGACACCCACATCCTGTAATTTCCTTTTGGTGACTGAGACTTTTACTATATTAATTATACTGAACTTTATTTCATGCATTTCAGGCATTAACTTATATTTTTAAAAGCTCTTTGAGCTAAGATTACTTTCTGCTGCATGTTGAATGAACAAATATTAGCAACTGATAAAATCATCATTCTAACAATTGCTAGACATGAATGTGGTACATGAAGGCTTCTAAAATTGCAGGTAAGTGTGGTATCAGATTATTTTGTGTAGAAAATAACTATGCTACAAGGAAAAAAAAATTTTGTTAGGCCTTCCAAACATAAAAGACATAAAAACTGAGAGGATAACTAGGGAGGAAGTTCCTTTATTCTCTACTTGCTTTCTCTACTCTATTTTTTTGCTGGCTCCTCTTTTTCAGTGGTTAGGATGCTAGAGAAGGACTATGCTGCAGATTTACTTTCATGCCCCATCACAGAGTTTTTGTGTGACCACAGGCACATGAGGCTGTGTTTTACTACAGAGAGAAGGCAACTGTGCTGCACTCACTTTACTCCTCTAGAATTAGCCCAGCTTAGGAAAAATGGCCAGTGCTTCAGCATTATTGCACCCTTGCAGGCAATGTATTTTCCTATGAATCTGGGATTTCCCAAGGATGTATTCCACAGTTATTTAAGCTGCAATAAACTGGGTCATTCTACGCATTTAATTTTGAAATAATTTGCCTGTCCTTTTTGAATACACAAAGGAAATCCCTGAAATGTGCTCAAATGGAACTAGTCTATTTTTTGTAAAGTGCTTGTGTTAGCCACTGATTAATAATATTAAGTTCAGCTTCAGTTCACACCCTCTGAGAAACCAGGCAAATCAAATTAACAGTAGCATCATACTCATATTCAAAGTTTTGCCAGCAGACAAAACAGTGTTCAGGGCAGCCCCTGAATTACAGTCCAAACTACATTTGCAGCAAAAGGCTCCTTGAAGGTGTGTTCAAACGATCAATTAAGTTACCATTACTTGCAGAACTACCACTGGTTTCTATGTCTCAGCTAAACATGAGTAATTCAGTAGGCCAGTATCATTTATGAGAAATTGAACATAGCCTTAATCAACTTAATCTCACCTGTATCACTTTATACAGTGTTTGTGAGCTGACTGTGATCTGTGTGTGCACATATAGAGTTCCTTGACACATGAAAATTCCATATCATTGCAGATAGTTCCTCAAGAGCAGCTTAACTTTTGCTATATTAAGATGATTGGAAAGAGGGAAGAACTCTCCAAACCTTTATGTAATATTTTTCTTCAAGTACATTTATATTATGTATTTCGTAACTCAATTATTTTTACAAATTAAGCCTCTTTTAAGTGTGTCCACATTATCTGAATCAGCAACATTTATTGTGCAGGCATGGCCTGCACTTGCGTGTTTGTCTGAGGATTATTTGCTGTTGTTACTCACCAGGTTTTATGTTCAGGTTACATCTATGACTGGAATGCACTTTCCATTCAGAAATTTTATCTGAATACAAAGGGAATCACTTCAAGAATTTATAATGAACAAAGAATTTTTTCTTTTCTTCTGCAAGCTGGACCTCTCCTGCCATTGGCTCATCATTGCAAAGGGAAGCAAATTGCAAGGCTGAACACAGACCTAAAGATAGGAAGGCTGTTGTACTTACCTCTGAGGTTTAGCCAGGGGAAAAACAAGAGAGCAGTAACTTTACAAGTAATTTTCCCTCTCCTTTTAGACTTAAAAATTCAGTGCTGGGATAGTCCCAGATGGGCAGCTTTGTTTGAATGCAGAGTTCTCCTGAACAAACTCCAGAAGGAAAGTCCAAACTCTCGGAGCAGCAGTTCAGGACACAGCGTGGAGAGCAGGTGAGGAGCTGTGTGAGACACCTGCTGCACATCCAGCCATGATTAATGGGCTTGGAGAACGAGCTCTTCAGCTACCAAATACACCTTCTTAACACCGAATCCCGCTGGCCTGGGCAGAAAAAAGCCGTCTGACAAGCACACATAAAAACCTGCGTGAGTTTTTGATTAGTTTGAGCCCTGTTGCTGCACGGTTCTGTGCCAGACACGAGCCCAGTGAGAGCAGAAAACCCTGCCATGCTTGCAAATACTTGGTAGTCAAATAGGAGCATGACTTTGAGACTCAGAATTTATCACTTAAAAATGCTGTTGTTTAACCAACAGAGTGGTTTCGGTTGCCCTGTTAGTATTTGGATTGTTGTAATTTCCGCTAAGGTTTTAGCAGGCAACATCAAAAGCTTTAGCTTGGGGAATTCCTAAGCAATGACACGTTTAACACAATTAAAGATGTATTTGTAGAAGATGCAGAACTTGCTGTAGGAACTGATAATTTAATTAGATTCAGGTTTTTGTGATTCATGTGCCTAATATTCTGAGTACTATATTAAAAAATAAATACAACTTAATTTTTCATAGGTCATTGCTTGGCTCTGCTATACAAGCAAAAAGCTGATTACATGGAAGGCACAGCTTTGATTGGCTATAAAAATTAGGACCTCATTGTACTGTGAAATAGCTTTCAAATACAACTAAAGAAAACAGGCTTCATATACATAAATACATAAAATCCCCAGGGAAATATTAACACCATATTTGGGAATTTTATGTTGAAACTCACAAAGTATATGAAGCCTTGAATACCAGTACTGAAACAGGAAAAAAAAAATGTTCTTCATAAACTATTTATAATACACATTTCTTAAAATGTTAACTCTCAGTTTTGCACCAGGATTTAATGCAACTGCCATGAGACTTTTAAGTAAAGTCTCCCTCGTATCTCTAGGCTACATACTGTGATCAGCAGAAGTGCTGGCTTTATCATTTTCATAGACCTGATGCAGCAGTAGTTCAGTGACAGTCAGTGAAATTACACCAGTGAAACTGAGAGAATCAGGCCCATGTTTATTAAGTAGAAATATTTCTTTATGGGTTCAGGAGAAGCTTAATACATGTCTGGATGTGTATGATAGGCAGGGAAAACCAGTCTTCTCCTGGCCTGACTGCATAATTTAAAATGCACATACCCCTGGTATCTCTAAAACCTCATGTAAAACAAGTTTGCTGTATTTGTGGATACCATGAAGGTCAAAGGGATTTTAGAGACTCTTTTACCTTATTTAAGCAGTGCATCAGTAACCAAATTCTACTCATTGATAAAACCCTGTAGCTTCCTGCAACTAAGAAAAACCTCTATAATTCACAATAAATACAGTGTGTCATAAGTCTGGGTAGACAGAAATTTAAGACTTGAAGATCTAAGAAAAAAAGAATTCTTTGACAGAGGAGGCAACATTTGTATAGATTTTCTATACAAAGCCAAAATTGCTCCCCTTCCAATTGCCTCTAGAAAGCAGAAGGAACCTTAGATGTGATACCTACTGCAAACAGGTTGTAATATTTGTCATGGCCTTTTAGCACCTCTTCCGTCCATCCTGGTGCCCCTGCAGAAGCCCAGAGCTGGATTTTGTGGCAGGGCAGAAAGGGAAGAGCAGCAGGTGAGCAGTAGAGCCACACACGGAGTGAATCGATTCGGCACCGGGAGGGAGCCGTCGTGGGGACCCCGGAGCTGGGCTGCTCCTGCCATGGGATAATTCACTGTGCTGTAAACAGGGAAGCAGAGAGGCCACAGACACATCCCCAATGGACACATTCCACAGGATTTCTCCTTTGAAAAGCTGTGCTGCAGCTGGAGTCAAGGTGGTTTCGTGCTTCAGGAGAAGCAGACACAAAAGCGCAGTTTCAGAAGACAAGAACGGTGTGATGAAGCTGCTCCTCACTGTCTGAGCAGCAGTATAAACTGAAAATAATTCTTCTAGCAAATATCAGGATTTTTTATTTTCTTAGAAAATTGGGGCTTGTTATGTTTATGTGTGTGATTAACCAGCCTTTGTTTTCAATTTTCAGATTGTCTAAGTTAGAGAACTGTAAGTTTATAAAATTTAAAGCACCAGAAGTATTTTTGCACTTAGAAGACATCAGCATCTAAAGTGGTTTGGCTTTTGTTTGCACATTTCATGCTCTTCTCCTCATCAGGGTGGACAGAGAAAAATACCAAATTGCAGAGGTGACATTTTGCTGATGCACAGGGCAGCCAACAAAAGAGGAAATGTAGGTATTGGGCATATGTGGATTTTTCCCAATCCTCTTTTGTTGGTTCAGCTTCACAGAGTGATGATTTTTTTTTATTTGCTTGTGAAAAGCCAGAATTATCTTGACTCTATTTATTCATTAAATTTCCTCAGTACATATATGCATACATGGATAACATAACAAGAAGACAGTGAAAAGAAGAGTGCAGCTTGATTCCTCATTTCTTTTGTTGAACTGTTTAAAGTTCTCTTCTCAGAGGAAGATGCAATAGTTTCAGCTGGAACATAGAAAGCTAATGATATACAATTCTAATGTGCAAAACAGAATCCCTATTACAAGAACCCTTAGACAATAAACATATAATGAGTCCAGAAGTAATTTCTCACTGAAAGCTGATGGTTCCAGAGTCCTTGACCTGAGTGTGGGATTTGTTTTGTCAAGATGGCCAAAGCCATCACAAGTGCATAAATTGAAAAAGGGCAAAATGATTACATCAAAAACATTGAGAAAACCATTCATACTAATGAATGCAATCTACAGGAAGATCAGCCAAGGTTAGCACCAGATGTTTCTTGTCCCACATGCCACAGCTTGATTGTATTGTAATTAATTCAGCTGAAAAGTCTCTGTGAGAACTGTTTTCAGCACAATTTCAAGCTTGGTTTCAAATACCAGAAGTCATTTCTGATTTCTTAAAACATCCTGGAAAGAAAATGTGAGACTCTGCAGTTAAAGCATGCCAAAAAGTACTTATAAAAGTTGCATTTAAAGAGCATTAAAGGAGTATTCTCAAAGTACTTATGACTACCACCAGACCTTTGAGGCTCGGAGCCCAAAGGTACAGCACAAAAGCTCAGGGCTTTATCCAATAAACACTTGCCCTAGATCATACTCCAAGTTCAGAGGTACAAGAGAATTTTGAACCAAGCCATAGTAGTATTTAACCAGTTCACCACCCAGAAGGTGAACAAACAAAAAAAAAATCAATATTTTCCAAAGTATTTCACAACTCATCCTCTTTTTTTTATGGCATATATACCAAAGACCTACTGTATTCTGGCTGGGAAGAAAGATGCTTGTAATTATTTAAATTTTGGAGTCTGGTTAAAAATTACTTTAATGAAAGTCAGATACTTACAGGCATGAATAAATAAATAAAACAGAACATACTTTATCATAATACACTACTTTATTTTGTTGCAATATTTACAGAAAGAACACATTGAAATTGCACTTCCAAACCACATTAAACCTAATTCTGGACAATATAAACCTGAGACAAAATGAGATATGTTAAAAATTATGACTCTGGTTTTCCCGAAGTATTGACCACCCAAATCTATAATTAACTTCAGGTAGAGTTGTGTTCAGCATGCCTGAAAATTTGGCTCTAAATTAAAGATAAATGTTTTTACCTGGGTAACACCCCTGTAAGTACCACACACAAATTGTATAGTTTCTTCCCATAGGAAAATTGTCTTCTGCATTATTTTAAGATAAAAGCACAGACCTGTGTCAGCCCTCTTGCAAGCTGCATACTAATAGAAGGAGGAGAAAAAAGGATTTATTTGGAATCTTCTAATTGACCTCAGTGGGACTGGGCCTGGACCCATTAAAACATCAATGAAAAGCAGTTTTAGAGCATGAAGAGCAACCAATCTGAACATTAATATCTAGGTAATGTTAAAAGTAATTTGTTTCGAAATTGCAGGCAGGGGAGGAGCAAAATCCTGGTTGCATTCAGGACTAAATTCCTTCAACTTTCTGTTGATCTTTTTCATCATTAGTTTATAAAATATTGCAGAGAACAAAACTGTTGGTTTTCCTCAGACTTAGTGACACTCCTTGCTTTCAACTAGGTCCTGCATTATCCTGATTTTTGCACTAATGTGCCAACATATCGCAGCTCCATCCTTTCCCAGGAATGGCGTAGGCAGTCGAAGGCATTAAAACAAATAGGCCTCCAAAATTAATGTGCTTTCCAGGAAGTAAGTATGGAGGTATCCAAAGCCAGGGGGAATGTTCAGAACAGGGGAATTCAATTCCAGGGTGCCACAAAGGGTTCTCCATCACTACAGCATGGCAGAAACCTGTTCTTAATGCTATGATAGATGCTATAAATATGCCACTTACTCAGAGTTATTGGATATGGGAACATGCAAATCTACCAATAATGCTTTTGCTTTATGAAGGGCACAGCTACCAGAGGTAACTGGCTCCCTAAGGGTTTAACAGAAGCTTTTCAGATGGTTCCAAGTCCAAACACAAGCTGCTGCTGGTGTATGATCTGTAACAAGTGCCTGCATGAAATCACCTAGGGAAAGTGAAGCCAGTCAGCAACAGGAAACTGCATCATAAACACACTTGGTAGGAAACATTTGTGACCTTC
Source organism: Pseudopodoces humilis (assembly GCF_049639895.1). NCBI lineage: Eukaryota > Metazoa > Chordata > Aves > Passeriformes > Paridae > Pseudopodoces > Pseudopodoces humilis. The sequence continues at coordinate 20,362,119 of NC_142210.1, forward strand.
CCTGTCCAGTACATCTTTTCTCCAATTCCCAAGTCACTGACATTTCCTGTTGTCCTCTGTTATTTACTTCCAGAGCCTCCCCAAGTGATGGGTGGCTATGCACACGTTGGCCTTCGAACACACGGATGTTTGGTGGTCTCTTCCAAGGAGGAGCAGCCTTGTAGTTATCCCAGAGCAATAAAAGACATCATTTCAGTAAATAATGTAGCAGCCCCGCTTTTGACTAGAAAAGATCTGCAAGAGCACGTGATGCCAGTGATTATTTTCTCTTCTGCTCTCAGATGGATGTGAAGGAGTCACCTCACCCAGGGCTGTGAGTGCTCCCATCCAAAGGCTGGAGATCGTTTCACTGTCTCTCCAAAGCCCTCCCCTGACTACCTTTGACTACCTGGAATTTTTAGAAATTGAGCTATTTAAGACTTATTTTGGAGTTGAAAAGCAAAACACTTTGATTTGAGAATTTCGTTTCAATGTCTCTTGAGCAGTGTGGTCTCAATACTTTCTGTCCTTTTATTTAATTTGTGCTTCCTACCTGGGCTGTGTCTTACATGGACAAGTGCAGCCTGTTTCTCAGACAACTCAAAATTTAACCAAACACAACTACTTTCTTTTCTTGCTTGTTTTTCAGGAAAAAAAAATAGATTTGTTGCAGGGCTACAAATCTTTAGAGAAGCAAAATCTCTGCTAAAATTACCTGGAGAACATTTTTCAAGTAGGCCTACTTTTTATTTTTTTAAGGTCTGTTCCTAGTGAGGAATCTTTGATGGAGTCAGCAAGACTTTTCTTCTGCCTAGAAGACCTACTGATATATTGCCGAATACAGAGCAGAGAAAAAAAACCCACTCTTGTGTGTCACTGGATTCTTAATCTATTTTATGAGCCTTAAACACTCCAACTCTTTGCACAGTAGAAATTTCAAAAGATCCAGAAACTCCATTTTTCCCTCCTTCTGTGGCTTTTCTAAACCTGAAGTTTTACGTTTCATGAGTATTTTTAAACAGCACAAACCTTTTTAGGCTTTTTCTTACCTTCCTTATCAAGGAAGAAAGAAGAAATCCTGTGAATCAGATCCCACGTGCATAATCACACAATTCTATGAACTAAGTGCATCCATAAAAAGCATTCAGCTCTAACATTGCTGTATAGGGAAAGATTAGACTTAAAAATTATGCTGTTTGGACTAGCAACTTTGAATACATGTTATGAGCAATGCATCTGCACTAGTACTTCTTATTTTCTTTTTTTAACTTAAATCAGGGGACATGAGAAACCTGACAGTTTCTACAATAAACCTGCTGATTACTTCACGTTTTGTAATTCTCATTCCTCTTATTGTTTCACATTTCCATTATGGTAATAAGCACACAGTTAAAATGTTTTTTAAAAATTGATCAGATCTCTATTGCCAGCCAGCAAGTTTACAGTAGTAACCTCAACCAAGTTTATAATGATTTTACATTTGTTACCCTTTACAGAGGCAGAGCCCATTATAAACATTATGAGTTGGGTGGGCTGAATTTGCCACTTACCTTGGGAGGACTCATTTACAGTGGATTTTCCACCTTTATTTTTAGGCAGAAAGTCACATCCCAGAGTGGGGGCTCAGCACAGAGGTGAGGGGTGTGGACAGGATGGGGACATGGGGGAGCAAAGGGCTCCGGGCCATCCCAGAGGAAACCCGCACTCCTCCCTGTTGCCTTCATGCTTTAGGGAGTGAGGACTAATGAGGGAGCAGCTTCTCATTTGTTTCACCTCACCCCAATTTACAGTCCAACAGTTTCCAGAGACAACAATTGATTTCTTCCATCCATCCATCTTCCACCTGCCCAAAATCCCCTGTTTCTTTCCATTGCACAAAAGGAATCTTTTTACATCTGAGCCATCTCCACTCTGGAATCTCATCTGGCAACAGCAATCAGCTTAGGCCCTTGTCTCAACCACTCTCCAATGTCTCCACCCAGAGGTTTTCTCCCTCTCTCATCAGTCATTTAAGTGTCAAAGCACAGCTTTGAAAATTTAGGTGAAGGACCTTCTTTTTTATTCCAATTTCCTTGCCATTTCATTGTGACCACAACATTTATCTCTTTTTTCCTTTTTTTTTTTAATTTATTTTTTCTTTTTGAGGAAAAAGGCTTAATTATTGTTTATCTGCATCTCCCTGGATCCTATCTCCAAATGATTTCTTCATGAACAACCCTCTAAATAGAAACCACACAAGGGAGAGACACTGGGCATACTGCAGCTGCAGGGAAAGGTTCGATCAGAGATCACAGTGTTAGGCACCAGAGAGCCCAGCTACACAGGCTCAGGAAATTCAGTTTCATTAACTCTACTCATCATCCAACTACACATTTCACACTCTATCATCTCCTCTTATTTATCTATTGCTTCCTTAGATCTTGGAGTGCTTCTGCCCTCTTTACTGTGTCCCGAGGCATTTCCATTATACTTCTTTCCCCCTTCTGTTATTTTAGCCCTGCTGTCTTTTTCCCCACAGTGTTTTGCTCTGCATTTAGAGCCAGAAGATCAGCAAGCAGGGACAGGATGCAATGATTCATCCCTCTAGCTCTCACCTCAACTCTATAGCTACAGCAGGGAAATTAGATGCCATATCTAAGCTGTACCCAGGGAAGCAAATATGCAGTGGAAGAAATAGGGCTAAAGCTACTGGGGGAAAAAGAAAACCTGTCTTGGAAGTAAATTTATTCACTTATCTCCAAAACAATATTTTTAGCAATATGGCACATTTGTTGTGTTTCAAGGTTTTGTGCCTTAGTTACTTGATTAATTGTGCTGATTTCTCTTTTTGTTTCTTATTCATTTGTCTCCTTCTGGTTGTGGGATTCTTTAGTCCTCAGTGCCTAAGAGGAATGCTTGGCACTGGCATGGGACTGCTGTCTGAGATGTTTATGCCATCTCCCACTCTATTCTGAAATGCTTGTTGAGCCCTTGCAGTGTACATAACTCCAGTGTGTTTCCTCCATCAGCTCTGTTTTGTGGCCTGCAGTTATCTGGTTTCAAGGTTTATCTGTCTGGGTTAGAAGCAGCAGGGGCTTCATAATATACTGCATTTTTTAAATGCATTAGCAGGATTTCTTTAGAAATTAAGATTATCAAGTTGCTCTGATTTAAGTGTGTTCAGCAATTTAGTCTCCTAGAAAATTAACAAGGACTTTACTTAAAACACTTTTCTAAAACACCTTTTAGGAATTTATTTTTATTTTAACCACATACATTAGTGGAGCTCGGGTCCTGATGAGCATGGATCTACCTTCTCCAGTGCTCCAGGGTGGGAAGGAACCTCTGCTGACATTCAGTGGTTTGAAACACAAGTGGTACAAGAAGGGCTGTCAGGATATAGATATTACCTTCTGGAATATAAAATAAGACACCTTCCAGCAAGTTTTTTTCTTTTTTCCTCTTTTGCAAATATTGGGAGGAAAGTATTCCCAAGGGAGTGAGGAACAGCAGAGCTGGAATGCCTGGAGCAGGCATTTAGGACTGACTGCCCCAGGGACAGCCATGCAACCTTAGTGTTCTCATCCTTGTGTCCTTCCAGGGCGCCCAAGGGCTTGGACTGAACCAGGGGTTCACTTCCCAAATGCTTCCCCAGTGGGGACATCCCTCGAGAACCCCCAAGGTGACTACAACCGTGCTGAGCTGGCTTGGGATCATTTCTAAACGGGATTTAGGGAAGGCAGGAGCTGCAGGAGCCCTGGAAGGGAGGAGCTGCTCTGCCATGGGTCTGCTGGCTGTCCCTGAGGGTTCATTTCTCTGTGCCTGATTCCTGTATCCCCATTTCACCTCAAAGGAAATTTCACCTCCAAGCTTCTTTCCTCTGCTTGGTCTACTTTAAAACATCTGGTGCAATGAATATGGAGAACTATAGCAGGAACTTGATCTCAGATGGCACTATTTAATTTTATTGTAATAATGGTAATAAATGTACTGAGCACAAACAATGTGCTCCATATAGAAATGGATTTAATACATTTAACTGGATTGTGAAATGGTTCTCCTGAATGGACATTCATCCCTTCTCAGATCACAAGAGGCATCTCAGATGGTACTTTGAAAGATGATAGAATACCTGTCATCTTGATACCTGGATAAAGTAGAGAATGAACATTAGATTTCTACTGCAGGCCTGTGAAAATAATTTTTTTTCAGATACTTGGATTTTATTTCATTATGTTTCCTTTTCTTCATTAAATTTAATAATATGTTTCAAATCTATTTATCCAAATGCATCTGTTTTATACTTGGGGAAATATAATCTGAAAAGAAAATGTAACTTTTTTCCAGTAAAGTTAAAAGAATGAAAGGCAACTAATTTTAACATATTGCCACTTAATGTCATCTTGTTTGCCGATAAAATACACAGTAAAGCATTTTCAGAAATCAATTCTTGAAACAAAACAGAGCTTTCCTGGCTAATGAATGGAGATGCATTTATTTATTTATAGGGCGTTCATCATTCTAATTCCTTTGTGTTTCACAAATATTAGTAAGTTGATCCATGCTGCACTGGAAAGAAAGAAAGTCTTATTAGCTCCATGAGGCACAGAAATCACATGGTCTGCCCACACTTACCAGAAAGGCACATGTAAACTATAATTAGAATTTTATAAAAAGAAGTTGCTCTTATTACAGTACTTAATCAGGAAAAAGCTCCCTCTGTCATTCAATACTTCTGACCTGAAACATTAAACCTCCTCAGGCAACAAGGGACATCTAACTGGATAAAAATGTTGGGTTGTTGGTGGGATTTTTTAATAAATACATTCTTTGACTTTTTTCCTTTAATTTCCTGAACCTTTACTTGATACATGAGTTACATTTCCAAGCTTTTTCCTGCAGTCACGAGGACTAGAGAAATTATTTTATAGTATCACTGAGATAAAATACCATTGAGATTGTTGTCTAATTACTTGCCTTGTGGCAGCTGAGCTGTGAGCAGCCTGCTGAAGGAGAGGAGGCCTGTTTGTGTTTCAGAGTAACCATACCTTGGTACTTGTACTGTTCTCAGAAGTTATAATATTGTCATGGGTTACATTCAAATCAAGTCTAAAAAATCAAGTTTCAACCAAGTTTTTTTATTAGATACGGTCCCTTTATGGTTCCTAAGCCTTAAAAGGTAGTTAATTTTATCTGTGCAAAGTGGTGATGTTGCCAGAATATCCATACCTAAGCTTGCAAAATTATTTTGGAAATAGAAAAGTCCTGTGATAATAATATTCAAATATGACCACTGACAAATTTTAATGAACAATCTCTGGACACATGTAAAATTGAGTCCTTTGAAGTGTTTTGCATCAGTTTATCTTTGCTCTAACAAAGTCATTAGGGCTCTTAGCAACCATTTGAAGGGGTAAGCGAGGCCAAAAATGAGAAAATTCTGCATATCATTGCTGTTCTGAAAGAATCCGCAGAAAATTCAATGTATGTAAAATGTTTTGCTGAATTCCACATTTCTTCCCCACAGATACGAGCTCTCTCTCTCTCTGTAGCTCCTTGTTTGCATGTTTAATGTTGTGCCACTCCGAGTCTCCTCACTCCTATGGAATTCAGATGCTGCATTTGTGCATTTGCAGGGCTGTGACCTCGAGCAGCATTTGCTCAATGCAGTAACTACCAGTTGAGAAACAAAACAAAAATCAACTCTAATTGTTCCCATTTAAATTCAAACATTGAAAAATAGCTTAAATATGGTATTTCTGAATGTAAATTTTATAAAAAGTCTGACGACTTTAGGATTCTGTTAGCTCTTTAGTCCCTCTGTAACGAGGCTATTACATGGCATTGCTCAGATTGATGTTGAAAATAATGCAGCTGCTCTTGCAGCTGCAGCAAGAATTCACAGAAGCCAGGATGCAAAGCAAGCTCTGATCAAAGTCCCTGCCTTTAGCTTTCTGCAGTGGGTTTGTTTTTTCTCTTCCTTATTTATTAGCTTAATTCCAGCATCCTCTGAAATGGTGGGGTGGCCTTGCTGGGAATGACTGAGGGTTAAAGCTTTAATGGCTTTACTTTTTCTCACAAATGAAAATCCTGGAATTTACTGTCTTCTGCAAACCAGACTCACTCTGACAGCAGAAAATGCTGGTTACTTTTTGTTTATATTTTGTTTTTCATGAATGCTTCAGGGTTGGTCAACATTAAGACAGTAACAGTCAAGAAAACAAGAGCATCAAAAAGGAGGAAAGTTCACAGGTGTGCAGGTGTACAAGAGCATCTTAGTGCTTCTGGTATTTAAAAAGACATTTATGCCTTCGGGTAGGAGCTGATGAACTCACAGGCTGACACCTCAAGATGTTTGTCTTTGTGTGGCCAGCAGGCAGGTTTGGAGCAAGGTGCAAATCCAGCATCCCCCACTTCTGCTTCTTGATTCATGCAGAGAAACAGAGGGTGACAGGAATGAATTGCAGCAGCAGTACACTGGGGCTGGAGTAAACACAGATTTTGGCAATTCCAAAGGAATTTGACGTCCTTCTCATCCCATTTCCTTACTCTCAGGTTTGTGCAGGATGACTGACACTTTGGTTCTTGTTGGCTCTTTCATGGACAGGTTGATCTTAGCTAAAAACAATTTTAAATCATTTTGAAACTGAGATTTGCACATAACTTAACCCAACAGGAATAAATCAAGTCACCCAGTCTTTCATAGCCACCTTGTAAGGCCTTCAGAAAAATAGTTCCCAGGAAGACTTACAATAGCAGATGATCCAAAGAAGCAAAGAACCATCATTCACCTCCCAAATCTGAGTGTACTAATGCCTGATAATTCAGTAGATTCTGTTACTGGCCAAAAGAGACCTGTACTCAGGACAAAACAACAACTGTGAACCCCTGCTCCCATTTAATTCTAAATTTCAGAGCTAAGAGAACACCTTGGAAGATCTCTACTCATGGCAAAGTTCATAAGACAGTGTTTGCAGTCCAGGGGAAGCCACACCAAACACTTCAAGATTCTCTTGGCAAAATCAGCTGGATAAAAGGAACTGATCCAGTTCTTGTTCAGCTGATGGAAGCTGTTTGGTCACCTCAGTACAAGTTAGTATTCAGGTTGCAGTACCTTGCATCCATTGGAGCTCTGCAGAATTTTCTCAGGAAGGTCATAAAATAAAACATTACAGTAGTGTAACTTAAAGGTTACAAAAACATGGGCTACACAATCAGCATTAGTCTGTGACAGCACTGGCTCCAGTCCCGGTGTAATTTTTAGGAAATAAAAGCAAGAACCAACCACACATTTAATAAAACTAACAAATACATGTTAGGATCAACTTTTGGATCTGATTTTCTTATGGTTTGTTGTTTTGGGGTTTTTTTGTCAGTGTCTCACAACCATAACTGGATTCCCCATGGCTGACACTGCTCTTACAGATTCGTGTCATTGCATAAAGCCATGGCAAAGACCAGCTCATACACCCTGAATGAGAAACCCATAGAACTTGTGTCATGTACCTTTCTTCTTATCAAGGGAAGAAAAACTTCCCTAATGTTCTCGCAGCATTTCAAGGTTAAAATCCATATTGACAAAAATAATGCAGCAGAGGTAATAAACATTCACAGGGATTACACTGGAAAATGAAGACACCAAGCTAAAAGAAGAAATTAAAAGCAAAAACCATACTAAGAAACTAAAGCTGTCAAAGAACTGCCTTGAATATTAATCTGAGCTATTTTAGCCAGGCCTTTTTCAGCACCTTTTCTCTCCTGCTAACTTTTATGTTACAGCTCTATTGCCTGTACAGAGTTGCTGAATTGAAGCTCTGCCTGTCAGGAGCTCTTTTCTGTGCTTTAGCTCCCAGTTGTTACTGGATTTGCCTCAGCTGCCATATTAAACCCTTGCATGTCAAATTACAAGGCAATTAGGTGAAATGCAGAGTCGTAATACACAGGTTAAAAAAAAAACTCCAGCAACCCTAACTCTACATTTTCTAGGTTTGTAATGATGACTGTGGAAAGTATTAAAATATCTCTTTAATTAATGTAATCCCCAAATTACTGACATGTGCTTCACTTGGTGTCATGTAAGTCTTTTATCTTTCCACCTTTCTTTTTTTTCTGCCTATGAATGTTGAAAGTTCATTATTTCACACTGTGAGAAATGGAATAAGCACAACTTGAGTATCTGCTGAAGTACATAGATGAACTTCCCATACATTCTGACTCCTGAATTTTCCTCATTCTGTCCAACACTACAGCAGGAATACTGACTAAGCTGAGAGCCCTGGGAGCTGTGCCATTAATAGAAGGCAGATGTGGTGGAATGAAGAAGAGTCTAGAGGATGGGTCAGTGGTAGCTGCCACCACTGTGCTCTGAGCCAGGAGCCAAAGAGGGACGGATGCACAGCCATGGCTAACTCATTTAATATCTCTGCTTACCATCTCTGCACCCCAGTGGGACTCATCAGATTTAATTACATATCTAATGCGAAATTCAGCCTCACCCTGTGAGTTATTGCACTTCCTCAGTTCCTCTTACATTGTGGAAGCACAGCACTTCACAGGACTGGTCCTGCCATGAAAATTAATTAGTTTATGCCTGAACAGGGCTTTCAACATACAGATCATTCTGTATGACAAAGTAGTATTAGATAACAAACCAAGTTATTCAATTGAATTACAGAGCCATAAGAAAATTATTGTCTCTCATTTTTAATCAAGCAGGCTCCAAGCCAGATTAGTCCCTGATGATGATGCTTTGGCTATTTCAACAGATTTTATTGCCACCAGAAAAGTTTCTCCCTCACTTGCACCCTACAGTTTTCATTGCTGTTTATGTAACACACTCAATAAACTCAGATCTAGGTTTCAGGTGAGCCTCTACCTCCAGAGAGCAGTAATGGTTAAGAAAACTTGTTGAAAGTGACTAATAAGCCTTCTTTGTTTGGAAATAAACACCTCCAGCTTGTTTTGTTTGGGGTTTTAATAAACATCCTGTTTAAGCATCGCTCACTGCAGAGATACAGGAGATGAGAAACAGCTCTGAAGATTCAGGAGAATTAAACAGCAGTAGCTCTGCATTTCTTTCCATGGCATCAGAGAATTCCCAGGTTGTAGATGTACATGGGATTTCATATGCATGAATGCTTCAGTGCCCTCCCACCAGTTCTAAGAGACTTTATTAGCTTCCATAACCCAAGCAGAAGAATTTCACTACTGCTTTTAAGGGTCATCTGAGTAGAAGCTTCAAAACAAATTGTGCTGCTGAGGTCACAGAAATTCAGTAGCTAACTTGGCAAAAGAGGACTCAGTTTTGTTTCCTGAGGGACAAAGGTGTGGTTTTTTGCATGGTCCTCTTGGCAAAGATCAATTTCTGATCATAGAAACTCATTTGTAGCCATAAAGTTCATCAGTTGCCATCTTTTTCGGACTTGCTAAAATTTTTGGGACAGATCAATGTTAATTTATACCATGGGAGCATCTGAACTAGCTGTATGAGGTTTCTAATTTCTCAGCTAGGCTGTGTTTTCCATGGATCCCTGCTGCATGGGCATCCTTTTTAAGACAAGAGCAGTAGGGACCTGTCAGCACCCACTCAGCTCCCTTTTCCCCTCATCCTGCTGGTTTTTTACACTTTTTCTTCCATTTATTGCTCTTACATTGAAAATCAGATAGAACAGTCATAAAGAACAACAGCACCAAAGAAATAAAGGCCACAACAATAAAAGACAAGAAATAGAAGTGCTAGTTAATGACATCTATCCAGGGAGATTCCTCCTTCAGGGAACTGGAGCAATATAAAGGGCATTCAGAAGGAAGATAGACCCTCTGCCCACTAAAATTCACTTTGCATCTTGATATGATGGCTTTATTTAGACCTTCCTTTAGTTTCTCAGTGCCCTACTTCCTGGCTTCCTTTTCTTCTTCCCACTCTCATTCCTTCCTTTTCTCCCTGTTACTTCTTTTGATTGACTCTGATTTGGGGAGCTGTTGTGGGTTTTGATATTACCAGAGAAAATAATGAGGCACACAAAGGAAGATACTAGATTTCTTACTTTCCAATAAAGCTACTGACTGAAGCTCTAGCACTGATTTATCACAGAATCATGGAATGGCCTGGCTTGGAAGGGACCTAAAAGCTCATCTGGTTCCAACCCTCCTGCTCCATCCATCCATGAAGACTTCCAGGGATGGAGCATCCACAACTTCTCTGAGAAACCTGTTCCAAGGTCTCACCATCCTCACAGTACAGAACTTTTTTCCTAATATCTAATCTAAACCTACTCTCAGTTTGAAGTCATTCCCTCTTGTCCTATCACTACATGCTCTTGTAAATATTTTGATTTTATTTGTATTTTTATTGCTTTGCTAAGTTTCTGTGCACCACAGCATCATCCAAAGTGTAACCAGAAGGAAGTACCTCCACCAAAATTGCCTTTGTTCTGATGGGGTGGTCCCACTTAGGAGCTTGGGTGTTGCAGTTAACTTTTTACCATACAAAACCTCACAAGATTTAGTGGTGGTGGTTTGAATTTGGTGACCAGAAACAGCTAAAATGGTAGCTCTAACCTCAGTCACCTCAATTAATGAGGTGGGCAAAGCTGAGGGGACAGTCAGGGGACACCCATCCCGGGGTGGTGAGGAGCAGCTCGCGCTGGGGCTGATCAGGGAAAGCTGTGTCAGGCAGAGCTGGAGCAGGAGAAGGTTCTGGAGCCAGCCCACCTCCCTGGCTCTGTGTCCGAGCCAAGGGCAGGCCATGCAAGGTGTGAGGCACACATCTGGCAGCTGATGTGTTTGGTGCACTGCACAAGGGGGTGGAAGCCACCACAGGTGTGAGAATATCTCCTTTAGGTTTGGGCTTTCCTAGGGCTGGCTCCCAGAGGGATGTGATTATTCTGTGAAGCGAAGAGAGCCCTCTCTGCACTGTGAGCTCTCACTGAATTCCTGCCTCATCCTGGAGGCAGGGCTGCCCAGAGCAGTTCTGAGATTCAGACTTCTTAATAGCATGTGGGCAGACCTAATCAAGCCCACAGCACAGTCTGCAGCAACCCTCCTAAACCAAATTCTGCCCCTCTGCACTCGTTCTTTCCAAGTACTCAGCTCCCACTATTTCAAAGCAATCTTTCAGAAAATCAATAGTTCTTCATCTCCTTCAGAATGAGAGCAAGTAGGACACTTGGATGTTTGCTTTGTAATCTCTTCAAAAATTGCTTTCTTGTCTTCCCAACAGAATTAGGAAATATTGCACTACCAAAAAAAAAAAAAAAAAAAAATTACAGAAAAAAATCTCAAGCTTCTCCAGCACACCATCTCACTGGTAGGACCAACCTTTGTATTCCTTTTCATTTAGGGATTACCCCAAGCTCAGCTCTGTTTATACCTTAGGCACACACACACACATCCTCTCACAGAGCAATTATTCGTTCTCACAGATCCACTTTTCACGAGCCTATGTAAAATCCTTTCCCATTTTAAAATTTCCATTTTTCTCTCCCTCTTTGGCCTCCATGGCCCTTTAGGCACGAAACTGAGCTGCTCTGCTCCCTCTGAATGCAGTGAGGAGGGTTGGCAGGGCTTCACATCCCGGCAGAGGCAGCGCTGCCCTTTTTCCCTAATTGACAAAGCGGGGTTTGTGCTGATGGCATGACATCACTGCACTGAGCTGGAATGCTCTCCCTGCTGCCTCTTTTGTCTCCCGGCATTTTTCTCCCACACTTTTACAGGATGTGTATCCCTAGGAGGGACTGTAAGGAAGACAGTTACACAGTGCCTGAAAAACATATGCAGAAAACATCTTCAGTTTTTCTCTCTCTTTTTTTTCCCTAATCACACTAGATACCAGCCACATATCCTGAGCCCTCACTACACGCTGAATCTTCCTTTTCCTCCTTCCAGGTTGTGATCACTGATGTTATTTTTTGTGTTTTCTTTGCCTCACTGTCCTGAGATGTGCTGCTGGAAAGACTGGTTCCTCTTGGGTTTGAATTATAATTGTAGTTGTTAGCCTACTGTCATTTTACACCTCTAATTTTATTCAAACAACTTGTTAGTAAGATCCTTGTGCATCTCTACAGCAATAAATAGTTAATTGAGGTGCCTAATTTTGTGTTAAATTGTTGGCAGTTAATATTACTGAGCATCACAGCAGAAGTTTCAAAATAACACTTTAAGGAATACGTAGAAGAGAAGAGGCCCCAAGGAAATTGAAAATATTAAGAGCTTTATTTAGCCATTTTGTGAGATTGGCTCACCCATTTCCGTGAGTGCTAGAAATCTTAAAGATGCTGCCTGTCCTGATTTCAACTTCCTTAAAGCTTAAAAAAATTGTCTTAATGCTGGTTATAGATTGGCAGCCATGTGCCCAAACATGCAGCCTTGTCTGAGCCAACAAAGCAAAGAAATGCAAGTGATGGGTTTTGGTCAGAGAGAGAAGGAGCAGAAGTTTCCTGGTTCTCCCTGTCTTCCCTCTCCCATGGCTGACATCCTGGCTCAGCATATATTTCCAGCCTGCTTCAGTGCCAAATGAAATGGATTAACTCAGTTCCCAGGTACTTCAGTGAATCTGTTTACCCTGGGCTGTTTTAATTAGCACAGGAATGCACCAGGAGCTGCAGCAGTGCAAGAGAAGGGAAGTATTGACCAGCTGGAAGAAGCAGACTCTTAAATCACTTGGGGCAGCTCTGCAGGACCATGGCTGGCTGTATCCTTCCTTCAAGGAATGAGAGACCAGATAAAACATAGAGGGGGGAAAAGGGGAGAGATTCAGGGAGAGGAAACAAATCTCATTACTATTCAAGATAATCCAATGCTGGCAGGAGAAGGGATTTTATCTATTTTCCTTTTTTGCCTAAACAATGCCCAAGTATTTCAGAGGAGCACCCTGTATTCCTGGACATGTTACATGATCTTCATGCTGCCCTTTCCCTTCTGCACTGCAGCACTTGCAAGAAGCCAATGATAGCCACATTATTAAAACCCCCAGTGAAAACTTCTCTCCGTTATTTCAATCATATTTCCCACCTAATTTTCCATGTTATCTTTAAAGACACCATAGGTATTTTACCCAGGATTTGCTTCTTACATTCTGGTTGTCACATTTGCCCTCAACTTTAGTTAACTACCACAAGCTATTGTGAGCAACAGAAGGATTTGGAATCGTCTTAACTTGAATATTAAGCCTAAGTATAACCCTGACCCTAAGCTTACTGTCTTTGCCTGGGTGCCTAGTGAACTGATAGCTGTGAACAGTAATTATTAATACAGTTTAATATATATTAAGTTTATAGCCTAATGAGTTTAGTGCTTTTTCTGCTCAGCAGCACATAAACAATTGATACAGAAGTTTCAGCCTCAAATAGCAATTAGGGTAATATGGTTAAATCCCTGCAAACTACTACAAAAAGACCACGATTAACCTTGCCAAATTTCAGCCCAGAGCCAAATTTATTGGGTTGGGTTTTTTTTTATAAAACGGTTAAATACAGTGAGTAAAAATAGTGTTTTGAGTGGAAGTGCTGACAAAACCTTTACTGCATCAATGTGGACAATGCAGCTGTAATAATGGCAAGTGTGCCCTTATCACAGCAAGAAAAATGTAAGGAGTCCTGAATTTGCAGTGAATGAGCCATTACTTATGTCTATCACAAAGAAACAAGTCTTGAACAAAAAAAGATACATTAAGGGTTGGATTTTTTTTTTCCCCCAAAAGAAAACTAAAAATAAAAAAGATCAGATGTGACTCAGGCTTTCAAACAATAAAAATAGCAAGATAAAAGAACTAGGTTGCTTCATTGCCTAAAGAAATGGCTAGCATCTTAAAAAGTCTGAAACCTGATTGTGAGAGACTCACTTTATGGGCTGCTAAGGAGGTGCTGACCTTCATCATCAATAGATTGTCTGAGCCTTTGTGGTATTCAGCAGTAAAGGAAGTGCTTAAAAAGTCATCCTGCTGAAAGATGGACTGGAAAAATCTCCAGTTCAGATCTCAGCATAGCTGTTGTCAGAGCACATGCTCGTTCAGAAGGTCTGTCTGTAAATCTAATTCAGATAAATCTTCCTTCATTTTTAAGTGATAAAACAGGACCATCCTCACCTTTAGAGATGGATCAGGATATCTGGAATTCAATATAAGTGAAATTATTATAGAGGAGGGCAGCTAACGACCTGTCTGCTGTGGGGCTTTGGATGTGTTTTGTTAGAGCACTATATTTCTCTGTCCTAGAGGACACTGGAGGAGTGGGATAACACGAGCACCAGCGGTGTCATTTCCCTGTACTTGCTCCACACTTCCAGATGCAGTTTCGCCCGTTCCAACATTTGGTCTGAAATGGACTGTGGCAGATGACTGCCCTGTGATTTCAAACAGCCTTCTGGGAGAAAGGGACTGTTAGAGATGAAAGACTTCAGCTCCTGCACCTTTCTGGAGAAGTCCCACTCTTGCCTAAGCACTGCCCCAATGTGGAAGCTGTCACACATCTTCTGGCAGGGGGAATTTGCCGTGCTGGGGTATCAGCACAGCTGGAGGGTGTGGCAGACAGGTGGGGTGTGTGCACAAAATGCAGGTGTGCTGCAGATACAACCCTGCTGTGCATGGAAAGTGCTGTGATGCTATCCCCGAGAAGCCAGGCAGCATTGAACACTCACAGCAGAGAGCACAAAATACAGATGGGCCCCCAAGGACTGGAGCCTCTGGGACAGCAGAGGAGGTCCAGCCAGGCCACCCTGAACGAGGCAGTTTCTCCTTGTGCTGCAGAGGAGGGAAAACAAACCAAAACAGTGGCAACAGCAATGTCTGCCAGTTCTGATCAGGGTGAGGGGAGGGAGCATTACTGCTCTCTCCAGATCTGGTGCCTGATTTGTCTCTGAGCTCTAGCAGGGCGCTTTATGGGGTATGTTCCAACTTGGATCATGGCTCTCCTTGGACTGCTGCCACATGGCTAGAGCAAGGAACGTGTTTCAAAGTAAGGAACATGTTTCAGAGTAAGAAATGTACTCAAAGTCCCCTTTTGGCTTCCCAGCTGCAGTTCAGGCACCCCAGACCTCCCCAGACCCATACCAGGGTATGATCCAGCAGTCTGATTCCAGAGGGAATGCCTCCTTCCATTTACTTCTTCCTCCACAGACTCTGCCACGACAGGCAAGTGTGACCCTCAAACAGCAGCTTGTGCTGTGCACTGACAGCTTTTACTGAGACTGGTAACAGAGACCTTTTTCTGCAGCACAGCCCCACAGATTTCAGGTCCCAAAGAACTGGTAACAGCAATGAAACAGTCCAGTTTCAAAGCAGCTTAATCCCCTCTGGGAGCTACTGAAAGAAATTCCTCTCTCCTGTCACTCCACTCCAATCAATGCTGAAAAGTTCTGCCTTGCTATATGTAGATTCAGGAGGAAAGTACTCCAGCCTTTCGTATTTAGAAAGGTTTTACTTCACATCTGCAAGGCCAGAAGCTTTTTTGGTTGAAATCAAAGTTTAAATTCTGAAGAAAAAAAGGCTCATCAAAGAACTGGCAAAGAATTTAACTACTAGGTGCCAGCTGAAATGCCAATGTGATTTATCAGCAGGTTCTTCTCTAATCTGATGTGAGATAATAGGAGAAGGTGTTGAAAGCAGAATCAAACTAGATACAGAACAAAAAGCATAAGTAATAGGCTTCATACAATTATGCACATAAGTAAGTTTACATTATCTAGTAGGCAGACCACTCTCTCCAAAAAGTTTTCAGATAGATTGGGAAATCAGCAGACAAAACCAGAAGATTTAAAAAGATAAATTATGTTATTTTCATTTTGCGTGCATATTTTTTTTCCATGTAAGACTCTCCATTTTGAGAGACATCATTTTTCTTAGTAATAGACCCAACAAAACACTTGACTGTAGTAGCTGGTGGTGCCAGGTTCACACAGCTCTTAGCAAAGATTAACCCTCAGATTTTGCAGAAAGCTGAATTTGCTTATCAAAGATCAGGAGAATCATTCCTGAGAGATCACAAATTTAGAGGTGTTTCCTTCTGACTATAGCCTAAATTCTCTCTCTCTCTCTCTACATATATATATATATATATTCCCCTGCCTAGTGATTCATTAGAAGCACTTTACTGTAAACAGTTCCAAAATAAAAACCAGACATTTTAACAAAAGGAAAATAATGTTAACTGACAAAGATAATTATTTTCTAAAAGCTTCTCCCTGCACATGGGTTTGGGTATTTTCATTCAGATATGAGGCTGCCTGATATAATGTGCTTCCATTGAACAGCCCAAAGTCATCATAATCAGCTTGAATAACTAAAAATATAACAGGAACAGTGTAAATCTACTTGATACAGCAAAATTCACTTCTCTGGTCCATCAGAGAAATGTCTGCAAGTGACCAAAGGATCCTTGATCTGCATTTCACAGTTTGTTCTCCTCTTTTTATTCTAGGGTAAATTGTTTTTAAATTCAGTTTGGTCTAGCCAATTTCCCATCCACACTGGTATCAAAGCAGAGCTTTGCCTTTGGCAGCATTCTGGCAAGGAGAAAAGTCCACTAACTCTCCTCAAAGGCCCCTCAGTGCTATGTGGCTGCTCAGAGGAAAACTCCTGAAAACTTTTATCTGATGCAGGCTCATTTTCCATATTTCTATGGGAGCCTCAGTGAAGAGCCCAGGGGAGGCTGTCAAAGTCCTGTGTCCCCTCCAGAGCAGGCTGTAGCCTCACCCTGCAGGACCACGAGGAGCTCCAGGCCCACGTGTGACAGTTCTGGTGGCAGGACATGGCACGGGCTCATCCCCTGGGCTGGGGCTGCCTGGAGCCTCTCTGCTCCACTGCACAGCCAAGAGAAATCATCATTTCCTAAATTGCCCACTGCTGAAGCCAGGACGGGAAAATGCAGCTTCCAGTCTTTAGGCTGTGCTACGGTTTGTTTCAAAAAGGGATTGAATGTCTTGCAAACAGGTAAAATTGCTGCCAGATGCAAGCACATTAGCCTTCTCCAGCTGCCTTACTGCTGCCATTCAAAATAGCTTGCTATAAATATGATTCCTTTGAGCTCTCTCCTGACAAGTGCAGAGGGGAAGGGCCCGTGGTTTTCCATCCCCACTGAACTCAATAGGAGTTGTGATTGCTCAGCACATTGCTGAAAAAAGTCTGCTGAAATTACCTTAAATCACACAATTATCCCCTCACCTCTCGCTATTTTTCTTTCAGTCATGGAAGAAGGCAGGGAAACAGAAAGAAAGATAACAAAAGAAATGGTGCAGACAGAGCAAACCCTGAACAGAAATCAGAAAGCAATGAAAAACAAGCTGGGACAAAAGAAGAAACACCATTAGAGACTGGCAAGTGGATATTCCCAAGACCTCCACTTCATATTTCTGTGTCAAAACTAATGGAAATAGAAACTGAGTTGGTCTGAATTGATGAGGTGGACATTTCCCTTGGGTTCACCGAGTTTGTGAGGGCTGGTATCACACAAACAGCATGTCAGCATTCCAACAAACCTTCTAAGGAGAGCACTTTGCAGCACACTGAGGAGCAGCTCCACAGGACCCTCAGGGGAGGCAGCACCTGCTCCAGGCAGGAGCAGCAGCAGTGGCCAGGTTCCCCCAGCCCTGGAGGCACAGGGATAAACCAGCACAATCACCCCAGCAAAAGCAGAGCACTCCTTGTGCTCACAAAATCCATGTCAACTAGGAGTCCTGGGGTTCTAGGGTTGAGTGAAAATCCTGAGATGCAATTGCATGTGAAATCCGAAAATAAAGGGCTGCTCATAAATAATAGAAGGAGGGGGGCACTGGACTGAACCAAAAAAATCTCAGGTGATCTTTTTATTTTTCTCTATGGTTCCTACCGTGTTTATGTATCAGGGAAATCAAAAGGACACAAAGTGAAAAAGAAATGCTGTATTTTTTAATCCCAGCTCTATCAGGGACAAGTGATATCTCAATAATCAGGGAAGTTCCCACTCTGCCCCAGCTGTCCACACAGTAGTGCATCAAAGGTTTAATCCTTTGGTTAAACAAAAGTCCAGTTTAGCCTCTTTTTTCCCCTACAGTATTTCCATCACACCCTCTGTTTCCCTTTTTCCTCTAAAGCCAGAATATGGACACTGGATGTAAATGCTTTTCCCTCCCATAGTGAGCAGCCCCCTTTGGATTCAGATGGCTTTGTCTTCAGCAGCCAAGAATCCAAAAGCTGCACTTTTGTGGAAAAAGGTTTCCTGGTTGCCTGAGATACTAAAGAAATAATACGACTTTGGCTATGATCTTTCAAACTAATCTGTGATTTTCATGACTTTCTGCCTCTAAGTACTCAAACCTGAGCTGTCTCAAGCAGTCCTGTTCTTTGATAAGTAGTTATTTCTGAGCTTTCAAAAGCAGAGCCCTTTCCAGTTTCAGGCTGGGCCCCCTAAAGGAGGGATCTACAGACCTTTGACTTTATTCAAAATCTCTTATCCAGCCTTGAGTTTTATCAGTATAATATGAGGAGAAAAGAGGAAAAGAGAGTACCTACCACTCTGGCAAGGTTGCAATTAATTTCACTGTGGGGAGGGAAGAGAAAGGAGGTGTAGGAAAGCCCAGCAGGTGGGTCACTGCTCCAGCCACCAGCCTCCTGTTTCCTGGAAGCCAGAGCCAGCAGCATTTACAGTAAAACTGATTGTTCAAACTTGTATCATTATTCCCAGATTTCTCCAGTGCTGCTAATCTCAGTTAATTATATTGGAAATCCCTTGTATTATGACCATGTAATTCATAATGTGCCAGTAGAAGTCATGGTTCATAATAATCACATAATGGGCAAGGACTTAGACGTAATCAGATTTGAGTTACCCTGTCGTGTTTCCATAATGCTGCTATAAAACCAACATAATCACAAAAAAGTACCAGTTATTTAAACATTTTTATCAGATTGATGTACGGTATCTTTCTCTCCCTCTCCCTCTTTTTTAAACAATGTAAGATAACAAAAATTGGATTACAATTGCTGGGAACAGACTATGATAAACTGTTTGCTTGTGTGCAGAATGAAATTTAATAATGGCATCAGTGTCTCGATTTTTAGCAGTGTTAGACCTGTTAAATAGTAGCACTCTGCAGCCAAAGGCTGCTTTCAAAGAGGCAGCTTTAGAGCATTGTGCAAACAATATCTCCAAGAGCTCAGCTGTCTTATAAACCTTAAAAGATGCCCTATATCTTCACAATTAACCTGGCTGCTAACATTTACTGTGCAGATGAGGGCTTGACTTTTTCCACAATACATGATGCAAAAAACCCCTTAGTAGCTGTAAGGATTTTAAAGGCCAGTGTCTGCCTCTCAAATAAAATAAAACAGAAAAAGAAAAGAAAAGAGCCACTTTCTGCTTTACAGGAATATGATGAGAAGAGAGAACTTGCAAGCTGCTCTCTCTGGACTCTCTGTAATGTTTTATCTCCACTCTGACCCCAATCACTTCAGCTGTGCACTTGACATCCTGAAAAGGGGTCCAACTATACTTGTTTCAGCACTGCACTGCCAAACTTAATTCAAAATAATTTGTGAAACGTTAGAGGTTTTCACCTGGCAAGCAAATATCCTATTTCTATTCATACTGAAGGCACTTTATTTTGAAGCAATAAATATTATAGCAGTGAGTGAGTAAGGTCAGAAAGTGCCACCCTTTCCTAGTGCTATTTTTTCCCCCTTGCATTAAGAAATGAGCTGTGATGGGGACAAAAACAGTTGTCACTTGAGAAGAAAGAAGGACTTGTCCTAAGAGGAAATGAAAAGGTGGTGAGAGAATAGCTGGAGATTATACAATTTCTTCCTGGAATTGTGGACAGAGTGATTTGGAAATCACAGAATTGTAGGGCTGGGGTTTCTCAGCAGCCTCTTAATCCAGCTCTCCTCTGAAGCAAAACACAGAACATCACTGAAAGACACTTCTGTAGTGTTTTTAAAAACCTCCAGTGAGACAGACTTCTCTATATCAGCAAGCTGATAGAGACTTTCTCCACATCTTTCATGCTGCAAAATAGCCCATGATGGTTTTGTATCCTTATTTGACATGAAGGGCAATTAGCCACCCTATTCTCTCTGGAACCTCTTAACAGATCTCTTTTCAGTCTTCTCTGAATTAAATGAATTCAGTGCTCTTAGTATTTCCTCCCAGGCCATGTTTTCTAAACCTATGTATTTTTGTTGGTTTACTTTGTATTGTCTCCAATTTGCCCCTTTGTTCAGATGGAGACAAATTGGAAATGGTGCAGAGAAAAGCAGAAAACTTGAGCTGCTGGATTGGAGCTGTGGTTGTTTTGTTCAATGTTTTTTAAAGAAATGAACAAAAAACTCCTCTGCGTGTTGTGGGGGTGAAGAGACACATGACATGCAGTAAGCTCAAAGGTCAGGAAATTCAAAGTTATGGCTTCTGGTGCAAAATTTTTCCAGAGATCTTTCAGATTTAAGGAAATTAAGCCTTTAGTCTGACGTTGCAAAATTTTGAGTAAGAGATCCTGATCCAGAAAAATGTGTGCATAGCATTAAATTTGAGTAATATCCCTAAAGCAAGTATTAACTTACATGTTGCAAATATCATGCATTTCTTGGCTTTTCTTTAAGCCAAAATGTCTTTCCTAGATCTATGTATTCATATTACTATTCTTTAGATCATGCTCTTTTGCAAGCATGCAAATATGCAAATGACAGCCATTTCTGAACAACTACCACCAAAATTACTGGATTGGAAAAAAAAAAATGAAGAACATTTATTAGAAATGAAAATAGAAATGCTTGTTTAATTTAGAGATTTTATATGTTGGCCAGCATGTTGCTGATTACTATTGACATCAGGAAGGCAGAGTTATCAGGAGAAGAATTGGTGGTTTCTCACTATTTCTGCACTATTTAGCTACCATTAAATTAATCAGGAGGGACTTAGTCAGCTTCATTAAAGTTGGCCTGAGAGAGGAAAAAATAATGCTCCCTTGGAGAACTCTCACTGTTAAGGCTTAAGAATTAAGTGCTTTCTGTTGCTGGTGAGGAAAATAACTGCAGAAATTGGGGCATAGGCTTCATCCTTCTGTAATAGAGAATATTATAAATACACTACATTGAGAAACGTTGCAAATTTCCCTAAATCTTTGGCATCCATCTGTTGGAATGTAGGGAAATAGGACTTGAACATCTGGACTGGGATATGAAGAGTATGAGAAATCACTCCTTAGCTTAAAACCTCGGTGGAATCCATATCAAACACGTATCTCTATAAGACCTCTAGACAATTATTAACAGCTTAGATACAAAACAACATTAAACCTTTCTGGGGATCAAAAGATCTTGTCTCACACTAATCTGCTAATATCAGACAGCATAACAAACTTCAGAAACATCAGCCTGTTTAAAACCTGTTCAGATTTATATTTCAGATCTTGTTGTTCTGCAAATAATCCTCCCCCCTGTGATTTAAAAATCAATCAGAAAGGTTCCTGGCTGCAGTGCACAGGAGGAAGCCCACAGTAGGTGTGCACACAGCTTTTGGTGTGGAACACCTGAGGCACGAAACGCGTCCCACGTGTGAGGCAGAGGCCTCCAGCAGCACCTGATTGATTCACCAGGGTGCTCCCAGCCCATTCCACAGCTGGAATATCTCCATTTCCACAGCTGGAATATCTCCATTTCCACAGCTGGCTGTGGCAGGCACTGCTCCTGTGGCAGGAGAGAAGCATCAGTGTGTCTCCTTTGCACACCCTGTGTGCTCAGATAACATTTCCTGGGCCTCATTGCCCTGTGACACTGCTCTCAGAGAAGGCTTTGTCACGGCCACACGCCCTCTTCCAGGCAAAAATACCTGCACAAAGCTAAAATCTGCACAGTGGCTGTGGCACCAGAGCCTTGGGGACAAATTTCACACCCATATAGAGCGAGGCAGCGTGGCCCAGCCCAGCCTTCCATCAGCTTCCTAATGTGAGAAGCAAAAAAATGAGTATTCCTATATAAACACCCATGTGAACAGAAGCTCATCTCAAGGAGTCTGTCTCCTGCTGGGGCACATTAGGAAGGCACAGGCAGCTTTCCTGGCATCAGTGCTCAGGGGAGCTCTGTAGGATTGAGGATCTTTGGGTGTGCTGCCTGTTGTGCCCACTGGGTCAGGGCACAGCCACGTTCCTGCCTCCTTCTGCAGGTGTGGCCTGAGCCAAGGAGCCATCAAGGCAGGACAATGTGCATTCCCTTCCTTTTGCAGCACACAGACTGGAATTCCTGGACACCCACTGGGGAAAAAAAGGGTAGAAAATGGGACTTTATAGAGCTTTCCCTGCCCACTCTCACTGGAGGAGCCGTGCAAAGACCAGACAAAGCCTAACACCATGGAAGCCCTCAAGGGAGAGCAGATTAATGGCTATACATTTATTTTGAGAATCCACTTTCTGCAGCTAAAAATCAGATTCAGAAATTATACTATCATCAGCACAGGTCCTCTAGAAACTTCCTGGGACTACACTTGGTCTTAGACAGAGAACCTCAAAAATTACAGACACTGACCCTACCTCCCCAAAGCCTGAGTGGGAGATGCTGACTTTACTCTCCAGAAATATTCTTTAAACTTCTAATAAAAAAGTCGTTTCCTAAATACAGCCTACTCATTTCACTTGCTTAAAAAAAAAAAAAAATTAAAAAAAAAATCAGCAGTTTTCCTCTCCCTATAGTCCCATCACTATATTTTAGGCTGCAAAGCCAAGAAATTGATTTTTTTTTTCCCCTACTGATACTTATTGTCTTTTATGGCTGCAGAAGATTTTCGACCAGGAATGTGAAGCTTACAGATGGCTCAAACCTGGCTTGAGCAACAGATAAAGTGGGAATCTGTTGTAATGATCCATTTGGACATGCTCCCATTTTCTGATCACTGAATTTGAATCTATTAATCTTGTAGACATTTCCAGCATGCTGATCACCGTGAAATAAAGCTGAGAAAATGCACTGTGTCTGTAAGGATTCACGTTCCTGTTCTTGCCTGAACCACTCTTACATATATGGTTTATAAAATGGGTTTTTTTTTCTCAGAGGAACACTACAAGTTGACCATAAAACAACATCTTCCCTCACTCATGTGTGTGTGCAAGAGCAAAATCTCTATTCCAGAAGGGACAAACCGTATTTCCCAATAATTTTGATGCCAAAGCAGATCAGTCAATTTCTAATTAACTCTAATTGGCTTCCTCACATGCTTTTAAATTATTTACCTGGAGGTGACAAGCACTCAAAAGCACCAAGCATTTTCTCCATGCTTTGTAAATGTTAAGCAGTACACTTGATGAAAAATAATCACCCACCACTTGTCACTTACAACCAAAAGCCTCATTGACCTAAGCAGATGCAAACCACATGTTTTACAATCACCAAGAAATGCAGGCAAGGACCATGTGGTAGACTGCTCAGTAGGCAACATAAGGAAGAAAACAAAAAAAAAAAAACAAAAACAGAGACAAAAGAGAAAAAAAAATATTTAGGACAACCTTGGGGGAGGCATTAACCCATCTCAGAAGATATTTGCTCTAAAGCAATATCATCATGAGTGATCAGGGCATGTCATGTCTCTGCTGGCTGGACCCACAAAAAGCTTCTCTGCAAGCCAAAAATCCTTTAGGGCACCTAAACCCCACAGCTCCCTGCATCTCTGGTAGGCGCTGTGATACCCAAGGACAGACAAACACAAAGGTGGAGTGCTGCCTCCCCGCTCTCCAGGGAAAGCAGTACCTTAGAGCTCACCTTGAAATGGAGTTTCTTTTCTGTTCAGGGCCCTAAGAAATTGGATGTATTTATCCTCCCAGCTGCCATCTGCTCCTGGAAGGAATGGTGCAGGAACAGGGAGGGCAGAGCAGTTCGTGTTTAATTTGTGGCTCTGGACGCTTCCTGGCTTGAGCCAAGGGAGCAAAAAAAAAAAAAGCAATAGGCAGGCAGCTTAATTTATAGCCACAAAATTAGGCATGCTGGGAGAAGGCTCAAACACCACAAGCAGCTAATGCAGGCAAGCTGCAGCCAGAGAAGGTGTGCTGTTCAAGTATTTTTCATCTGAAATGTCTTTAAATCACACTGCTGCATACCTACCCAGGCTGCAGAGCAGAGACAGAGATGCAGCCTGAAGTGGGCACCGAATTGGAAAGTGTTCACGGACTGATTTGAGAGTAACTTTATCCATGAGGACAGTTTAGAGAAAATGTGTTATTAAAGTACTTTATTTCCATTTAGAGACTCACACAGGCATACACAGACAGTAGGTGGTGACAGCTGCTACCAGAACCATTTGTTATCTTACTTCTGTTCAGTTTTTGACAGTGTGAAATGAATATAAATGCTGAAAAGCTTTACAGAGGTGAACCAAACAATAAAAAGTAGGGGGGAATGAATTCTGGTTAGGTTACTTTAGGGAAGAGCTTTATTTCTGTTTATTCCTGAGGCATGGATGTGTGCTATGTTTCTAATACTGCTGAGAGGATTCTTGGTGGAGTTTACCAAATCCACACCATCCTGAGATGGTAAGAGCTGGCCCTGAAGCTAACTTTAATATCATTCCCAGATCTGGCATGAAAATAAGGCTTCAGCAAATTATTGCTTTTCCCTAATAATCTGTCCATCAAAATGGAGTGAACCTTTCACATAGTTTGCCTTAATGAAAGTGCTGGTGAGATATCTCTGTGTTTGGACTTAGCAGGAGCAAATCTCTTGGCATCAAAAGGATTAAATTAGTTGGCCTGAAATTATATTGCTTTTTCCAAGCAATCATGACAGCTCTCAGAATCTTGCTACAATATACTCACATCACACCAGCTGACAGTTGCCTCTAAAAAAACCCATTCATTTTGGCCAGCTCCTCCTGTGAACACTATCAGCAGACTGATGCTCCTGTTCCAGAGTCCAAGAGACATTTTTGAACTACACCCCTATCAAAGGGAAGCCTTGGTCTCAGTTTTGACTTTTGTCTGATTGTTTGGTTCTCACATGGAGAATATTTACACCATTCTTGCCTTGGTTACAACTTGGGTGGACTGACAAATTTTGTCTTACAAGGGCAATCTATAAAGGAGATTTTGGTCTGTTGTACAGAATATAAAGTTCCTCAGAAACTATTGTAGTATATTGATTGCACAATATATGTTTCATTAGAGCTTGGGGTATTTTTTTTGTTTTCTTGTTTTGCTTCTATGACTACTCCTCTTACCCTGACAGAATTGATATAACAGGAATTCTCCATAAAATAGGGATTGGTAACAAGAGGCACAGATTTATAGCACAGCACACAGATTAAGCTAAAGTCAAGCAGATATTTTCCTAATATCTTTGTTCCTGATTTAATGCTTCTAAAGAAAATTATTTACTATATGAGAAAGACCTCAAAGCTTGCAGAGGGAGGGAGGTAAAACCTTTGTCTGAAGTTGGGCCAATAAAACAGGAATGACTTGGGCTTAGGAGTGCTGCAGGGAACATCGTTAGCTTCTGTGGGAGGGAGAGATTCACGTCAAGTTTATTTTTATAAAGTAGTATCCACCTAGAAATGAGCACAAACTAAAACGTTATATCCTCTGAATTTGGTGGGCACTTGAAATCTCATTTTTGCAGAGACCTCTTGGTTCCAAAAAAGGCCAGAACAGCGACAGGCAAAACCTGTCAGCCTTTGGGGAACGTAAAATTTGGTTTTCAACTTCTCTAATATTCTGCCCCACCTAGTCACCAAATCCCTTCCATGTGCCTCTGGTTCCTGCTGGTTGCAGCTGAAGAAGGAATTTAGGCCTAGACACAGACAGGAAGAAGGATAAAGCCCATGGCCATGTGTGGAGGGCAGGCTGAACCCCATCCCAGCAGAGGTGAGGGCAAGCAGCCTGGTGAAGTCATCTGGTCAAGTCAACACTCTCCAGATCCAAAGCAGTGGCTTTCTGAATAGAAATAAGGATCATTTCTCATAACTTAACATGTCTGAGGTATAGCTGGCTCCCAGCCCATCCTGTGTAACCAACAATGTGCCCAAGATAGCAAATGTGTCCTGCACACACATCATTATTACAAAATCCAGTGCTAGCTCTGCACAGAGCAGCTAATATGCCAAAAATATCATATGTATATATTTGAATTATCCATTGCAGAGCACGCTGCAGGAAGGCTAGTAAATTCAGTTCCTCTTACCTGCCATCTGCATTCATATTTAGGAGTGAATTATATGTTTTCAATACGTTTTCTAGCAAGTTATTTACACAAATCTCATTAAGAATAAAGACAGGGGGTTTATATACAATTCCTGATCTACTGACTGCTGATCTGCTGAAATTACAAACCACGATGTCAGTGTGCCTGTGAATGGAAGCTGGAAAGCTGTGCTGCTTGAAATCACATCAACAGAGAGAAAACCCTCAAGCTTTTTATTCTCTGTACTGACGTTTCTTTTCCCCCCTCCACTGAAACAAAACCACCATTAACTAGTTCTTGGTTATGCTGCCTTCCTGCAGGATATTTGGTAGTGCCTAGTAGTGGTGAGGGCTGGCTTACAGCTCAGCATACAAAAAGCAGTTTGTTTTCAGCCCTGTGTGAAGCTCACTCTCAGGTTTTGAAGGTAATTTTCAGGAGTAGCCTTCCTTAGCAGACATTTTCTGGGATGCAGTTCGTGTTGGACTTGCCAGGTGCCTGATGTGAGATGCAGTGACGTTACCAGGCTGATTACTTGGATGGCTCTGAAGTGAAGGCATCTGGTTAGGACTGCTGGCTAGTAGAAGAAAAGGCACTAATTAAATATTTCTTGCCTTTTCAGGTTTGTCCCTCTGATTAACCACTTTAAAAATCACTCCAGGGAAAGCCACACAGTTATCTTTAAAACAGAGAGGCATGATTAAACATTCCTCTGCTAACAGAAAAATAGTGGAGGAAAAGGGAAGCTGTCAGCTCCAGCAAGGCTGGCAGGTTTTTGCTGGATTCAAACCAGCTCTTAAGCCTTTCAGCCTGGCAGGGGAAAGCCTGAGTGATCTTATTGGAAGTTGCCAAAGAATCCCATTGCCACACAGCACTTGACCAAATTTCCTTGTTTTCCCGAGATGATTTTGCTATCAAAATGTGTCTAGAGCCAGACATACAGGTGGATATCTATTGGCACCCTCTTCTTGAAGGCAACCTGTACTCCTGAACATGCACCAAACCTATAGCACTGATCACTAAACTGTCACCATTGCCAGTTTCTGACATTTGAGCTTTCACCTCAGTTTCAGTGGGAAAACCTCCAATGTGTCAATTTACAGATCACCAGAACTCTAATTTTAGTCCTCCAAATTACACACTAGGGAAAAATAGCTAGGAGCTACCTTAATGATCAGCATTCCCACTGGGCTTTCGCCAAAGCCATGGTGGGTTTGAGAGATCTTTTCCTCTCTTTCTTATTAAGTAATGACTGTAAGGTACTTATGAAATTTCCTTGCCTGCTGCTGCC
The DNA here is from genome assembly GCF_049639895.1 of Pseudopodoces humilis. NCBI lineage: Eukaryota > Metazoa > Chordata > Aves > Passeriformes > Paridae > Pseudopodoces > Pseudopodoces humilis. Next base: position 20,389,484 of record NC_142210.1, read on the forward strand.
AAAATTAAAGCCATAATACCACAAGATCTGTGCTGAGGTCATAAGGTCACAGAGTTGTTCTGTGACCTTTGAAAAGTACTTTATCACAGGTGTTTGCACAACTGGAGTTTCAGCAGTGTATTTTTAGGGTCCTAATATTGCAAGACAAACCTCCTTATTGGTGAAAGTTAAACATAATTAAAATCAGTTCACCACTAATGCAAAAATTCCAGGTAATGCTTTCATTCCTTACATTTCATTTATACACTGGGTAACTCTTTGAATGCTCTTCTAAATGGTCTGCAGCAATCTTCTAAAGGATGTGTGTACACAGAACTTACACAGTGACCTTCAGCTGTAAAAAAAACCACTTTATAAATTAAATTATTTCTGGAAAAAATATTCCTCAATACTGCATGGGCTACTCTCAAGAAGACTAAGTTTGAAAGTAAAAAAATACTGCTAGGTTTGCTAGCTGTGGTAAAAATAAAAGGATATAAAATGTTAGATTTCAGGTTATTAACCCCAGATTGGCTGTAAAGCTTCAAATGTTTAAGTTGTTTGCTTCAATTTCATAGCCTCCATAAGCTTTAAGATTTTGGCAAGATTTCTGCCGACCCAAAGTCCTAAGTAAGACATCCCTGCAAATATCCCAGTTTGGAATTAAAATAAATTCTGTAACATAACTGGGAAAAGAAACCCTCAATGGCATAAAATGGAGCTGCCTCTCCAAGCCCACACCTAAATTGTGACAAGACCTTCAGGGATTCAGAGGAGTGTGATGGAGATGTTTTTACCTTTTGCTTAAAGCACTCCAAAACACCAACAGCACTTTAAAACTTCAAAGTTAGTGCTGTTGGGCAGCAGACTTCAGCAAGATAAAGAAAGGTTGGTTCTGCCAGGTGAAACGTGGAAATTGCAAGCAAATCTCATCCTTGCTCATTATATCTGTAATATAGACATAATTCTTTCTTTTCTCCCTTGCTCTCAGTCCAGTGGGGTTTCCCAGGGCAACAATCTCTAACTGCAGAAGCTCCTTTGGATCCCTAGGAAATTTCCCTTTCTGTCCTCCCCTTTGAAACTCAGATCTGACTCTTTCCACAACTCTTCTCCACACCCCAATGCTGCCAAGCCCAGCTTGCTGTCTCAATCCTGCCTAATTCCTGCCCTGGGAACTTCCCCAGACCGGCTTCCCCGGGTGCTTTCCTGCACAGTCTTTGCCTCACCCACCAAACACACCCAGCCAGACTCAATATTCGGTGTCAGACTGGACAATGCCAGGGAACAATTGCTGTTCCCTGGTATTGCCAGGTGTTTTTATCAGAAAGGCCAGGAAAATGCAGTGGTGTGTGGTGAAACACACACACAAAATCATCACCTCCATCAAACCTTGGGAAATGGTGCTGTGCAGAGGTGGTTCACCCAACAGAAGCCTTTTCCAGCTGGGTCAATATTGCTACCAAAAAAAGTCCTTGCAGCAGTGAGCAGATGGAATTGTGCATCTCACTTATACCAGACACCAAGGCTGCTTTGTATGTCCATGATCTGCTTACTACAGAAGGATCATTTTGACAAAACTAAGTTGAATCTTTCTTTTGGTGCATGTTTGTACAGAACAAGTGTGGGGTGATATCTCTCAAATGTTTTGGATTACTGTATTAATAATATCTGTATTCATAATGTAGTGTGGAAATGCTACACAGAAATCAGGAGAGGGATTGGGATATAAAAAGTACAGAGCTGAGATGGTCACAAACATAGGCACACCCCTGTAAAAATACTACTCTGATTTTGTGAGATTAAAGATTGAGTTATTATTAGTTTCTTTGAACTCTTACTGTAAGATGTCTTAGCGAAGACCTGACAGAACCCAATCTTCTCTGTATTTATACATATTTTCTGAATCCTTATCTGTCCAGATACGGTTCAGAGAGAGACTCATGTCATGGTTTTTGTCAGAGATAACTGAAGGGTTACCCAGGTCTGAACATAACTCTTCATATCAGCACCAAGGCTCAAGGAAACTCTGGATTGCAGCACTTTATACTGAAGGGATCCCTAAATGATTCTTTTCTTCTCACAGTCATTCAAAATTTCAAAGTCCAAGGAGTAGCCTGAAATCTCTCATTCCCATAAATTTAACAGAGGTCACAGCATGGCCAATTCAGCTGAAAACTGTTATTACAGAAAAACTTGATGATACTTTTATGTTCACTGATGTGAACATAATTCTCTGGGTCTTTTAGCTACATATAGCCTGCTTCATCCACAGAGGCACTTCAGCAGATATATATGGTACCATGAGCAGAGTTAAAAGTGATGAATATTCTGATTTATAACTTCTACTGATAACAAGATGATAGAAAATCTTAAAAATATGGGTGTTATTATATACACTGTGTAACTTCCCTCAGCAGATAAGGGATGGGAAATCAAAACTATTTATCACACCTGAACTGGAGGGACACTTCCCTGAATGACCCTTGTTGCCTGTAAAGGATTGAGATGACCAATGGACAAAAATCTTAAATATGGGGCTAGCTCAGTAGGTGCCAAGTGTGGATATGAATCTATCACCCTTCTTGGTTTTAAGAACCACACACAAGGAGGAAAATAATATAATATAATATAAATATAAAATAATATAATATAATATAATATAAAATAATATTGAAGAGCTGCTTCTTCCTGACATCTAAAGAGATTTAGATTTAGATCTAAATCATCTAAAGAGACCTCAACCTGCTCAGCTGACATTGCACCTCCTAAGGATCAACCCCTGGATTGTAATTACAGGGGCACAAGAAAGTAATTATTATAAATAAATTCATTAGGCATGAGGAGCAGGACAAACAGGCCCAATGCTCCTCGTTCCACTTTGAAGCTGTGGTGAGGGGCAAAGCAGACCCAAGAGAGAATCCCTTGGCAGTAATCCTAAAGGAGAGGCTGCCTTCATCCACCTCAGGCTCCCGGTCCTCAGCACTGGCCTCAGCATGATCCAGGAGTTTAAGCACACAGCCCAAATAAATATTACTTTGTTAATCTTCATTAGAAATCTGCTTTTGAAACTGATTCACAGTGAAGTCACTTAGTCAGATGAAATCATTGCACACTAAACAATCCTGTTAGGGATGCTTATCCAAGCAAAGGGCATTCAATTGCATTTCCATTAGCAGCACTATATGGTTATTGTCCTTAAAGACAGGGCTCTTAGACTTAATCTATTTTCTTAGAGCTGAATTTTCTCAAGAATTAAAAGTTAATTTTTACTACTTTCTGGCAATATGAAATCAGGTTGCCTGCAGATCAATGAAACAGATTTGAGGACTGAAAGTGGCCCTGCCCACTCTGCCAGTGCTGAGAGCATCCAGAAATTTTAAGAAGTTCTGGATTATCTAAGTCTAATGATTCACATTATTAAATAGAACATTATTTAATGAGAAAATCACCAGCTGTGGTGAACAGCAGGTGATTTATCTTTCCCAAAAAGAGCATTTTTTTCAACTGAAAATATGATGTTTTCTTTCTGTTAAATTCTGTAAGGCTCAAGGAGGAAAGATGCTTGATCTCATCCTTTCTGTAGCAGTTTGTTGGAAGGACAGGTCCTCCCATTAAATGAGGGGGAAAATTTCTGCTTTCCATGCCTTGTTTCATTCTCTGCCTTCCCAGCTGTGGGACTAAGGCAGAGTTGACCAGTGCTTTACTGAAGTAAGGATATTTCCTTCACTGACTTCTCCCTCCACCTTGACCTGAGGACAGACACAGATCTGGGGAGCCTGAAGTTGAGCCTGGATTTCTGAAACTGGGAAAGAAAGTATATCTTTCCCTAACATTGTTTTTCAGGTTTTAGGGTATTCTCTGCTTTCTTGTCTATCTCTCTGGGGTAGATCACACCATATTCTGTGTAAGGTTCCCATATATTTTCACTGATTTTTGTAGTTAACTTTAGTTATAGCCATGGTATATTTTACTTCAGTTTTCTCCATTTATCAGTTACAAAAAGTGCTTCTAGCTAAGAAATGGTGTCTTATAGCATTAATTTATAGTGGCTTTGTTTCTTGTAGAGCTTTGCTCTAAAGGCATTGCTGTAGATGATCCCTTGAAGACATCTCCAGATGATGTTTCCACTTTTTGCCCCAATATTGAGGCACAGTTTCTAATCTGCTACTTGGAAACTGGGGAAGCCTGGTATTGCTATGGAATCATTCTCACAGGTGAAAATAAATATTGATTTGATACACTGTAAGGCTGAAAGTAAAAATTAAGCAAAGTCTATGAATAAATCTTGTGCAGGAGGAATCAGTCTAATAATGAGAGGAATCGATAAAACCCAACTGGTGCTTAGATTGGACTGATTCTCAGAATCTGAGACATTCAGCCACAACAGCCATGCATCCATTACTGCTCTGATAATGCAGAGGGGAAGGATATTGCAGGGAAGATACATCCATAGTTCATGGCACACTTAAGACTGAAGTTAGACAAACACAAACATGCTCAGCCTCATATGACAGTAACAATATTATGAGTACTTGATCTCCTTCAAGCCAGATTAGGTCAGGGATGGCTTCAAATTATTTCCACTGCATAATCCCTCATGGGCTCCCTTGTGATCCACATCAAAGACCAGCACTACCAGCAGTGCATAAAGAAGCCAGAAACCAAACTTGCACATGGTGGAGATAAAATTCCCATTAGTTTCAGATGAGTTAGGATTTCTCTGGGTTTGTGCCGCCTTTAATTAGCAATCAGGCACAACAATCATTTCTGTGTGCACGTCGTGCCAGCAAGCACTTCATTACTGAGGCCTCCACTCGTTCTTTCCCGTGTTTGAGATGTATTAAGATGGACACTGCAATTAGTGCAGGGTGAGGGTTCCTTCATACAGCCATCCCAAATGAGCCTAGCCACAGGAGTGTGGTTGCAGCAGGAGAGGAGGCACATGCTCCTGGCAGAAGGGAGGGATAACATGTGCTGTGGAAATGCCAAGGTGGGAGCAGGTTCATTTACACACAGCCATGGGATCTCTGAGCATCCTGACAGGATCTCTGAGCATCCTGATGGGATCTGAGCATCCTGATGGGATCTCTGAGCATCCTGATGGGATCTCTGAGCATCCTGATGGGATCTCTGAGCACACTGACAGGATCTCTGAGCATCCTGATGGGATCTCTGAGCATCCTGACGGGATCTCTGAGCATCCTGACGGGATCTCTGAGCATCCTGACGGGATCTGAGCATCCTGACGGGATCTCTGAGCACCCTGACGGGATCTCTGAGCATCCTGACGGGATCTCTGAGCATCTGATGGGACCTCTGAGCACCCTGACGGGATCTCTGAGCACCCTGATGGGATCTCTGAGCATCCTGATGGGATCTGAGCACCCTGATGGGATCTCTGAGCACCCTGACTAAATGCCAAGGTCCTCAGCTCCCATCCCCACCCCTTTCCCAACCTGCACATGTCGTGGGTGTGCATCCTCCAGACTACTCCTGAGTACCACTCTGGGCTGGCAGCCTCAATGCCCAGGAGTGGTCAGGAAGCAACAAAAACTTCAAAAGAAATGCACACCTTGTGCAAATTAAAAAACAACCATGGTTTTTCATGGTTTCTCAAAGAAAAGGAAAAAAATGCACATAAAATTTGAGTGGACTCCCAATTTTGCAGAAAATTATAAGTATTGCTCTGTTATTCTAACTGTGACTTCCAAGAACACTAACATGCGAAAGTCATTTGGACACGTAAAGGAAATACATTTTTTTTACCTCATTTAATTTATCTTGATTTCAAAATGGTAAGATAAGATGACCCCAGTGCTACAGAAATGAAACCTATGCAGACCTGCTTTGGTTTTTATTGTCTTGAAACAGAAACCCCTGACACAGTGAGAAAATAAATACAGTCAGATGGAGATCACTGGAAAACTGAAGGAGGGAAACATTTTTCACTCTTTTCTCTCTCTGTAATTCTTATATATAACCATACCAATTTATTCTTAACTCCTTTAGTTACACAGCACAAGGAAAAGTGGCAATCAGTAATGCCTACTTTCAAGAAAATTCATTTAATAACTTGAAGAATGGGAATAAATCTATTGATCATAGTGGCCACATTTTACAATGAAGGAGCTGACACAACACCATACCAGTAAAAATATTCTGAGGCATAATTAGCATAGACAAAACCTGAAATACAATCAATTGATATGTTTTTTTAAAAAAATAAAATATTAAACTACTCTGAGCAGTCCTGCTAAAAATAGCTTCCTGCCATCAGTTAACTAATGCATATAGAATACAGAATTTTTATTCTCTTTGAGTTTTTATGTCATCACCACATTGTAATGGTTTGCTGGTAATCCTTTGGCATTAATCATGAATCCAAATTGAAATATTTGTTCCTGCATTTATTTGCATTTACTGAGCTATTCTTTGTTTAATTTCATGTAAATTTTACAGCTCCTGCATTGATTTCTGAAGCCCTATTAACAAAAAATCAGCTTTAATGTTCTCCCCCATAGTTGTATCAAATACACAGTAGTGGGTTTTGCTAGAAAGAAATCTTATAAAATATCATAGCTACAGAAACAGAGAATAGAACAAAAAATTAAGGAGCTCAGTTTTCAAGTGTTCATAAACAGACATCTGTGGGAGAATAGCTTTCCTATTCTTAAGGAAGGGAGTCCAAAATATATCATCAGCTTTAGTTCCTGTATGAGAAGCCAAGTCTGGGTCCTCCTAAAAAGTAGAAATTGTCTTCTCTGATTTCTTTATATTCAAGGCTTCCTTTAGCATCACTGATACAATTGAGGACACTGGCTGGGTTCTGATCATTTTTCAGGCTGATGCAAAAGATTTACCCTTTGTGATCAAAAGCTATTAAAAGCACTTCTCATCCATCACAGCTCTGAGCAAACATGCCATGGATTGACCTCACCAGGCAACATTTGCTGCAACCTACCTGACCAGCACTTTTTATCCTAAGATAGCCATCAAAATAACTCCTAACTTGCAGTCAGAAGCTAAAAAATGAATCACACAATATTTACGTGCCCCGTGGTCCTTTTGGCCCAGGCATTATGGCATACCAGGGTTTAATGATCTTAATAACCCCATATGGCTTGCTGAGAAATTAGATTTTTCCTTTGGTTGCAGAAGGCAATTTTCAATTATAGCAGATGGCAAAACAGTGAAGGTCTGAGAAGTCAAGAACTGACTAAGAAACCTCAGATTAGTACTTAGGCCTTATGTTGCTCAGCCTAATAATGTCAGTGGTTGAATTTTTGCCCCAAATGAAAACAGCCTTGAAGCAGAGCACAGCATTTCAGCAGAACAGTCCCCCAGTTCCACCTGCTCTTCAGAGGCCAGGCACAACAGATACCCAGGAAGCCACAGGAAAGCATATGGAAAAACAACCCTTGGTGTCTCACAGGCACAGCTCAACAATCATTTTATTGGAATTTTATTGGAAATTGGAGAGAGCCACGCTGAACCCTGGGACAACTGAAGATGGAGATTCTTCAACACATAAGAAACTTTTTCAACGAGATTTTATATCCCCTTTATAGGTTTTTTCTGTTTGTTTATCTTGCTTTTTCACCCTCCAAACAAAATAAAATAAATCTGCATTGAGAGGCTGTGACTTACTGTCTGCATCTGGGAAAATCAAATGGAACCTTTCCATTGGAAAGATGTTTTTTGCCCCTGCACCTGGTGCTCATGGCACACACAGGAGTCCTCTGGGGATCAGCTGGTCAGCAGGAAAAGCGGCTGTGCTCCATGGGTTGGAAAATGACACCTTTTCCCAAGGGGATTGCTCTCCTGCCACAGGAAACCCACAGATGTGCACTGGGAAGTGCCATCTGCCTCCTGCCAGAGCATCCCTGCACTTCATTCCCTGTCCTCCTTCCCTTCATCTGGAAGTTGCGGATGTCAGGGTTGAGGGGAGGAAGAGCAGCCAGATTTTATAACATGTTTCTTCAGTATTAACTCTAGGTAATGCCTGGAAAATACATTTCTCGAAATGAGGAGCGTTTTAAGGAGCTATTCAAGATCTTTGGGGTTAGCAAAGATTTTCCTGTGTCCTTGCAGACTCTGCTCCACAACACAACCCACTGCCAATTGTCTCCCTGCCTCCCTCCCAGAAAGGCTATGCACAGAGAATGCAATAAATCTGAAAAGCTTTTTTCTGCTCTGCCTTTTTATGTGTTCAGTGGTAGGCAGGGCTGTCTAATGCCTCTTGCACAATTCATAGGGAGACACATGAAGTAGAAAATAGCACCTCTGCTAAGTAGTACACCATTGCTTTAGTGATGAGTTAACAGAGGGAATTTCTTATGGAGACACAGTGGGGGGGAAAAGTCTAAAACAGCTGAAGGTTCACAGATTTACTTCTCAATCCTCTGCATTTTTCCCAGTGACTTTTAAAACACTTACAAAAAGGTCTAAAATAATTAATAGTGATTAAGCTTTATGCACTACCTGTCAGAAGAAAAGACATCTCAAAAGACATCAGATCTTGGTCAATGTAATATAGACTGGATCAGACAGGGCCCTTTAACCCAGATTTTTCAAAATTTCAGACTAAAAATTCAATATTCAGCTACTTCTGCATTCCCCAGCTTCCTTATTTTACACCTTTAAAATAGGACTATATTAAAGTAACTTGAGAATGGAATTCTAGTGAAATATTAAATAATCAAAAATAAATAATGCAATGATGTGATGATACAGTGCAGTCAGTGGGCATTAAAATGGAGGTAGAATAGAAGAGCTCTGGAAAAACTGAGATTTTTTTAGGTTGAATTAGAAGAACAAAAAATGTAATGACTGATACTCCTAATCTGTGGGAGGTCTGCAGTGCAATGTATACTTTGCTCTAAGCTACTCTCCTATCTTTTTACCCCTTCAGAAAAGGGAATAAAAAGAAAGAGAAGAATTAGCAACACCAAATTACTTCAGTAATTGTGTTAGGCATATTGCAATATACATAATAGATGAGATATTATTAATACAGAGCTATTCCACTGAGATGTTCTGGATAATATAAACTAGAAGTACTCTTAAAAAATAATTCCTTCTCATGCAGCATTTCAAATATTTCTATGTAGTTCAAATTTTTATTACTTTTTAAATGAGCATCATTGGGTGCTCTAGATTCTGATTCTCAGCTCTGACTTATGTTATTTCCAGGCTGACATATCACTGACATGGTTCTTATTTTATGGGCTGAGACCTCCTCCTTTGTGGTCAGAGGCTACATTTACCTTGACTTTGATGATGCTACTTTGCAAAAACATTTACCTGTGCAACTCACGGTGGGATCCTATTAAGAAAATCCACATTTGGGAGGGAAAATCCTGGATGACATAAAGTTCCTTTTAGAAAGAAAAGTCTGACACCACTGAACATGGCAGCAGTGCTAATGCCATCGGGAAGTTTGCTGGTACAGCTGGGAAACAAGAGGGCAACACATTATGAGAACAAGACAGGGAATGCAGAGTATCTCCACTTGTGCTAAGATGCTTTGGGAGATTTGAAATGTGATATTTCTAAATATCTTTTTGTTCTGGACCAGAGAACATTCTCCTTTTTGCCACCTTCACAGCTCAGGAATCGAGACCTGTATGGCACATTTATCTTATGCTTGCAATTCAAAGCAAATTGCTGCTGCAAAACCTTTTAGCATGGCAGTTATATTTCACTTTACTGACAGAGAAAAGGCGTTGTGTGAAACCTTTTTTGGGAACCCACACTTCCTCCCTTCCTGTCTGTTTAAATATGAAAACATCATGAGATGGTTTTTTCTGTGCACTGACAGTCCTTGCCCATAGATGCCATAACTGCATTTATTTCTGATGGGTTGTGCAAAAAAAAAATACATATCCAACTGCACAAATACAATTCAAGCATTTTCCTTCAGTGTGAGAAGATTTGGTCCTCTTTCTTCATCCACCCAGGTTTGGTAGAAGCTTTTCTGTCTGTTTTGTTCAGTGATGATTATATTAAAAGGGATTCCTAGTGATTTATCAGATTACCAGACACTCATTCAGGACTCTGCCAAATTTGCCTGGATAGGCAGCATTCCATGCAGCTCCTCTTGTAGATACATGTGCCAACCAATCCTGACCCCCTTCTCTTCCAGTTTTTTTCTCTAAAATCCAGATGTTAGCTGATTTTGCATGTCACTTCTTTAAAAGGAGTGGTTGGGGCAGGGAGGGAAGAGCACTCCCTCCTTCAGGGAGCAGGGAAAACATCCCCAAGTACAGCACAGGATGGGCACAGTCACAGCCAGGCATTTGGTGGCAACAGAGAGAAAACTCCCCATGGACCAATGGTCCTGAAACTGTCCATGCACCAAGAGGCTGTAATCAAGCTTAGGAGAAAGGCCCTGCCTTCCTCACATGTCTCTTGATGAGGCTCCCCTCATCCACTCCTCCCTTTAGCTGCTAATCCCCACCAGCACCAAAACCACCTCACTCTCTTCCTCTGGCAGTTTCTGCACAGCTGCTCTCACCATCCAACCAAATATTTCCAGCACTTTGTTCCAACAGGGAGGATTTTCACCTCTTCAGGACATCATCTTTGGTAAACCCTCGCACAGAGGAAGGACACTCACAAGCTTTTGTGTCTCCAAGACATATCCCTCTTAATTCCCTACAACAGCACTGGGAAGAGAAATGGTTTAGGCCACAAAGTTGGCAATAAGCAGGTGTGCAACCACGAGGCCCTCAAAAAAAACTTAAAGAAGATCTCTGCTGCACACGCAAATTGCAGAAAAATATGACGAGGTTGGTTCCTGGCTACTGTGGGGTGCAGAAATTTGGCTGTCTCAGGTAGAGCTGAGCTCTCAGACCAGCCCTTGGGATCACAGAACAGAGCACAGCAGACTCAAACAGATCTAAGGCTAGAGCTACACAGCACACAATAATCTGCCTGCCATAGAGATGAAACAAGGAAGAAGAAGAGAGTTGAAGTTCAGTGTAATTACACGGGATTTGTCAGGTTCATCCACGAGTATATTGGGGCTGGATCAGCAGCTGTACTGATTGACAGTGTTCACTGAAGATAAGAGCAATGTATTAGTCTAAAGCATGGCTGTGTATTAGTCATAAAGACATGGCTGTGCTGGATGCTGCTCAACACAATTCTTGCACTGACATTGTCTTTAGTGTGGTGAAGAGCTCAGTTCTGCATTTGTGCAGTCCCTCAGTGCCAGCAATACGTGGATGTGCATCCTGAAACACCCACCCACCCCTGCAGCAGCACAGGCTGCGTTAGAACTGCAGTTTTACTTCTGATAAATCCCCCAGTTCCTCTCTAATAGTCAATTATTGTCGACTATTAAACCCCAGAGCATCTCAGGAAAGCATGGATAACTAGGAAAAAAAAAAAGGCACAGCATTTCAGCAGAACATGAACATCTCTTATTAAAGAAATATCTGCATGCACATCCACAAATCAACCAGCTTTCACTCACAGTACTAATAAGAAAAATGAGTTTATCTGCTCAAGCAGTGAAGTGCATTTTTCCCCTTGTTTCATCTATAGAATCATCATTGACTTTTTCTTGGCCTGCAAAGGCCAAACACAAATGATGTGGCGGATCATAGCAGAGGCAATTCTTCAGGTCAGTCAGACTGGAGTTAAACCCCAGCTGCATTTGGGAAGGAATGACAGAGACTTAGAAAGAAAAGCAGTGTGATTTCCAGCACCCTGTTTGGATGTAGCAATCCAGGTTTCCTGACACGCCTGTTCTCCTCACACCAGGCACTGAGATTGAGAGGAAAACTGGGAAAGAAAACTGCAGAGTGACACGGGTGTCTTTGATTTGCTTACTCCAATTGCTGTGGTGGGGAGCGAGTTGAAGCCTTCTTCCCTTCTACTCACAGTTTGAAAAAGATAATAGGACAAACCCTGTATTATTTTTAAGAGAAGATGTCAAGATGAAAAAATGAAAACGTCAAAAAAGAGGCTGATATACAGCATTACTTAAAGACTGTTTTGTTGAGAAAGACTGACCAAATGATTTACGAAAGGCTTTTAACAGGGCAGTCTTTGGACTACAGTGAAGATGAAAAATAAATGAAAATCTATTTCAAGTTTATTTTAGCCTAGTCATTTGACAGATGAGGGCAAAACCTGGCAAGAACACAAGTTTTAATCTTCAGATGTAGTGACTTTATTTGCAGTTTTGCCGATTAAAGTTTTCTCAGTGCAAAATAAGAGCTTTTCAGAGCATTTTCAGATGTTTTCTGTTGAAACTACTTCTTTTTTTTTTTTTATTTACATGAAGCTCCTGTGAAAGGCACATGAGTAAAAGGGACTAAAGATGCTTCTACTCATGGCCCAAAGCTCATATGGACATTGTCCTGACCGTGCTGCAGCCCGTGTGCCCACCTCCTTCTTCCTTTCCCAACTCTCCTTTCAAGCCTCACTTTTGAAACTCAGCCCTCCTAATTAATTACTGGATTAACCAGCCTAGTTTCAAGATGCTCATGGCTGGAGGTGGATCTTGAAGCATGGGCCCCTTCTCAGTGTGCCCAGCCTGGCACATTTCTGCCTGGCCAGATGGGTTCACCATCTGCTCCTATTTGAAGGAAAACTTCCTGGAATTAGGGTTTTCCTCTTAACCTTTCTTTGTACAAATCCTTTATCCTTTGCTTCCTCTCTCCACTCTTTTATTCTTTTTTTGCCTTTTCACCAAAATCACCTGAAACACATCCCAGGCAGATTTAAAAAATAAAGTGGCAGCTCCTCACGGTTTTGGTGCACACCTGGCATGAAAAGAGCCCTGCTCTGCACAAAGGCCACTGCTCTGGAGCAGCCTCAGCACAGCAAAGGGCTGCTTTGTGGGGAAAGTAGGAACACAGCAGAAATTATCAAGTATATAGACTTCAGAGAGTGTAGCAAAATCAACCCTAACACCAGGAGTCAAAGGTAGCCTTCTGCTGTTTGCTCAAGCTATTAGGGCATGCTATATTATTTTTGAGTATAGAATTTATAGATCGAGACGAGAGGTTGATCTCTTCGAGGCGAGTAAGAAAAGATAAAGATGGAAAAATGGAGAGCTGATATCTAATCCTATGAAAATCTGCTACAGTTCTATATTTATGATAAGCCTATCCCAGCACATCCTGCTCAAAGTTTTACAGAAAATGTGTTGCTAGCTACCAGGGAATCATTGATTTTTTTAAATTTTTTCCCCTCATAGTGCTATTGCTTAGCTGTGGTAGAAGCCATAACTTGGAGAGGAGGGGTAGAATTAAAAAATAATAATAATAAAAAAATCAATATTATCATTATCAAGTGGTGACTGCAGTTTGCAGCAGCAATAGTCTCCTTTGAAACAGCTTTCAGAAGTACCAATTGTCATCTGCATAAAGTATTACTGGTTTGGCCAAGTTATTAAATGCAGATATTATTTGATGTTTTGGTCATTTTTGTTTGGTGGCCATCAACAGTGCCCAAACCTCACATCTAAACCATATTTGGCCGAGAGCTGCAGTATTTGCTGCTGGCATTCTCTTTCCATTATTGCTGAGAGTGATTCATTCCCTCATTAAGACCAACAATTTTTAACATCCTGTGCTGTTTCTTGCATTGTATATTCATGGAGTATTCAGATGTGCCCCCAGTCACTAAGTTCTGTGCTTCCTCCAGTAATGCCTGAAGTTATAAGATCGTTTGTCACTGGTTTTCTGCACACACACCTCCCCAGGCAGGCAGCTCTTGCAGGGTGAAGCTTTCCCTCAAGAGTTTTCTGAGCATCTTTTTCACATGTTTGAAAGCACAGTTCTGAGATGCTCCACCAGATTAGGGTGGTCTTCAGCAGGACTGAATCTCCAAGGCACAGAGCAGCTCTGCTCAGACAGAGTAAAATTTACTGTGTCAAAACAGAAATATCCTTATTTATCAAATTACAGGCAAATTCAAATGTAACCATTCAGAGCTTCAGGCCTTCTCCTGCGTGCCTTGGAGAAAACCTGCAGAGTTAATTTGATTCACAAGTCTGTGGCATCTTGGAGGTACTTTTAGGTTTTAAGTTATCTTTATAGTTCCATCTGAAGGCCACAGGCATGCAGGTCACAAGCACTGAACACACAGAAAAGAGACAGATATTCGTCTTCTAAAATGCTCTGTGTGTTTCCCTAAATGAGAATTCTTAACTGAATGTGTTTGCATCTATATTTGTATCATAATTTCAAGAGGATGAATGATGATTTGGTTAAGAAAAGGATTAGGTCTGTGATTATTAATAGACTGAAATCATAAAGGCAGTAGTATTTTTATGTTACCATGATATTCAAAACTCTCAATGAGGAAACAAGAGCTGGTTTGCAAGCTTTCACTGTGACAGCATGAAGTGTTAATCTCTTTGCTGAAGTCCTGCTCTATGACTAAATACTTTATAAAGCAGGTATGAAATGATAAATACTAAACTTTGCATCTGTTTAGCTTTCTTCCAAGGATCAGAAGTGCTGCTGACCCAAGAGTCCAGTCCCCTCTTGGAGATCTCACAGGTGGAACTAATTGGATGTAGAAGGAGCTGTCACTCCTGCCCTCTCCTTGCTCCCATCAGAAGGCCACCCTGCCTGCCAATCTCACTGCTGAGCTCCTGCTATTTTTATCCTTTCATCTTTCCTGATATTGACTTAAAGCCTGTAATTTGTTACACCTGGAACTGCATCTATTAAAGTTAAGGTCTAAGAAACATGCCAAAGTCCACCCACGTATAACCTATCACTTGTGCAGAAAACGTTTCAGAATCTTCCAAGTGAACATTAAATGCATTCCAGATGCACAGATTCTCCAGGTGGATGGGTCAAGCACCTGCCACTCACGTTGGCAGAGGCAGGGCTTAACATCAAGTTGTGCTGCAGCAGTTTTGATTACCTTATCTAGAAGCTAAAAGCAATATAAAATATTACCACAGGCTTTTTTTCCCTTAGAGCAATACATAAAACCCTAATGAAATTGCATTTATAATATAACCTCAATAAAAGTTTTAATAATGCTTGTTCCTATATCACAGCTGTGAAGAGAAAGTGCCCATATTACATTTGAGACAGTGTGGAGTATAGAATAAGTTTAAGACATATACATATGTGTCTTAAACTGTGACTATTAAGAGTTTTTAATGATTTAAGACATAAAAATTTAAACTAATTTTTTTTCTTGTCTTTTAAAGGAGCATTATTCTGCACCCAACCTCTCTCCAGAATCACCTACACCCAGCTGTGTGCTTTTGGTGCTTATCAAGAGATTCTGAAGCTGCAAATCACACTGCTTGTGGCTCCTGAATGGATTCTCTACATCCCTTCCATTCCAGCTCTCTGCAGTAAGGCTGTCATCTTAGATCCAGGCATTTCCAAAATCAGTGGAGGTTTTGGGCTTGCTTCCTGCGCAGGATTCAGTCCTCCTGGTGGTCATAACATGAATAATCTTAATTACATCCCTAGCTGTGATTAGGCAAATGCATGTAGGAGCATTCATTCATTCTTGGGGACTGGTGTGAGCCCTGGGCAGGTCCCAGAACTGTGCTGGATAAAAGTTACACCCACAGAAGCACCTTTCACTCCCTGGTTTCCCTGAAACCGTGGGCAAATGCTCAGATGTGCTCCAAGTGGAGGGTGGGGAGAGGGGGATGGAAAAAAAAAGAGAGAGATAAAAAAAATAATCAAGATCTCAGGGTACACTGTGGTATGCTGCAAAATTTAGCCTGTGTGCAGCTGAAGAGATTTCTGGTGTGAATGGGAACTGCTGGCAGGAGGAAAGCCTGCAAGAGGAAGCTCTGCTTGTGTGCTTCCACTGATGCTGCCAAAAAACCTCAAAGTTTCACCATGCAACAGAAGTTTTTAACCACCTAAGATGCTTAAATGAAAGAGAAATGCATGAGGAAAAGCAGCAGTGAGTTATGTATCACCATTACTGCTAGCATTAGACACTTACAGGGGACTGCTCAGCTGAAGACCACAAGGTATATCACAAAATATTTCACAAATCATTAGGTAACTAATGGCAGAGCAGCCAGTGTGAATTAGGCAAGAGACTGAAGGGGTCACTTTGCTCATCCTTTAAGATGGATGCTGGTGGTACAGCTCTGAAGCCACTGAAACAGCAGCAAAACAGCACAGGGAGTGGAAGAAGGCCTTATCCAGGCAGACAAGCAGACTTGCAGAGAGGATTTGGGAAGATGAACTTCAATTTTCTGTGTGGGACTTCTGCCAAAGACTCCAGGACAAACACTTTTCCTTCAGCAGGACACACATTATGTCAAAGTAATATCCCCTGGCTTTCACTCAACAGTACAGGCAGAAGAAATCACCTCCCCAAGCAAGAAACACAGAACTCTTTTCCTTAATTTCTTAAGAAATGTGATTTCAGATACATCTGGAATATTTCCCTTTACCAAAGACCCACCCAACCTTTGTTTTTTAATCTCAAAACACAGCTCACTATTCAGATAAAGCTGTTTCAAGCTAAGAAAGAGAAACATTTTGTTGAAAAACAATAAAGTGTTGTGATTGTTTCACCGAGATGTAAAAGGAGACCTGGGAACCGTCTCTTCTTCCTGAAATCTTGTTGGTGTGCTGATTCAGACAGAAATTGTCATCTACTGAATTATCAACAGGTGAGGCTCACTACTGCTCAGCCAGATGTTTTAGAGCTCTGTTAGGACCATATGTTGCTTTGTGACAGGTGGGGAATGCTGCCCAGAATACTTTCAAAACCCCAAATTCACCAGTATCCCAACAGATGAAGTGAAAAAGGGGATTTGTCTGGGGTCCTGGGAAGGAAATGAGGGTTTAAGTCAGGTTGAACACTTTTTAAAATAGTAACAATAATAAATGTTTTGGTTTTTTTCAAAATGTGCTTTCAAAAAGTGAGCTTTCTTGAGAAGTAATACAAATACATGGGCATATTTGAGAAGATGATATGAACAAAGAAGCTGTTCATAAATATGATTTCAAAAATGAATATAAATTTGTGGTTGGTGTCACTGCAGATAAGGAGTCAGTAAATTTACTACATCAGCAGGCAGGAGGGAACACTGTCAGCCTTTTTTCCCCACATTGAGTAGCTTTCAGATGATTTTCAACGAGATCATGTATTTTGTAAAGGAGAGGAACATTCCGACAGACTGACTCCAGCGTGGTTCCAAAAGCAGTGACTGTAGCAGTACTCAGAGTTTAGCCTAGTTTAACATAGTGTTATAGCAACTGTGCAGAGCTGCTTCTGCAGATTGTGTTAAACTAAGCTTAGCACCACTTCTGTCATCTCTCTGGAGTCACTGGGCTCAGTCAAACCCCGCTCACAGTGCAGAGAGCGCTCTGCTCATCACAGACAGCCCATGCCTGGGGACACTCAGTAACGCTTCCTGCAAACACAAACACGGGCTTTGTGAGCATAAGCCATCATTTATTCCTGCTTGCCTTTTTTTTTTTTTTTAATGAGAAAGTGGTCATTCTGTTCCTTTTTCTGCTTTTGGGCACCCCCTGCCTTCTGACCCCTCAGTTTGGATGCTGAGTTGCTGCACAGTGCACGGAGCAGCCCCAGAGCAGCGCAAGGGTGTGCGAGCAGCAGTGGCTGCCTGGGAGCAGCTCAGCCTGGCACAAACACCACGGATAATCACATTTGACTCAGCCTACCCATCAAGCTGAGGTCCCCTGAGATTTTGTCTCTGAAGACATGCCAGACAGAATTCTCTGGTTCAGAGGAAGTCAGAGGTTAGAGAGGGGTCAGCTGTAATTTAAGCATCTCTCAAAGTCCTCTGAGTGCAGTTTTCACTCACACAGCCCAGTACCAGGAGAATAAGCATAGGAAGGAGATTAAATGCAAGGAGGTCTGAACTAATGTAAAGACTGATACCTGCATGTATTCTGAATTTTGTCAGCTGCACAGGGATCCCTCTGGGATAGCACAGGGATGGGTTGTCACCATGCAGAGTGCAGCCTAAGGCCATTTGGCACTGCAAAGCAGTCCCAGAAACACCACTGTGGGGTCACAGCATCTGCAAACAGCTCCAAAGCACTGCAACCACTTTCCCTAAGGTGTCACTTAGTAAATATATTCCCCCTCTTTTGGTATCTCTCATGTTGGAAAACTGCTCTGGACAAACACAGTGAAGATTTAAACCTCAGCAGGGAGAAAACCCATTTCAGTGGAAAGAAAATCTTGGTCCTTGAACAAGTGGGCATAAATGTGTTGTGTATAAATTTAGTCTGGAAGTTACTAGGAAATTTTAGGCATTTAGCTGTAGGATCAGCCTCCAACAGCAGCAGCTGGAAGTGTCCTGCCAAAGGACACATTCTCACAGCTGATCAAAAAATCCCTCAATAACCAGAATGGAAGGTTCAGGAAAGGCTCCTGGGCTCCCTTCTGTCCTAAACCCAAGATAATGCTCTTGGAGAATGCCAAGGAGAACCTGACCTTCCTGGCAATGTAAGGACACCGTTCCTGGAGGTGTTCAAGGGGTGTCTGGATGTGGCACTAGGTGCCATGGTCTGCATGACAAGGTGGTGATCAGTGAAAGCTGCATCTCAATGATCTCTCAATGATTCTGTGCCAGCTGTCCTGTGGAAAGATGAGGGACATGTCTGTGCCAGGGGATGTGCCACAGAACAATCTCGTAGGTCCCTGCTCTCTATAAGGATGGAAGAGACACCACCCAACCCTGCTTTCAAGGATGAGAGTCCTAGCAAAGGAACAGGCACCAAAAGGTGAGCCTCAAGGCTCCTGGAGGAAGAGTTAGCAGAGCCTGTGTCCTTCGAGTCCCCAAGCCCAGGGGCTGTGCTCTCACAGCTGCCTGTTACACATCCACAGGAAAAGGTCTAACCAGATGAGCAATAAGGCATGAGAGCAAATTTTCTTCCTTACTCAAACAGTTCAGGCTATTGCTGACACTGGATAGCCCTGGATCAGCAGTAGGGTGAAAATGTGCAATTTACAGAAAAACACCTATTTCCTTTAAAACTAGAGGTTTAAACCTCCAAGTACAAAAGGTGTTTTGCCCCTTTTTCTCATTAAGCTGTATAGCTTTCATCTTTCTGCTAATCAAAATGCTATGCTGATTTAACAGTGTCACTGTGTTCTGTGAAAAGCTTAAGATAGCTCTTTTATCACCAGTTGGAACACCAGTGACTTGAAATTAGTTGTATACATGTAGGGGAAAACAGACTGTCTGTCCCTCTGCCAGAACAAACAACTCATCTTCATCTGACTGCACAGAGTAGGGGTAAGCAATTCGTAAGGAGGAAGAAGTTTTAGGATCTTAATAGCTGTGGGATGGCTGACTCAGCTTTTTGACATTCTGGTTAAAAAGAAAAAAAATATAAAAATCATATAATCTATAAAATCCCATCAGCTGAAAAGCAAACTAGCTCTGCAAGCAGTAAACCTCAGCCCTCCGTAGGAGTTCAGGTCTGTGTCCCCTTTTAGCCAGGCTTGAAAAGGTAGTGTGAGAAAGCAAGGTGAGTTATTTGGGTTAGTTTTATGCCTGGGTTTGTTTTATGAGGCCCACAGTTGTGCTAAGGAAAGATGTGTAAATCCTTGGGGATAGCAGCTGCCTGCCTCCTGCCCACACCTGCCACCGAGCTACCTGCCTGTGCATCCTGCCTAGGCTTCCTCTTGGGAAAACAGGAAAGTTTATCTTCTGTCTTTATCCTAATTGTTTCAGTTTTTCTAAACTGGAAAAATAAAAAAAAAACCTCCAGTTCTAGTAAAAAAAACTAAACAAATCTGTTGTCATAGCAACAGGACCCCCCATCACCCACCTGTGATGACAGAGAATCCCTCAGGGCTCACCAACAAGGACAGGGATGGACAGGGAGTGCTCCCACAGCTGGGGAGGGTCCATTTTACACCATTATTTCAGGAGCTGCTGGCTCAAAGCCCACTGACCACCCAGGGGCTGCAGAGCACTGACCCCAAAACCCAATGCCAAGTAGACACATGGCCCAAGACTAGGAAGGAAATGCAAAAATTAATTAAATTGGGTCAGGTTTTCCCCATGTGGCAAGGGCCCAACAGCTTCTGATGGTTTGTGACTTCCATCCTCAGAAGTGCAGCACTTCAGAAACTGGGCCTAGGAAAGCAGCTCTGGCCAGTGCTGGGATCAGTCAAAGCCCAAAGGAAAGCCTGCATGGCCTATTATTTCTTATGACACCAACATACAATGTTTGTCCATGTCTAAAATTTACCAAACACTATCTCTGTGCCACACACATTCTTCTTTATCACCTGAAACTGTCAAACAGCATCTGGATCAGACAGGATCCCTTCAGAGGCAAGAGGAAGCCTTCAATTCCAGTGTTTCCACAGCCCCTGCCAGAAGTAAACCCAAATTTTGGGAGTACAAGACCTGTCCCTAAGTCAGGGAGCAGAGCAAGTCCAGAACAAGGATGTCCCTTTGGCTCTTTCACTGCATCTCTGTTACCAGCAGCTCATCCCAGCCATCCCACCCCTTCCCCAAAAGGCTCCACTGTGAAGGCAGCACTGGCACAGGTTCCTCCCACGCCTCCTGGCATCTGTCCATCACCCCCATCCTTAGTGCTTGTTTCCTACCAGGTCATGGAGAGCCCAGTCTCACTGGGCTTAGGGAGCTGTTTTCCTGATCACCCCCTGTCGTTTTAAAAGGCTCCTGATTTCCCTGTGCCTCTCTCAGCTCACGTTTGGAAAGCAGCTTCTGTGTCCTTAAGTGGCACTTGCCATTAAATGAGAAATGTTTTTTATCATTGCAGAGCAATCTCCTCAATACCATGCAGAAAGTTGTTGCTTGCGTGCGTCCAGGGGACAGATAATTATAAATACAATAAATTCTAAATCATTTTTGAGGCTGTTTTCCTCATATGAAATTTATTTCTGCTTTCTAACAATGGGCTAACAAGCCAGAAACTTCAGCCAAGACAGCAAGTGTACCCCATCACCAGCCTGGGAGGGTTTGGCAGGACAGAAGTGTTTTATAGCAGTTTCCCAATGCATTTGAGGCTCACTAGTGGCATGTTCAAAAGGAACTTCTTGTCAGTCCTCTGCAGAAGTTAGCAACATCAAAATATTGCACGCATATAACAACATTTTGCCCCATTTGGGGGCTAGTCTATACATAAGTCAAACCAGACAGCAATTTTATACTTGCTCAGTATTCTAAAATGCTGTTTATCTCTCCTCATGTAGTGGTTTCCAAATGTCTCCATGCCATCAAAGTAATGAGGTTACATGTAATTAGAATATATGAAGGTATTTAAAAATTAAGTGTTATTATTTTGTACACTTTTCAAATAGCATAATTGCATTAAAATTACTACCTCCTGCTTATTTCAGTTATAAACATCACTTTCCTTCTCTAATCTCAGAAGAAAATAAGAAAGGTCATCTGGAAGAGAGCTACAGCTTATTTTACATCTTGTATATCAGGCTCAGTGCTATTGTATTAGAGATCTCTAAATGCTCAGGTGTCTACATCAGAGCTGATCTGAATAGGAATATTAAAGTTTCTGTTAAACTGAAAAAAACAGAGCTCTACTCACCCTTTCCAAACAGGAGGTCTGCACTGGACTAACACCAGAGTGCAGTGGCTGTGGCCCTCTGTTAGTACCACTCACTGCAGATCCAGGTGAGCTCACTTGAAGCAGAAGCCCAGGTCATTTGCAGCCATTTATCAGCCTCTTGATCTTAGCAGCAGTTAGGGCTGAATAGCACAGGAGAGTGAAAGTTACTCTAATGTGCATGGGCTGTGATTATTGCTGAGGCTCTGCCATCTGCAGAGAAATCCTCCTCTCCCCTTCTGGGCTTCTCTCCTTTCTCTGCAGCTCAAGGGGAGCAGCCAAGGATTAAGGAGCTGACCTTGAGTCCTGCCCTCGTGAATTTCCCAGTATTTACCATGGTAAATGAACACACAAACATTTTGCAGCAACAGTAATTTCTTGTCTTCTTTGGAAGTGGAACGCTTTGGTGCATTCCAGAAAATTCTGCCTATTTCTACACCCTCACCATCCATTTTCCTGTCACAGACCTGCGTGGATTTGGCTGGGCACAGGCTGTTGGTGTCAGCAGCCGTCACGCACCAAAAGCTGCCTTTGACTGTGCTATTCCAAGTCCTGTGGCTGTCTGGAGATGGGCTGAGGGACACGGTTCAGGATCCCTGCTCTGCTCCTCACCGGCACCTAGAGAAATATATCTTATTATTCTGCACCACCAAGCGGCCAGATGGAGCAGAGATTGCAGAACACCTTTGGATCCAGGCTTGCCACATCACCTACAAGGGTTTGGCTATGGAGTGGAAGTTCATATTGCCTGAACTGGCAAATAGGGGGGAAAAAACCACAGAATATAAAACCTCATATCTTGAAAGAAGCAAGTTTCCCTTATTTTTTTTTTTTCTGACATCCCCTAAGGTGTTCCTAAAGGTGTGTTGTCAAAACTGCTTCAGTTCATATTCAGTCACATTTTCCATACTTCAGATTTAGTGGGGGATGGTTCTGTAAATACGAGGCAAATATTTCTGAGTATCAATAAAGTGCTTGTGTCAGAGGTAGGAAGAAAGCACATATCTTTGTTCTTCAGATATTAATCTCTCTATCTCTAAAAGTCGTAAAAACAAAAAAGATGGCATTTCATGCAGAAAGATGCATTACATGGTATAAATAGGAGCTATTTCCCCATTCTTTTGTACCTTATGTTCCTTGTGCTCAGTTGAACTCTTTTATTTAGTCACTCTCAAGGTACAAAGAGTGAGGTCTGTTGCTGATAAACATTACTTGTCCAAAATCCTCACATGACAGAGCAGCTGATCTCATTGCATAACATTACACATCACTTTTAATATATGATACTGACTTGTGACAGGGCAGAGAGTGATCCCTCATTCTGGTTTGGGAATATCAGTCCATGTATTGGGAGATTTCCTCTTTCAGAATGAGTTGGGTCACTTCTGAGGATCTTAAATAATAATTTCATAAACAGTATTTCCTTAAGTAAATATTTTACTTAAATCTGATTTCAGATTTTCTCACAGGCTTATCAGTCTTGCAGTGGAAATCTTCATTGCCTGGATTTCCATGGGTCATATGGGGAGGTGTTCACTGGGAATCAGGAGCCCAGCTCAGTGCTTTAAGCCTTCATGTATTTCTGTGGGAGACAGGCTTTTAACTTTCCTAAACATCTCAATTGCTCCTTTGGGTTTTGAGTGTTTAGGTCCCTAAGTATTTTTCAGTGCCCAGCCCTGTAGTCATACTCAGACCTGTGAATTACCTGAATATTCAGACCTGAAATTCCACCTGTGTAACTTCACCTGTGTCCCTGACTCTGGAAATTCATACTTGCCTGTCTCACAAGTCACTTTGGGTCTGTGCACTGAGCCTTGGAGACCTTCAGCAAAAGGTCTCTGATTTGGGTGCATTTGGGATTGGACACACACATGCACACAGAGCCTTAATCCTTGTGTTTCTTTTGAAAATGGAATTTTCTTAGGGGAATCTTCCTTCATAAGCCCTGAGGTCACAGTAGCAAGCATTGTTCCTGACCTGTGTGTGTTCCCTGTGACCGAGGAGCTGAGAAGCAGAGCAGGGATGGAGGCATCAGAAGGCTCAGAGGGGTTTTGTGTGTGCCTCCCCATCCCTGATGCGATGCAGGGTGGTACAGGGGGAACCTGTCAGGGATAACAGCGGATGTTGAAAAACTAAACACGAACGTCAGAAATGTAAGTGTGCTTCTGATTATTCAAATAAGGCCAAATTAAGAAGGAAGAGTAAAGAGAAAAGGCGTTTGTCTGGAGTGCAGCAATGCCTGGAGACTTCTGCCACAATCAGAGTGACATTGTGCTGTGCAGGCTGTGAAGGATTAGCAAACGACTGAGCCAGAGGGACTCACACACCAAATCAGTAAATCAGTCAAATATGAGTGTCTGCATTTAACAGCTGATGCTGAGAAACAGCAAAATTTGAAGCAACTTGTCCAAGGATTGATGCCACGTTTGTCCAGAGCTCTGTGCACTTCTGGAAGCAGGGCCAGGCTGGGAGAAGCAAGCCTTGGCTCAGGGTTAAGGATCTGACAGTTTTAACCTTTGGAAAGACAGCAGTCAAGGGGGCAATACAGCTATGGGATCCCAGATTGTAAATGGCCCCTTGCAAATGGCCTCTGGCTGCAAAAAAATGCAAGGTTTCAGTGCTTCAGACTGCTTCCATTTGGATTGGAAGTCCCTTATTTCTGTCAGGGTGGCTGCAGGAGCAGCCACCACCACTGCCATGGGAGCTGGAAGCTTTTCAGTGGATCAAAGGCATGGAATAACAGGACACATTCACCGAGTCTTCCCTCATAATGTGCTACAGGGTTATTTCTTGTTTGCAGCTCAGGACACGCTGAAGGTCTTTCCTCAGAACCATCACCAGCTCAAGCAGGCAAAGCTGGGTGCTTTGCTCACCTCCTCTGCTTCATCCACAGGGTCCATATGTCATTCCTGAGATTAAACCATGGCTCCACTCAAAGCCCATGAGCAGTTTGCCAATTATTTTCAAGGCAATGAGGATTTTATCCTTTGTTCATCCTGTGCCGGCTGGGCTAACGATGTTCAATTAGAAACTGCTCTTTGTTCTAGCGCAGTCAAGAGGATTCTTGCCAATGATTTGAATGAGCATTGGATAAAGCTTATGGCTAAATCCAGTCCTTATGCAAAAATCCATGGATTCTACTGAATTGCTTTTCTCCCAGTGAAATTGATGGGAGCTGTATGAGAACATCTAAGGGAAGATTTAGTTCCTGTTTGCAACAATATGTTACCCCCTGATACTGGGCCTGTTTTGAAATGTTTATTGTTTAATCCATGTATTTTTGGTTATATCTCAGTAAGAACATAATACAGCCTTGGAAAGTACATATTACAACCGGATTGGGATTACTGTTTGCGAGAGACTTTTAACTAGGGGGAAATTTCAAATTCAATTTACAGTAATGTCAAACCACAATTAATATATAGGCAATGATAAGGGGAACATGCAGAAGTACACATTGATAGCACTACATCAACAAATAAACTTTTGGAGCTAGTAATTAGGTACACAAGATTATTATATGTTTAATTGACTAAAGCGACAATTTGGAATTACATCTAGTCACATTTAATTGGATTTGGAATCTCTAGAGGAAAGGAAACAGAGAGCAGCATAGAGAGGCAGCCATAAAAGCAAACTGATTTTCTAAAGTCTGTTAAGACTCTGCATTAATATCCTTCGCACAATACTTTTTTAATATCCCTCAGCCTAGAAAGAGCAATGCAGTGATTGTCACAGACAGTGGGAGTACTAAAGTGTACTCAATTAGGTGACAATACAGCTGATTACTTTTAGTTTGGGGTGGGTTTTAAGCTATAGTTTAATCAAAGATGAACTATGTCTGAGTCTGCCATAGACAAGTGATATTCCAACGCTGCCTAGATACAGGGTATTGTACATGTTGATGCTGTCCCAGAAGGAATGTACTTAAATATATTTCATCCCCAAATACCTTAAAGGAAAAAAAGAAAATCCAGGCTAAAATATTGTATAGTATCCATTAAATATTTGCTTAGAGCAAAATACCGAAAAGTTATTAAAATAAAATGTCGCTTTTTGGCAGATAGTTTAAAAAATTTACCAACGCTTGTCTTAAGGCTGGACAAAGAGAGTTATGTGTAATCTTTTGGTAAAAAACTCATGTTGTGCTCTTCTAATATCACCTGCATTAAATATTGCTGTATGCATCCTTCCCTCCCTGTACACTCATTTATTCTGCTTTTGTCACGAGGAGGGCCACGATTGCTGACCATACATTCATCATGACGGGAGGCACCGTGTGTGCAACAAGCGACCCCATCCATCTGTATTGGCAGCTAAAAATTGATAGCCCAACGAGGAAGGAGGTGCTTATCTCACTATTAAGATCGAAATGAAGGATGGCTGCTTAGAAGACTGCCGACAAAGGTAGCTCTTGGGCATATCAATCAACAGGACGCGGTACAGCACCACCGTATTTATAACAAAGTAGATTTTCTTGGACTAATTTTAAGGGCAAAATTCAAGGTTGTTAACCCTTGACTCATACTTCAATTTTATGGAGTGCCATAAAATTTAATTCCAGATACTGTATAGCCCCCTGAGCTATTTTTTGTGAAGTCTTCTTACCTTAGTGACACTTTCCTCTCGCAATTTGCATGGTACTAATCCTCTGACACCTTTCCAAACTCCTCAACTGGAAGAGGAGCAAAAAATGGCTGTAACAAATGGTCTCAGAGGAACCTGCAGTGCTCTGTGAAGGATGAGTAGGCAAGACCCCACTCTACCCAGACGACTGATGTGAGGAGTAGACCATTGACTTTAATGAGGCTCGTGTCTTGAGTGATCCTCTTTTAAGATGGCTGTTCAGCCCCATCAGCACAAATTCAAGTTGAAGGGTACTTCCTTCTACTTGAATTTCTACTCCTTTCTGAGGAGCAAATTTTATGACAAATGGATCCTTTATTTGGAAAGGCTCATTTCTGCAGGAGTTTGCCACTGCCAGTGAAGACCCAGCCTTCATCCCCAGAGGGAGTGCAGCATTTGGGCCTCAGGTGGTGGAAAACACTTCTGCATCTCAAAATGGACCTGGTCCTCCTCATCTCAGATGATCCACAGGCTCTGTTTTTTCCACACAAAGAATTTAAGGATTCTAGGAACAATGTATGTCCCATGCAACAAAATTGCAGGGTTTGACTCTGATCCCATTTATTTTAGCTTATTCTGTGAGAACACCTGTCACATCTGTACTTCTTGTGAAGTGGTGCAAAATATGTCTGACATAAGCCAGAGTAATAAAGATCAGAATGTGTTTCTTTTAAATTTTCCCTCACCTGGCAAATTCTTCCTTTTTTAAACTATTATTAGTTGCATTCTTATTGGTAAAAATGGAATAAACCTGAGTCCCAGGAGCTGCTGAATTTCAGTACTGCTGTGAGTGCAAAGTGCATCTAATTCAGAGAATTACCCACTGGGCTAGTGTTTGCAGTGCCTGTGAACTTTAGTATGTGCTTTCCAGCAGAGAATTTCTTCTGTACAGAACAGTTTGATTTTTTTTCCCCACTGGGTCAGACTCTTTAAAAATCTTGAGTTCACAAACACGTTTTATGAAGGGGTCATTTCTTCAAATGGATTGTCTTTTTTTGTCTCTTTACACTGGTATCCATTGACTTCCCTTCTTGATGTCATGGACATGAAGCTTCAAAGAATAACCCTTTAAAGAAGGAGCTGTCATAGCTGTCCTCTCCCCCAGGGGTTCATGCCATCCTGCTATGCAGCAGGGCTGGAAAAGTGGTGTGAAGGACAAGATTCATCTCAGTGAATCCATGCAGAGTCTAAACCAGAAGCTGTGGTTGGGCTAAGGTGGGAATGAACCAGAAGTGAAGGGGGAACTGGGCTGCTTCCATTACCATCAGCTGCTAAACAGCAAGGGCCAAAGGATGTTGGCAGTGGTAGGACTCTGGCTGGTCAGTACTTTGCTCCAGAGCTCACAGCTCATTTCTGTTCCTGACAGAAATCTCCTGAGTGGGCCTGGCTGGACCCCTGTGTACAAGAGGTCCCACCTTGGTGCTTGTGCCCCACTCCCACTCCTAGCCTTTCTCCCAAGTCGCTGCCATCTCTGACTGCAGAAGCTTTGAAATGTCAGTAGAGATCAAACCACTTGTTTGAACCCCTGCTGCACTCATTTTTCCCCAGCAGACAGAGATTGCTCTGAGCTTTTGTGCCTTTTGTGCGTGTGCCTGAGCGTGGGCTACGCGAGGGATTCAGCGGCACCAAGATGCTGACACACGCAGGAGAGGCAGCTGGGTGCCCAGTGCTGCTCCCACTCAAGAGCTTGCACTCAAGAAACAGCTCCTGAAGATACATCCCCAGCTCCAGTAACTCCTTTCCCCTCCCAGAGCTGCTGAGTTCTGTGCGCTCAGCACCAGGGCTGACTTCAATGTCATCAGAGCACACAGCAACAATTATCAGGATGATGCAGCATGTGACACTGCACTGGGACTTTCCACCACAGAGAGACTGAGAAGAGGTAGTATAATCTTTTTTTATTAATATTCTCTCTATTTCATGGTGTAAAAGCTGAAAATAACTTGTCACAACTATACATGCTCATGTGCCTTTGTAACCAAAGCAACAGCTATTGATGCACGCACTTCGTGCTAACTACTCCTCTGCCCCAGCACTGGCTCACAACCATGAGCAACATTTTCCAAGGAAAAGGGAATAGATGAGGGACAGGATGGGTTTTTTTATCCTTCCATGAGGAAAGATCTGTAGATTAAATACATCACTCTTTGCTTTGATCAGTGGGTCAGGTATAAAACCTTCTGGCATGACATTGACTACTTTTGTTTCTTCATATCATGATTCCTTTAACTGCTGGAAAAGTCTTCTACTTCTGTCATGGCTTCAAAATATTGTACAGACCATTTGAATCCTTCAGTTGACATCTTTACTGCAAAAAATTCAGTCCCTTAATTCTCATCTGCAAAGCTCTTTAATATTTATCCCATTTCTAAATCACTGTGTTTTCTCTCCTGATCTATTCCTCGGCTCAGAGCAGTCTTTATCTTGTATCTCCTCTGGTTTTCTTCTCCTGATATGGGGTTTATACTTTGCTTTGAACTTTTCCTATCCCTGACATCAACTGCCAGGAGTCTTCTTTCTTTAAACCATTCTTAAAGCACTCAAATAGCTCCCTTCATTATCAACTTTTACAAATTTCTTCTTCCTTGGCACAAACCTGTTCCATGTGACTGTGTAGCCCCTCTTAGGCACACTGCAAGGTTTGTTCCACTAAATTTTTACGGCCACATGGACTCATACTAATGAATGACATGACTTTCTGCATAAAAACACCATGGAACTGCACCCCTGCCTTCCTGCATGGGTGCCACAAGAGGAAAGCAGAGACTGGTTTTGAGAAAGTTACCCAATGCCCATTTAAACAGCTTAGCAGCAGAGTATTTACCATTGACCGTCTAATAGATTATTTGTTGGAGGCTTTTTTCCCTTGTTTTGCCCCTTGTTCATTCAATCCAAACTTCCATCAATTTATATTATGCATTAATATCTGAAAGCTTAAAGGTCCATTAGCACATCTTACCTTCTCCCTGTATATGTACCTATGGATCGTGATCAAGGCAACTTTAAATATTCTTTTTGATTAGCTTTTTGATTAGCTTTCTTTGATTGTCCCCTTTAAAGTAAATCATCTATTTCTGGATCTTCTGTATAGTGATATTTAATATCACTGATATAACTGATTATTATTTAACTTCCATTCTACTCTGAGACAAAGGCATAATGCCGATGACTGGTGGAAAAGTAATTTGCAATGGATAATATTATTCAGTAAGTTGGGCCTTTTACTCTGTTCAAATATTTTATTCTGTGGATTGAAAATATACATTCCAAGTTGACATATCATCAAATGAATGGGTTTCTTTTCATAACCTGCTAGAGATATGCACTGGATGATTTGTGTATGGCCTGCTAGATTAAAAATAGATGAATTAAATAGAGTTGATCACAATAAATAATAATGGGAAAATTAAATGTATTATAGTGAATATCCTCAGAGTGGTAGCAGCAAGACAAGGTTTAAACTTACTTATTACAATAGTCATGTAAGCTCCCCAGCATTTCTTGTCTGCAATGTAATTTTTCAGCTGGTAACAGAAAAACAAAGAGTAGGTTTGTGATATTTCATCCCACAGAAAGAATCCCTCTCCAGACTGTCCAGTTTTACTCACACCTTGACAAACTATTCCACTGTCTAAAAACTGCAATATAAGCTGGATGTTTCATTCTGTGAGTGAAAATATACCACACCCAGACATTCTGACAATGTCAGAAAAGCCCAATGTTGTCAAAGAGGGTTGAAACCTTGGAAGTCACAGCCTGGCTTCACCAACATCTGGCAGCGCTCCCATCTTAGTATAAATTATTACCTCCTTTATAAATATCTCAGTCTTAACTCATCAGCACATTACCAATCTGTTTTCATTATTCCATTGTGAAAACCACGTGGCCTATTTTATGCTAAAAGCTGAGCTCTAGCATCCACTGTGCACTTAGATCCAAAGTCAATACCACCTAGCCAAAGTCTTACCCTAAATGTCATTGCACCAGCCATGCATATGTTGCAGAAACCAACAGAACCCCAGGAAAGCATTTCAAAGCTTGTATGTTCATATCGGCATGTTTCCAAAGCCATCTGTACTAAAAACCTTAATTCCAGAGTGTATTAAGTATTGAGTATTTGCTACAACTCAAATAGAGGCCTTCAATTTGCACTGGAGTAAACTGGGCTTTTAGTTTGAATTCCTTTTCAACCCCAGTGTTCTGGGCAGGACTGCAGCCACCACAGAGCTGCTCTTAGCACACTGAAAATGCAATTTGTGTGAGAATATTTCTGTCAGCTAAGCTCAGCGCCACAGAGAAAGCTTCCAGCAGCACGTGGAGGTCTGGCTACCTTCAGACCTTGTTTTTGGGCTCTGGTCACTGCTGTGGACAGCAGGTGCTTCCACCCCAAAAGCCTGGGCTGCTGCAAGCGTGGGGCAGCACACACCTCACCCCAAAAAGCAAACAGCAACCCAGCCCCGCGAGCTGAGCGCTGTCTGCTCCTGTAGAGCTCAGCCTCATCTCACACCTTCAGGGGTGAAAATCCAAGGCAAGAAAGTTTAAGAGGGAAAAGCTCTTGGTAGGCAAACCCTCTGTGTGGTCCCAGCTGGTGCCCAGGGCTGTCAGCACTGCTGTGTGCTCACACTTGACCCGTGCCCTGCTATGGAGCATGAGGTTCCCAAGCTGGCAGCAGCAGGGATGTTTTGCAATCCTCCCAATGGAATGACTGATAGGAGCTGACAGGCAGCCTCTCTGGGCAGCCTGGCCATCATATCACTGAGAAAATGTATTTCTCATTAATTCTTGAAGCTATTTGAGCAGCTCATGCCGTGCCACACTTCGCTGCAGGAAAGTCCCTTCTTTAATCAAATCTGGGTGAAAATCCGTGTAAGGTCAATGGCTCTTGGGTGCACTGGCAGAAGTAGGTGTCTGCTGTGCCTGAGTCTGTATAGACCCAGAGGTCTGTGGAGCTTGTTGCTGCTTTAAGAATTCATTTTAAATTTTCTCATGCCAGAAAAGAGATAACATTTCCCTTATAACTCTTCATAAACACCAACAGGTAATCCTCCCTCTTCTATATCTATGGTAATATTGAAGGCCAAGTCTTGCCTTGAAGCACTGAGCTTTTAATTTCCTGGTGGAAAATTTGGACATAATTATATTCCTTACCCTGGTCATTAGAACAAAAAGATTTTTGTCCCTTAAGAAGGAAGATCAGTTTGTCCTTAAGATATCCCACTGGTGTCCATGATGATCTCAGTGCAGCTTCTGAACAGTTTGTGGATTTCCTATGTCCCATTGCATCATGACTGAAACAACTTGTTAAAATTAAAATTATTAATGTTTCGTGAGGGCAGAATGGGCCCTTTCTATGTGTGCCATTTCAGGGATTCAGACTTTGGAATGCACTCTTTGTAAGACATAACTCTCAGCTGCAGAAAATCAGCATCATTCTGCTCTCAGGTACAGTAGTAAAAATATGGAGTCATAGAAAACTAGATGGAGAAGGCAAATAAAATAACATGAGAGTTTCTATCATATTGATACTGATTTGAGAGCTTTTCACTGCTGTCATTACTGTTGATATTTCCATTTCAGAAACAATTCTACATGCACAAAACCAAGGAATTTAACAGTTTCTTGCATCCTTTCTTCTGTAATAATATCTACTTCCACATATTTTCTCCCTACTTCTATTTTTCTGGTACTAAATCATTTATGATAGAATAAATACTGCTTGAATCATAATGCTAAGAGAAGGTATTAGTTTAAATGTCACAACTATTAAAGCAGATGGATTAATTCTCTCTGATTTGAGGAGAGATGGATTTATTTAACACCAGCTGAATGAAATAGGCAACACATCCCTCGCCATAGTTGCTAGCTGTTGAAATCCCAATATTAAACAAATTATCAACCCAATTAGGGTTGTAACTGTTAACAGAGGCCCATAAATCATGTCTCAAGGATGCTCAACAGGAACAACCTGGTCAGCAAAACTCTAGACCATTTAAAAAACCCACAGGGCAGCTCAAAAGTAATGTACATATTTCAAAAGCAGAACTTTCCATTAATTCTGGATTTTACTGGTTGCAAAGCAGAGCTTTAAGATTTACAAAGGAAACCAGTGCCAAAACCCACCCATTTTGTGCTATTCTCAGGCCCTCATTGTTCCCTTGAACTGAAGGGTCCTCAGGAAGTTACACATCCATTATCCTCTTCCCTTTTTTTGTATATCTTCTCCTTTCTTTGGGGAAATGAAGCTGTGGGCAGGAACGTGTGCTGCTCCTGGGATCATTACTGGTGGTGTGGCTCTGGCTGCACACCTGCTCTGGAAGAACTACAGAGCACACCATGCAAAGACAGACAGAGTCACTTCTCAGAAACATCTCTATATACAGGCAACTCGGCTTCTACTAAATTAACAGCCATTCAGGCACATAAAGGATTTTGCTATTGCAGTGACTCAGGCATGATTTTCCCCTGACCCTCTGAGCAGTGCTGTCCATTTGACAGGCTAACCACATCAGTCACCATCTCAGGCTGGCTGATTCATCTCTTCACACTGATGTTCCCAAAAGACATTGAGCTCTGTGCTGGGAAGGACTGACATCTCCTTCAGTTAGTTTCTGTATTCTAGCTTCCTTTTCTTCTTTTCTCTCTTTTTTTCTCCTCCTCGGGCTAAAAGCCCTGAAAACCCCTTACAGCAAATATCCCATCTTTCTCCCTGGAGAATTCCCTTGCCAGGCTCACTCCCTGTCTCTCAAGCTCTAGCCTGAACCTCCTGATGGATGCAGCATCCAGGTGTTGGCCAGGGGATTCTGCCTGCATCTCCCTAAATCACTCAGTGGTGCTCAGCCTTTGGCTCTGCCTGTCTGAGTTCAGATGTCTGAGCCCAGGCTGCCAAAGCTGCTCAGCTGAGCATGGTTTATCTTTTTTTTTTTCACAAAACAACATGCTGTTTAAGCTGTGACCTGTTCCTGCCCCAGCAGGAGCCCTGCAGAGCTGTCCCAACACCTGCTGAGGACTCAGGATGGCAAAAAGCTTCTCCCAGCACTGGAAGGGAGCCCAGAGCAGCTGCAGGGAATTGCCTCACTGGGATTGGGGTATTCCTCACTACAAAAACATCTTTTAAAAGAGGACACTGTTAACAAAACTGGTTAAAACCTCTGGTTTTGGACAGTGGCTTCATGTAGAGGCTAATTGGCCTGTTTGCAGACACCACAGGTGAGGAGTTTCCAGAGCAGCCTCCAGCCTTCCCATACGCTGTGCATTCCAGGATTTTTCTTTAATGACTAGTGATCTCTTTGAAAGGATATAGAACACAGATTTCCTTTCTCCCCAAACATGAAGAGATACTTATTAGAGTATCAAGCAGGCCTTGAAGCCTCAGGTAAACCATCTGCAGCACCTCTGGCTTTGGGAAGAAGGGATCTGCCGCCGTGGCGCTCCGCAAATCCCCTTTCAAAACACGCTGCATCCAAACTAACTCGCAGAGACTTAAATACCTTAATAACTTAAGACCCCAAATAAGCTGATATTTGATGTGACCTACATTAATGGGGAGGCATTACATGGCAGATAAGCAGAAAATTCTCATCTATTGTGTAATACATGATTTATTCATGCCGCAAACATACTGAGAAAGGGATGTGCTCTGGCGTTCTGTCTGCTTATTTTTAACCCTTATAAAAAAATATAAAATAAAAATTATGTAAGAGGATCATGCTGGTGAGAAGATATTCATATCACAACAGCCATAGTCTTAGTGGCAGGACTGCCAGAGACTTTTTTATGTTGGAAAGATATAGAGAGAAGCACATAGGTTGCAAGGCAGTGCACCCATAATTCTAACTACCAGCCTAGGAGTGGAAGCAGTTCATAGAAGAGGCTAATGGCTTTACCCTGTCTGATACCATTGCATTAATAAAAATCATCAATAAAAGCATCAGTTCCTGCTGTACTGTAAATGAGACAGGGGCTGAGTGTGCACTGCAGCTCCAAGATAAGGCACTAGAGAGATATCTAAATTTTTGGCTAATTCTAGATGTCAAGATAATTGGATTTTCCAAATTAAACCTTTCTGTAGTTAAAGAGGATTAAGGTTAAGGACTGTGGCAGGGAAAGCTACTGTCACTGTTATGAAGACTTTTTCACTACAGTGCCATTTTTCTTCTTCTATGTCTGCTCTAATGCAAAATGGCTAGAGCTTCATAAAAATATTGAAGCAGTTACATCATTTGCCATCAGAAGCTGGCATGGGGAAGGTTCCTTTCTTGTACATCTGCCTATTCATTTTATGAGTTCTTAGCAGAATTTCAGTGAGTGTTGAATCACAGAATTATTGACTGGTTTGGGTTGGAAAGGACCTTAAATCCCATCTCGTTCCAGCCCCAGCCATGGGCAGGGACACCTCCCACTATCCCAAGATACTCCAAGCCCCAATGTCCAACCTGGCCTTGGACTCTCCCAGGGATCCAGGAGCAGCCACAGCTGCTCTGGGCACCCTGTGCCAGGGCCTCACCACCCTCACAGGGGAGAAAACCTCAATCAAAACAAAGTTTGTTCTTTAAGAATGTCTTTTGGCTTTTTATTTTTCACGATAGCAACGTACATCCTTCAAACCTGTAACTGAGGCATCCCTCAAGCTTGTGCTTCGTGAAGGAATTAATTGGTATTTTAATAGAAGTGCTGACAATATAAATACCTCTTGAGACACTTTGTCTCCATATGGTTTCTCTGCAGAATTTCTCTGATTCCCCACACTTCCAAAAGAGGGATATAAACCTCCTGACACAGCAGAGCATGAGTCAGTCCCATAACTACAAAAAGAAATCTTCCCTATCACCAGGTTACTCTGCAGACTCTTTCAAAGCAAGTTTTTGCATCTTTGCTGGAGCAATAGATTCTGCTGAATACAATACATGAATGATACACTGCTGAAGTCAGCCACATTCTGTGGCCTCGTGTCAGTCACAGCCCTTACGTTCATTACTGTACCTTGCTAGAGGAGCTCTTGCTTATATTTTAAGATCACCTCAAGGTCTTCATGTTTTCTAACTCTTCTGGAATTAAGGGCTGGAGTGTAGCTCCACATGATGAGACCTGCTGCAGAGCTCAGTTGCAGGATATGCAAAAAAAAAAAAAAAAGAAATCATCTTTCTTTATAATTTTGTCAATTTAGCAGCTGCCCCCACACTCACGAGAGCCTCACGCTCCTTCCACTCAAGGCCAGAACAGCAACATCCTCCCTCTTGCACCTGACAGGACATCATAGAAAGGCTTGTTCTGATGCAAGAACGTCAAAACACGTGAAGATGGGGAAAAATCTGCTGCCCAACCCTCTGTGCAAGGAATTCCTGGAAGTCCATTGAGCCCTTCCAATCCTCTCCTCGGTGTGTCTATATCTTGAGTGACATGGTGCACAGCACAACAAATGTTCTGGAGGCATCTCTGCTTCCTGGACATGCTGCCAGATATTCATCCACAGTGACAGACTTCAGTACATAAAGGCGTGAGCAGAAAAATCATCTGGGATTTCATCATATAAAGTTTTCTCCTCCAAAGTTTTTATGGGCTGAAGTTTTATGTCTTTAAAGACTTTACCCCATAAAAATCCAAGAAGATAATAAAACAAATAGTGTCTATGTCCAGGGTCAGTAGCCTGGGGGGGAAATGCTCTTGGGTAATAATAAGAATACTTTCAGCAACAGTATTGACCAGAGACAATGAATCTGTTCTTTTCCTCACTGGCTGACATTTCACCATTATTGCCCTCAGAGCTACTCACTATTTGCTGTGCAGAGTAGCCACAGGTACAAGGCAATGCACAGATCCCAGAGTGTGACTTTGAAGTGCTCTTGAGGATGATAAACCCAAAAGTGAACTTTGTAGACTGCAGAGCTTGCCTGGTCCAGACACTCACTTTTTCTTCTCGCTCCTTCACTCCACCTATTTTAAACCTGCAGTGTGTGGATACACCCAAACCCACACTCACATGCTCATATCAATCCAGATTAGGAAAGGGCTGCCAACCTATAGAAAATAAGCAGAATACCAAACATTTCACACAAAATCAGGCTGACCTAATTCCATGTCTATATTTACACGTGAAATTCAGAAAATCTTGGAAAAGTTTTTTTTTTTAAATGTATCTTAGAAAGTTAGACTGGCAGCATTTTTTGCTACATGATCCTCTAAAGGCCCTGAACAACAAGATAATCAAAGCCCACAGAAGTCAGAAAACCTAAAACCACTTTCCTGTAAATCAGGGCAGGCCGGTGAGTTTTACCGCAGGAAGGAATGGGCACAGATCCCCTCGTGTGTCCCCCAGGCTCTTGGCAAGAGGACACACTTGTTATTTTCTGGTCTGATACCTCCTGATCTGTGGCATTAACCATGGATAACATGGTTTTGCCCATGGAAAACTGGAACTTCTCCTCACCTGGGTGGAATGTTATTATTGCCCCAGGTGGCCATGATACTATTACACACATTTGAGGCTTGTTAATTCTCCAGGGCTAAACTGGCCACTCCAGACTGCTTCCATCCCAATAAATGCAGGATAATGTGCTGGCTAAATATAGCAATGTAAAATATAAACAAATCCCCAGTGATACCCTCGAGATCCAGGCAGAGTAATCAGTGTAAGAGCACTCAGGGTGCACGTGTGCCAGCCTATCCTAAAATCTCCTCAAAACAACTGTAACAGTATTTCTGCATGCCCCCTATCAATCAACAGGATGGAAATAAGCTGGCATCAAACCTCATCAGAAGTCCTGTTGTCTAAAGCCATTAGAGAGAAGGACATGGATACTTAACTAATTGCCACTCTCAGCCTCCCATCCTGGGGTGGTGGGAGCAGTCATCAGCTGAAGGAATGACTCACAGAGCCACACTGTGCCTTGGATAATTTTACACAGGTGGGAGATAGACTGGAGAACAAAAATGAGGGCTTGTCAATAAAACACAGAGCTGGTGCCACAGTGATACCTTCTGTGAATCACCTGAGTGCACCAGGGCACCTGGGAGATCCATACCCCCCGTGGAAATGTAGATATCCTTTCCTCTCCTGCATTTCTGGCCATCCCTGTTATAACTCTGTGTTGGTGCTGGCACTATTAACCATGCTCATGCTTTTGGCAAGATTTGCAGCTCCCCCAGCTTCCAGCAAGCAATGCCCACCTCAAGAAGACAAAGTTGTCATTGGCAGGGAATGCAGCCCAGGCAGAGCTGAACGTGGTCTGACCCAAACCCCAGCTCAGCCTCCCTCGTTCTGATGGCTGAAAAAGCCAAGCAAGGCTGTTCCCAGGCTGGCAGCTCCTCCTGGCAGCTCCACTGGGGTGCACCGAGTGTGAAATCCACCTCTCTGCATCACACCAGCACAATGCATCATTTGAGTCATTTCTGAGGGGTGAGAAGGTTCATAAGCTTCGTGTTGCCCTCTGCACAGGAGTGAATTTTACTCTTAATGCAAACGGTGCTTAAATGCAATATTTTAAGACTAATATTCCGTATAGGCACAGTGTCTGATTCGTGCCAACCCAAGGGGTAATATGAATGCTTAGTGTTTTTTAACCAGCTCCCAGGGACTGAATAAAACCCTCAGATGAAAGCTGTGACCTTCAAAGAGCATGGAATCACTCTTTCTTTTCATCTAGGAGATAATTTAGGTAATACTTTTCTCCTCATTGAAGACAGAGGCTTGCTGCACTGAAAACTGTTTACAAATGTTCTTTCCCCATTAAATTGATTTTCTGAGTATAGATAGTCAGTGTTTTCTGGAACTAATTTAAATTCCTCTCTAATTAATATTCAGGACCAAAATACGTTATCTTTGCATGACTGTGCAATTATTAAAGGGAAAATATCATCAGAGAAAGTAGGGGATGAAGTGTTTTGGTGGTTTTTTTAACTAGCCATTACCCAATGAGAAATGTATCATTTCTTTGCCCTTTTTAGGCTTTAACTCAACAAGCCTTCAAGAGAGAAGTATCTTTTTTGTTATGTACACACTATTTGTGAAAGGAGACAAGGCTGACAAAATAAAGGAGACAAATAAAAACTTTGCTAAAGAGAATTCTGATTGCATGCAGCACATATTCACAGGTAACAGCAGATGTCTTGAGCACTGTGTACCCTTTGTGTGTGATTGTGTCTTAAAAGGAGGCTGAGAGAGACTGAAGCTCGAGGTCCAGACATTTCTACACTTCTGGGGGGAAAACTATCATCTGAGATTTGCTCTGTGATTGTCCATGATTTAAGTAATCAAATGAATTCTGAGGCAAAGTACAGACTTTACAGCGCAAGCCCCCATAAATACGACTTTTTTCCCATGAAGTGCCATATTTTGTGCTATTGAATTTCATTATTGCAACCAACCTTTTGTTCAAAGGTTTGCAGTGTGCTGTGGTGACAGGGAGACCCAAGCTCGTTCCCAGCTCCATGGACTTCCATGAGCACTGATGGTCACCCTGAGCAGAGCCTCCACCCTTCCCTTCTGTGAGCACCTCGGGACTGCCCACCACCTTTGAGAGCAGCTCAGCCGCAGGGATGGGGACACAGAGCCAGGTTTCCTTCAGCCTGCTGATGACAAGAAGGATCCAGAGCGAGCAAGGGCTTTATCAGAGCCTGTTGTCACCTCCTGGCACCGTGAACTCCCACAGCCTCTCCTGGGGTAAACACATGCCCAAATTCTGGTGACTGTGGCCTTGTTTCAAGAGGAATGGGCATGAGATTTTGGCAGGGGGATAAAAAAACATTTCTTCCTGTCATTAACCTGGTGGCCTGGAACACAGCTGCTCCTGATAAAGCTTGGCTCTGAGCTGGTGATTGAGAAACACAGAGGGAAAAGTACATTTCCCACGTCAGATTGAGGAAAGCCTCTGCCTTTGTCACACAAACTGGGTGTAGCTGACCTCTCACTGCCAGCTCCAACACAATCATCCAAAAGCCTGAGGAGCTGCCCACTTCCAGCAAACCCCAGGTCAGATGGCCCTAACCCTGCTGAGCTTCCAAAGGGAGACAGGCTGTGCCTTTGGAGAAAAGAATAAAATCTAATTCTAAAACACAAATAGAAATTAGGAAACCTGGTGTTCACCTTGAAACTGCACGAGTAGGTAACACAAGCAAACTTGTTTTGTTCATCCTTGTTTTGCTTTAGAAAGCCAGTACAAATCTAGATTTTGTTTTGCAAGTTGCAGGCCATCCATATATTGGATTTCTGGCATGAGCTTTGGGCTTGTTCAAAGAGAGAAAATGAGGACTTATCTATCATGGAAGTTATAAAATCCCTGTCTTCCATTTGCTTGCTGATGGGACTGTGGAGAATTTCCTGGGACAAAAGTAGTGGCATTAAAAGGAGCATAAAATTCCCTCAATTTACAGCAAGGGTGAGACTTTCAGGAGCACATAAGCAGCAAAAGTGTGCAAGTGTTGCACTGAAACTCAGTTTGTGTTCATAAATCACTGAATGATTCTGGAAGTGTCACCAGTCACTTTCTCACTCCTTTTTCAATAAGGAAAAGGAAGAAGGTAAAAAAGAATGATCCCAGTCCTACAGAATTTTAGTCAATTCTAAAACAGACTAGAGTCAGTTCTGGTTTCAAATATATTTTTTTACAAAAATTTATAAGTTAAAACAATTGCTTCAAAATTTTTTTTTTTTTCTGAGTACAGGTTCTGGGATCATTAAAATTTCTGGGACTTAAATGGTACCAATGGCAAAGAAAAAAACATTTGTATATCAGGGATGTCCTGAGAACCCTCTCAGGCAGAGAAGATACAGCTCCTTTTCCTTCACTTGATGCTGAGATAACTCAAAACAGTATTGGGTGAACTCAGCCAAGTCTGTAGTGTTTACTCAACTTATCTATTCAGAAATAATCTAAAATCATAGTGCCCACCAAAAAAAAAAGTCACCACAAGCAACAAGTTTGGTTCGTTGTCAATGTGGTGCCACTGAGCATTCAAACTGCAGGCCTGAATCTCTCATAGGTGAAATTAAAAATAGCAGTTAAATCCTATTCTATCAGTGGGTGTGAAATACCAGGCATCTCACGAACATGTTATTTTAAATACCCTTCCTATTCTGCAACAAATATCTGTCCAATTTTAGACCAAGTTCTGCTGGAGTGTAAGGTCTGAATTGGTTTCAAAGTTTTCCTATTGCCAAGGAAAAGGAGCGGATACACATTGAAATCCAAGCGTACAATGCAGTTTGTCACGAAATTGGGAATCCATCAGCAGCAGAATATGCTGCAAGGGAAATATCAGGTCCACTTGCTTTGATTTATGTCAGGGTAAGTCTGGAGAGCGCTGAGTGGGGTTCTCCATTTGTCACTGTGACCACACAGCCTGGCATCTTAAAAGCAGAGCTCCCTGCAAACAGAGCACTCCTTTGTGAGAAGTGACACTGACATTCAATCTAGGTTTATTTTCTGCAGGGGAAGGGGAGGGAGGATAGAGCTGGTCCAGCTCCCTACACCAAGGTGGTTTGTACAAACACTCTGAGCATCTGTCCTTGCTGAGGCTGGGGCTGACCCGTCCAGGGACACTCAGGGCTTTGACAGCAGCACTCACACTCTGGGGGCACACCACAGCACAGCTGGGGACATCAGACAGGACATGCAGGACACCTGGGGTGGTGGGGGACATCAGACAGGACATGCAGGATACCTGGGATGGTGGGGGACATCAGACAGGACCTGCAGGACACCTGGGGTGGTGGGGGACATCAGACAGGACATGCAGGATACCTGGGGTGGTGGGGGACATCAGACAGGACATGCAGGACAACTGGGATGGTGGTGGTGGTGGCAAAAGCACAGATGGATAGGAAATCAAACCACACAAACTCAGGGGACAACGAAACAGCTCCTTCTGCAGCTAAAAGATGAGGATGGTGTGTTCTGAAGGGTTGAGTTCTTAAAGCTTCAGATGATCAGCACTGAAAAGTGAATAGAAGGGAAGAACACGTTCTGTCTTACACATCAGCAAAACTTAAGCTGTTGATGCAAAAGGTTGCAAAGTTTGGATTTTAGAGCTGGGTGGGTTGGTTTGGTCTCCTTCATTCTGGCAAGATTGCTGGAATCCATTTCAGCCCCTTTTAGACTTTCTGGTTTTTTGTTGGTTTTTTTTATTATTATTTTATTATTATTATTTTTATTTTTTTCTCCAAAACCAAGAATTAGCTTCACTTACAGCTGAAATGTGACAGGAAATTATCTTCACTTTGTAATTCCAGATGGAATTTACCTGTGGCCAGACAAGGCTGAATCTCTGCCTGCCCAGCAGTGCTTACTGACTGTGGGTTTCAGAAACAAAATACATTGGAAATAAACTTGGAAAGGTCTGTAATTAGAAAACTGTCAATTTTTTCAGGTGCACCAACTTGCTTAAAGGCTGGGGTAGCTCAGGGGTGATCTCCACAATGCTTGATGGATGAGGAGGGTTGGGGAGTTTCTCAGGACCCTTTTCTCTTTGGCCAGAGAAGTCTCCCAATCCTCCTCACTCCTCCAGTTTATCCTCACCCTGACAGATCCTCTACAGAAAATGAATATGTAAAAACACAACCTGTGGTATTTTTGTTTCATTTCCTAGACCAGAAGGCACCTTTCAGTCCTACCATGGAAGAAAAAACAAAACAATTTGGGGAAAGAACTAAGGAAAAATATTGTCATGGATTTTATAAGAAGCACCAGAATAAATATATATACAAAAATATATATTTCTATATAAAACATATTTATTACATTAGATATACTGCTATATATAATATAAAATATTATCTATAAGAGTGTAAGAACCTCTTTTTGGTGATGTGTGATGGCAGAATCCTCTATGGGGGAATGATGTATTTTTCAGAGGGTACTTCATGCTGCACATGTTCCTCCCATGTCCAGAAACACCCTGTGAACTGCACTAGGAGTTGAGATCAAATGGGGTTTAGATACCTTTTAAAAGTAGTCCTAATTATTTAACAGTACCCAGTTTATTTTAAATCTTAACATGAAATTTTCTCAAATCTTTATGGTCTAATATATCCCTTGTTCACCTAACCATCAAAATTACCCACTGTATTTAATACCCATAGTATACTACACCTTCCACCAGGATCTCCATGAAGAGTTAATAATTGCTCCTTGAAGCATTTCTGATGATTCAGATCCTGATCCCTATGTAGGGAAGTATGTGAAATAACCTTCAAATCTGCTACAGCCATATTAAAGGTATATTAGTTAATTCTACTCCATATTTTCTGCAATAATGTACACAGCTTTTTAGCAGCATGGCTGTTGATTAGCACAAAAGGTCAAAAATCAAATTTGCATGTAGACTAGACTGTTTTAATGCAATTCTTAAATTATTCTCCTGAAAATATGAGGAAGAAGCCTCTCCTCCTCCCCAGATTGTGAATGCTAATGTTAATGCTTTTTCCCTAGCAATAACCGGGTTGGAGTTTTCTGTGAGCTCAGGGAATCAGAGCCATTTTCTCGTCAGGAGTGTCTTAGCAAATCACAGGATTTATATTCTTAGATAGGAGGTTGACAAAAACTGCTACTTAGCAACCCCTAGCAAGGAAGAAACATTAGCTGGGTATTTGAGGAAGCTCCATCTCCTTGAGTTCCGGAGAGCAGCTGCTGAAACACCCAGTGCCTGAACTCGCAGGGCTGGTGGGAGGTAAAGGTGCTCGTGGCTTTCCCAAAATGGGCACTCACAAAGTGTCTGCGTGGCTGGGAGGCAGGAGAAGGGTCAGACATCCCCAAGGAAACACAGCTGCTTCTCTCCAGCTATCTCCTGAAGCCTTGTGCTGTTGGCTTTGGATGGCCAAAAGCCCGGGTTATTGATGTGTGGGCTGGCAGAAGTGGCATCTTTGGGAAAGTGAAATATCTGTTACTGCTGTGGGCAC
Organism: Pseudopodoces humilis; assembly: GCF_049639895.1. Classification (NCBI taxonomy): domain Eukaryota; kingdom Metazoa; phylum Chordata; class Aves; order Passeriformes; family Paridae; genus Pseudopodoces; species Pseudopodoces humilis. Next base: position 20,432,522 of record NC_142210.1, read on the forward strand.
TGCACTTCAGGGCACTTCAGGAAGCTACAAGTGCAAACAGACAGTGGGTTGGGTACTGGATACAGAATAAACCCCTGGCCTTTCTAAAAGCCCCAGTAAAACTGCAATTTGAAAAGGATAATTGAGCCCACAATTCTCTCTTTGGGTATGACACAGAGCTTTTAGAGTAAGATTCCTCTATCACAGTTGTGATACTCTAAAGAGTATCAGAAGGAGAAGGAACTTTGAACTAGGGTATCTTTTGTATTTTCCAAAATTATCCTATTCTGTCAATGAATTTGGAGGAGCAAGACCATGTGGTTCAAGCAGAGCCAAAGAGCAAAAGAAAATGGCAATTACACAAGACACAGAGCCAGAGCTGCTCTGCTGCTGAGGATAGCATCTCTTTTTGGTGCTGACTGACTTGTCCAATTTTGCTTCTTTAAAAGTATTCCAAAAATTTTTTAAGCTAGAAATATGACTTCATCTTACTTCTGTTACACACAAACTAAAGACTTCTGCAAGACAAACTCCAGCTACAGACTTAAACTTCACAACTTACTGTAAGAGGATAAAATAATATCCTTGTTTTTCTAATAGAACCAACGTTCCTTTCTGTCTTCTTTTTCGTTTGAAGATGCAAATGTGCTATCCAAATTCTTGTCCTGATCAGACATTTTTTTACAAAAACACCTCAGGGCTAAAATAGACCTTACTAAGCCATGGCAGCACTTAATATTCAAGGCAATTCTACCACCTCAGTTGTGCAGACACACAACCTAGAGCTAGTTATGTGCTTTATGCACACACACCAGCGTTGGTATGATGTGAAGTTGGAGGTTTAAAAAGCAGAGAATTTTCTCTTGCCCCCTCCCCACCTCATAAAGAACAGCCAGTCCCATTTAAATCAAGGGGACATTTGAGTATGGTGAAACAATTTGAGAAAGAATGTCACGGTCTGCTCCTCATCTGCAGCTGATGGGGAAATGCCATAAACCTCATCCACCCAGAAATACCCTGGCACAAGGGTTATTTAAGGCATTTGCCTTAAAAGATGTCTGCTGGTCAGACCTGCAGCTACTCATACCCCAGCCAAGACTGCCAGCACTGGCAAGCAGTTACTCTATTAAATTATTTCACTGGGGTAATTTCTGCTGCTTTGTACACACCAAGTTTGCCTTTCTCTTGCTGTAGTCCCACACTGGTGGCACATGATGATTAGGAGGAGAAAGAGAGGCCAGAGGGTTTATTAGACTGCTCCTACTATAAAGGTGAGCAAAACCTCCCACATGATTCACAGCATGGTGCCTACATGTACAGATCTCACTCTTTTGTTGTCTATTTTTTAACTGGAGGGAAAGTATTTACTACAGTCAGGTTTCAGCACACACACCTCCTGAAGGATACCAGGGGCTTTAAAGAAACATTATGCTGGATTTTTCCTACTTGTTATTGCAAGGCATAACTTCATTCAGACTTTTGAGCTAAAAAACAGTTGAAAGGACTCCACAACAGACAAGAACTACTGGGGAGCATTCCAGATTTGTGCAGAGTGGTGCTCTTTAAGCTGACACTTCAGCATGCCCTGAGTGTTGGATGTGACACATCCCACTAAAAATCCAGGCTGACCAAACACTTTTCTTTTTTTTTTAAAAAAAACAGCAATTTAACTTTATTTATAATTAGAAGCGGCAGAAGGGATGACTCCTTTCTTGCATATAGAGAAAAGGAAAAGGTGGGGGTATCACACAAATTCTCAATACATGAAAGGCCACATGATTCACTCCTCTCACATGCTCTGCAAGGAAAGCTTTGTTCTGGCTGTTAGTGCTGGGTGTTCAGCAAGACCTAAGGTAAGCTCCATCCATCCAGCTGAGGCTCATCTGCTTTGTGTGGGTGCTTTTTCATCCCAAGGTCAGAGGAAGGAGGATGGCACAGGGCTGATCCTCGGGCAGCAGGACCTTATTTCCCTCCCAGCAGGAAGGTTTTCAAAGATGCCTCTGGGAATAAACACCCTTTTTGGTCTTAGTTTAAAGGGAATTTGTCCAGCAAAAAGTTTTCTAGGGAGTGCTCTCTCTTGAGAGGCTGCCCATTATGAATTAAGTCCTCAACAGAAAATCCGTCCATTGCTTATTTTACTTTCTCTTTCAAATTCTCCTTGAAATATTACTCAAAAGGGGTGAGATACATCCAGGGAGCAACAACATCATCATTTACTTGTTTCTTAGCTGAATATATTACTGAATTTCTAACCAGAATACAACTCCTACTCCATATACTGAATTTTTGGTTCCTTTGCTACCTGATTCCTTCTTTCCACTGCGTCTCCATTTAAGTTTGCTGCTTGCTTAACCTTCACTGTGGCAACCTGGGCTGGTTTTACTTTTATCTGATTGCCAGGTCACTTTATTATGTTTTTTACTGCAGTTTAGCAGCCCCTTGAATTCTGCTACAGTTCATGTAATTCTCATCATGCGGATCAGTTCCCCATGGAAATTTTCTTCCTGCCAGCAACAGTTATTTACTTTCTCTTTCTACATTTCTCATTGTCACTGAAACACCATCTCTGACAATGTTCAACCTCCTCTAATCCCTTAAAAAAAAAAAAAAAAAAAAGGCCTTGTCAGACATTTATTTATTTATTTCCAACCTACTCTAAATTTAAATAGCTTTGCTGTGTCCACAGAGTGAGTGCTGGCTCAGATGTCAAATTTGTTTCCTGGAGCTACGTGGCCTGCCCTTATATTTTTCTGAAGAGTCAAGCAGAGAAAAAATTGTTTTCTTTTAGCCTTTACTTTCTTAATCACTGGAGAAGCCCCCAACAGACACAGCATGATGAGAGAGGATTGTTACCTGCTTTCTGAGCTGATGACTCAACACACTCATTCCTCAGTGCCTGCACAAAAAGGGTTTGGGCAGATTTCAAGAATAGCAGGGAAAAAACCATTTGCTGCATCTCAAATGTTGTGAGACTATTTGGTGTTGATAAGAGCTCTTTTTCTTTCTCATTAACTGATTGCTTCTTCTTTTTTTAATGCTCACAGCTCTGCCTGGGGCTTTTGGAGACCGAGCTCCATTTTCTTCCTTGCTTCAGCACCACATTAACTAGACAGCGTCAGATTTATAATTCCACATGTCAGAGAGCACAGAAAACTTTTTCCTTGCTGGTATCTCCTAATAATACCAGGTCAGGTCCTCAGAAAATGACTCTTCAAGTGATAAATGTAGTTTGTAAGGAGGTTGTCCTGGTCTCCCCTCTTAGAGATGGGTTAGCAGTTCATGAGAAGATGGGTTTGGAAGGACTCTCCTCAAGTCATGTGCTAGTTTACACCTTTGCTTCACCAAATATCTCACTCATGCCTTCAGAAAAATCCATCTCAGAACCAGTCAGGCTTTCTGTCCTTTCTGCTCTGAGTGAAACAAGCTGCAGACCTTCCACCTGAATTATCAGCAGCTTAACTGTCTTGTTTGTACCTATTTTTACACAATGGTCCTTCTGCTATCATTGTCTTTTATCTCTCCTTTCCTTTTCAGTTGTTTGCTCTCTTTGGAATTCTGCCCTGCATTATGTTTATTGAGAAGAATAATAAGCTCTTGGCATTTTCATTAATAGACTAATCAAAGCACACTTCTCTCAAAAGAGGTATCTCCTACCGTGCTGGCTCCTCTGCTCTGTGATGCTTGGGTTTCAATTAACCTCTCCAAACACAGCTGATGGGAGCTATCTGCAATCCTCCAGAGAACTGCTGACCAGAGCTCCTTTTCCCTGTGCACTGCCTGATTCTCTCCTTCAACTAATGGAAATACCAGCCCACTGCCTCAGCTCTTTCTTTTCCAGTTGCTCTCACATCTGGAGCTCCCAGATTACAGCTCCATTACTGTGCTGGGCTCCAGCAGATAGTCTTTTATTTCATACTGTTTCACAATTATCTTAGGTATTAGATTAAAAGGTGTAAATTTAACTGTACCAGGATTATTTGTGGCTTTTTAAACTTAAAGAAAACTGAGGGTTTTTTTCCATTACTGTTCCTGTAAGAGGTATAGAAGGCAAGATCAGGGTTGTTATTAAATTCTTAGCCTTGATAAAAGGACCACGTTCACACTTGATGGCAACACTTGATGGTTGCCCAGTGCAAATCTCTGCAAAACCAAGATCAAGACCAAATCAAATTATGCAGATTCTTTGTGAAGAGAGGTTCAATTTAAAAACAGAGCAGAGCTTGTTGAAAAAAAAAATAAACGTCATTCCAAACTTTCCCTCCACTGTGTTCAATTCATGATTGGACCTAGAATCACCTACCTGAGGTGCATGGAAATGGCAGCATCAGGGTGCCACCATATGGAGCTGCCAGAACAAAGGTCTGCTAAAAATACTGGAAGTGGTTTTGAAAATTGATGCCAATTCTTGGAATTTCAGGCACTTAAGTGCATTCAAAACCCTGATTAGATGAATGGAAATTTCACTCTGAAGGGCTGAGCATTCAGATATGCAATGGTTCCATCTCGTCGGGAATCTAGGCCAAATTGCTTTTGAAAATCTCAGTAGGGTGCTTATTTGCATTTTTGGCATCAGTATACTTCTGAAAATATGGTGGCAAGGCTGCCATCCATCAAACACTTCAGCAGGTGCTGAGATTTTATGCAAGCACTTGGCTGAGTTTCTGTATTCACACACTTAAAATTTACCATGTGCCTGGCTGCCTGGAGGATCAGAGACCACCTCTGCAGGTTTTAGGCCCTCAAGGTTATATATTTGAAAACTCTGGATTTGCCTAGTCTGCAAACAAACCACAAGCTGACACACTACAAGTTTTCCTCAACCTCTTCACTGAAACTTAAGAAGCAATCCATATAAGTTAGGTAATATTTAATAGAGGGGATTATGGAAAAGCCATTTCCAAATGAGAAAATTGCATTCAAGTTTGTTATCTGCTGTCCCCCCTTCACATATGTTATGACTGCATATTTATTTTTCTACTATTACTAGAGAGATTGTGGCAAGAAAACCTTTTTTTTTTTTCAATTTTTCCCCTCTTCAGAGATTGTCAGCAGCACTATCTTGAAGGTGCTGGATATCACATTGCTCACAGCATTACCAGCACAAATGGAGGGGTTGATAAGCCTCCAGGTGCAGGACTCAAAGGATGAGATTTTTTTTTTTCCTGTGGCTCTCCTCTAACCTCCCTGCTTTTGCTGGGAAAGCAGGGCAAGCACAGCTCGTGTCCAGTGTGATGGAGAGGTTCCATTACACCGACCTCCTTGGCCGCTGGCACAGGGAGGAGGAACAGTCCCCAGTGATGAATCAAGTGGTGGCTGAGCTGGCAACCGTGCCCTGCCCGCAGGAAGTCACTTGGGAGGGTGCAGAAGTGGTCAGGTTTTATTTCTAACACCTATTTTGGCCTTTAGAAGAAGGGAGGCAGGGAGGGAAGGGCTGGGCCAGACCTCTGCACCATGATTTGCTCCGTAACTCATTTTTCCAATGTGCAGCCCTGAAGTAGTTTTTAAATCGTCCTTCAGTGCTTTATCAGAGGAGGTGCTGATCACCTGCAAGGATGACTTTTATAGAACCAGCATGACTCATCTGTGGGCATATTTTTAAAACCTCTTCTTTTCCCCCAAACCTCCCCAAATCAGTCTGGGAAAATGATTGCAATTATTCAGATTGTGCTACTTTAAGTTATCTAACCTCAGAAGCCACCTGCTGCAAAACAGACCCAATCCAGCTACAGCTGAGTAGAGGGGAAAGGAGTGGAAAGGTTTCCTTAACTGCTTCCATCCATGACTTGCTCCCAGTCTCTGAATAATCCTGTGTGCCTGCCATGCTTTATTTTCCCCTTGTGAGAGGAGGGCACTCATGCCAGCAGGGCTGGGTCTGCAGTCATTAAAGGCCTGATAGCACATCAATAAGCTGCAATCAGAAAGTGCCAAATGATTATTCTTCCTCGAGGCTCTCAGGTTTTATGAAGGGGGAAAGAGGGAGCTCAGGTACATGTAAATTTTAAGCATTTCATTCTAGGGTAAAAAAAAAAAAAAAAAAGAGATAAAAAAGTCCCTCCACAGCCACATTTAAATGCAGTCCAATTCTGATGATCCAACTGAAAACTCTTGGTTTTCCCAAAGCCAGTCCCTTGCCATTTGTTTGCAGTCCTGCAAAGCTCCTAAGCTCTGCAGAATTAAAGCTTCACAGCAGCTTGCTTTAGGGAAGAGAAGCAGCAGCCTGCAACTGCAGGAGGTGGTTGCCAGACTTTGAAGTCTGGGCTCGAGATAAGGGGAAACAACATTGCAAAGAAACTGTGTTATTAAAAGACATTCTCCTTTTGATTCAAGTTCTCTGGTATTAAACTTCAGCAGGCCCACATTTCAAGGCTGACTAAAGGGTCTTGAGTTATTGGTACATATTTCAGTGATAGGTTTTTCTCCAGGGCACAATATTTTCAGTACATCGCACGTTAGGCACAGGCTCTCACTCTCTTGTCTGTATCTTGTCATGTAGTAATCATAAACCTGACCTCCCTAGAAAGCTTTTTGGAGAGGCTTTAGGCCACCCAAGACAGGTCTTCAGTCTCTTAAGGGTAGGACTGGGCAGAACAAAGGTCCATGCTGGGACATTTAAGTGACAGGCTTTAAATCTTTCAATGAAACACGTATTTTTTGTTTACCGAGCACAAGGTAAAAATGCTTTTTTAAAATAATAAAGACAGAAAATCTCTACCAGCTACACTGCATTAATTCAGAATTCATTTCTTTTTCTTTGTTCTGCCACCCAGCTGTAAAATACATCTTTATTCTCTGTGTGCAAATGGGGGCTCGGTTGCTTTGTAACTGGAATATTTTAGTAAAGTTAAGGCACCACAGTGTGAAGGCACAAGACTGCAGGCAAGAACTTGCAGAATAACTTCACCAGGGAGTGATTAATGGGCCTTATCTTCTCTGGTGACACCAGCCCACATGGCACAGGCTTCTCCTATGCCAGTAGGGACCGGCTCCCTACCACATCCCAGCTGCACCGAGCACAGAACATCGCTGCCCATCGCTGGGTCTGCACTCCTGAGTCATCCAGGGAAAGAGGCAGAGAGAAATCGTCACTTGCTCATCCTCCTCTCACCCTCCTCACCTCACTGGGGAGCACACTGGATAAGCCCCTGCAGGGCTGGGCTGTCCTGGTGTGATTCAGCATCTCTCAGTGACCACTCCAGAGCAGCCCCCGTGCCCCTGGGGTCAGAGCCACAGCCCCCACCCTGACCCCGTGTGATTCTCACTCCTCACCAACATTTCTAAGAGAGATGGAATTTCTTTTCCTTGAAGAAAACTGTTTTAATCGCTCTTGGACTAATAAAAGTTAAAATAATTCCTCTGAGGTCATTCTGACTTTACACTGGTAAAAGTGAGATAAGACTTTATGACCAAGGAAGGCAGTTAAATTGCGTGAGTTAGAAAGGGCTAAAGATGCCAAATGTTTATTATCACATACTGAATAAGTTGTATAAAGTTTAAAAGACACTGAATTTATAATGGTACAACTCACAAGGATCCCAAAGGCATTTCAGTTATAAACTCTTCTGTGTAAATGTCTTCCTATAACTAAATAAATAAAGTCCTAAGGTATGGCACAGGGAACCTCAGCTGAGGCCTTTTTATTTTCTCACAGACCCTGGGAAAACGAAGATGTTGTGGTTTCAGTTAGCCTGAACAATTGAACATAAGTGGAGAAAAAAAAACCCTGAAGAAAATCTTTCCAAGGTTTATGATTTCAATGTCACCATATTTGTACATCATAAATCAAGATGAAAGGCTGTTAAAAAAGAAAAAAATCTATTTTCATTTAGAATCAAATTAGGTCTTTTTTTTTTTTTTTTAAAAAAAAGCCATATTTCTCTTTGGGGGGGTGGTTTCCAAAAAAGATCAGCTGTTGGAGAATTGCTATGGTTTGCCAACTGTCCACTTTTGTAGCTGCACATTTTATCTGCCAGTCGAGCTGGTGAAACACTTTGTGTGATAAAAATTTAAACCACAGCACACACTGGGCACTTTTCACTGGCATGTACCAATATCAGTGAAATTAATTGGAAAGACTTCTTGTTTTAACTTTGTTGCCCAGAGCAGTGACATTTGCAGCCTGGTTGGACTGTCAGGGCAGCCCCTTAGGGGTGACACCAATGTCCTGGTCCCCGTCCCAGTGGGTGCTGCCCAGCCAGTTCTTCAGGAGAATTACTCCAAGGAAAGCACTGGGAACATCCTCCCCTTCCCCAAACAGCTCCTCTGCTGCCTGGTTTGATGCAGGATCTGTGCTTTTCCCATTCTGCCCTTAATACCCTTAATCTCTGGACTGTGTCTATTCTGGATTCATAGGAGATTATATGTCATAAAAGTATGGTGATAGTAAATTTCTGACAGGTTAACTCTTGAAGTCAGAGGCAGAAATTTAAAGGGGTTTTTTTTTTCATCAATGCTGATGTACAACTCAGAAAAAACCCAAAGGATTTCATGAAATGTTTGGACCAATATTCAACTTAATGGCTGCACAAGCACAGGGAAAACAGGCTGGGATTGAGCATAACAAATTTTCTTTAGAGATTCAAAAGAAGATTCCTGTATCCTTTATCTAGAGCTGGGATACAAATAAATAATTTTAATTTCAAATACCTGAATGTGTAGGGTAACCTGAGAAAATGCAGATCTGCTTCTTGAATCCTAGGGCAGCATTTTTTTATCTCATACAGATGAGCCTAAATGCTGATGTTTCAAATTTTACCGCCCATGTTCTCATATTAGCCTGCTGCCTGTCTAGGTACAGATGGAAGAAACAATTTCTTAAGGGAAAAGACAGCTTCTCCATAAATTCTAATGCTTATAATTGTCCAATTCCTTGTAATGAGTAATGGATTTGGGAAGAGATTCCAAAAACTATTGTTTGCATTCTCTTTAGGCAACTAAACATTTTGGAGCAGACCTACTAGAGCACATCAATGTGACAGGTATTAAATCCCAGTTTCTCCCTAAATACTGCTGATGGCTGCTCACAGGAGTCTGCTCAAGGATCTGAGCCTGGTGTCTCTCCTACTGAGCTAAGAGCCTCTGAAACATTCCCAGGTGTTTGGGAAAGGTGCAGGGTGAGGCTGTGACTCACCTGGAAGGGTGCTGGAGTGAGGTAGTGCTGCAGCTAACTGGAATTTTAGCCTCCCTTCTAACACTAAGGACTGATTACCAAGTATTTTCCCGCAGCTTCTTTTTATAGTTTACACTAGAAATTGTCAGCCTTGGTTTTATGCTCTGTTATGCTGAATGATGAGGAGAAGGAAGGGCTTGCCAAAGGAAAAGGATAGTAAAAGCAGGAAAAATGAGCTAGATACTTCCAGCTACAGTAAAAGCATCTCAGCTTTATTGTTGTCCTCTTGTAAGGTTTTACATGCTGCTTTAAATGATGATACATTAGCCTTGGGAGAAAATACTAAAAAGCATTCATGTACGACAGAATATCTCAGACAGCTAAAGAATAAAATATGGAGCCTTTATTCTTTACAATCCAAGCCTTCCTTTACTAAATATAAACATTTACTGCATTAAAATGTATAGGCTTAAGTACAAATTTTCCAGAGTTTTTTTTTTTTTCCCATTGTGAAGTATTTTATATCACAATAATACAGTGTAATTAATGGCTGAAGCAAAGATGAGGTGGCAGTGCTCATTGTGTGAAAGATGAGTAATAAAATCATCAGCGTACAAATGATTTTTTAATTAGGTTTTAATCTGTGTATTTAGAGAAGTTATTTCTGTGTGAATTCCACACTGATAATTTTTATCTCGGTACCACAGCTGCAGTCACTAATGGCTGATGCCATGGACATCCTTGAAGGAAAAGTGAAGATCGTGTGTGGACTAAAATTGAGAGGGTAAAAAGCAGCAGCAAAGGGCAGGAGAGTATATTGCTCCTTGGGGAGTAAAATGCCACCTGAGTCATATCTATTTGAAAGGTAAAAAAAATATTAGCGCTATTTGAAACCTGACTGCACCCCTTGAACTCTTATAGTGCTCAGGCACTGACCACAAATACATGTTTATTATTTGATTTAGCCCCTGTGGTTGAACTTTGTCCATGCTAACAGTCTCATGGGGCTGTCTAACACGTGAAGAAAATCAGACAAGAAAACCAACCTGAATAGCTTCTTTTTGGCTGATAATTAGAATTCTCTTCTATCTTTGTCGTGTGTGGTGCTGTGCTAATTGGATGGGGGGGGGAAGTTGTTAGGGAATGAAATTCAGCCCAACAAATTAGGTCTCTTAGTGGAGCTCAAATGAGGCTTTGGTGATGTGAGAAGTAAAAGACAGGTAAATGCCTTTCTACAGTCTCTGCACAGCAACTGGTCAATTTAATTCTGAAAGGATTTGTGAAATGCAGGGAGCCTCGTGTTGGCTCTCAGTACAGATGAGCCTGACCCAGCAGAATGAATAATAGGTCAGTCTGGGTGTAAGAGGAGTATCTTACATTTTTACAAAGTCTCTCAATCCAGAGTAAATCACAGCTCTGGGCATTCACCACAGACATTTAGCCCCTTAGGAAAAGGACAGCAGCACATCACCAGGAAGGGAAAATGTTATTAATGGTCCTTGCAGCTCCCTCAGATCCCACAGGGATACACCCTCACTCTGGACTGTGGATGCAATGAATATGGACAGAATGGTGAATAGAGGATCTGCATTTCTGCCCTGGCAAGACTTGAAATTGCCCATCTTTGGGGTTTGGGGTTTGCAGACAGGTCTCAGGTAAGACACTGAAAACCCCAAACCCTGCCTGCACCAGGTCTGTGTACCCAGGACAAGCAGATGAGACAGAGATGGCTGAAAGACACCACAGGGGTGCAGGGTCAAGGTGTTTTCAAAGTGATTATATTCATTATATTCCTAAGTTATTTGAATTACAATTTCAGAAGGCATCTATCTCTCCTTAGGGAAGGTCTGAGTAGGTGTGTAGTGCCTCAGTTAGCTGTCAGATCAGTGGCTTTTAATAAAGTTTTCCAAGAACAGAATGTTTCCAGAAACTAATCAAATCCTAAATGCCCCAAATTATAGACAGACTGGGTTTCTTCTCTTTCAAAAGATTGTGAGGCAAAACAAAGGACAAATATTCCTAATTTTTTGACATTGCACCAGGATAGTCTCTAAATTTCTCACACCTGCCTACAGATCATGAGAATCTTTTGCAACACGAATGCTGCACATGATATAAATTATATATACTTATACAATTACTTATATTTTTCCTGCCTTATATAATAAACATTGTTAGCTAGATGAGTGTAAATGACATAGCTACAAACAGCCTGGTTCCTGAGCTTCTCTAACACTCAACCTTCCCATTTTAGACAGTAGACTTAAATATCAAAGACAGATTTCCAAAGTTTTTTCCAAAAGTCAGCATTTTAACCCACAGTCAGGTGTTTGAATGACCAGACTGATTCTCATAATTCTGGCTGACCACAGGTCAGATGCTGTTGTGAATGGATTGAACAGAGATAGCAAAATATTTATTAAAGGTTCCTTAAAATTTTGCTTATTTCCACATTTTTCTTTAACACAAAGGAGCTAATATCACAAATTCAGTAAAACAAATTTGGTTTTTGGTGTGTTTGTCTGAATGTATGCACATCCTTTATATTTCTCTGGATACTTTTGCTTTCAGTATAATTTTATCAGAAATCAAGCTAACATCTAAAAACGGACTGGTATCCCATATAATGCCACATGAATCTGTGCATAACTCAATATTTGGGATTAAAATTTACTGAATGCATTAAAACCTGCTCCCTGCCATTACAAAATTTGGTGCTTCAAAGTTCGTTTGCATTCTGAGCATATGTTTGCATTTAATTTCTGACAACTCACATAACTATTTGATTTGAGGCATCTTGTTCCAGGCAGAACTCACTGTTTGTTTCATAACACTAAAATATTTTTCTGTATTATGTCAGAACAAAGAAATGAAAAGCATCATCAACTTTACTTTTTTCCAAAAAAAAATGCATTTCAGCACATTCAGCATGTTCTTAGGAAAAAAAATCTGTTTAAATAGAAGAGACAGGAGAACACTCAGGGAACTCGGGGTGGGGAGAGGGGTTTGTTGGATTTTTTTCGTGGTTTGTGGTTGTTGTTTTTTAAAATAGCTCTAATTAAGAATGTTACATTAGGTTAAAGACCTCTAAGACATTACCAAAGAGGAGGATTAAATCTGGTGATTAAAAATTGATGTGGTGTGGATTAGCACATCACTTGAGCTAGAACCATTTCCAAAAGTTCAGAATTTCTCAGCTCGCTCATCCCACTGATTGTAGGAGCCTACAAAGAACCTTCACATCTAGTTTCAAGGTAGTTATTTGTATTTTTGCTATTGAATTAATTTACATATATTGGAAAGCAAAAAAACAGAACATTAAGGAGTTTATACAACCAGCTATAAATGCAAAGCTCTGGAAAGCTGACAGCTATGCTCCCACCAGTGAAGTTTGGCTTTTGCAATAGAAACAGCTGTTGTACCTAATGAAAGCACTCAACAGTTTTCTCTAATGCAGCAGGGTTATAGCAGTGCCTATTTTCCAAATGGTTGAAGGGTCTGTCGGAATTGCCATTACAAACCATTGTTTTCAGGGGTTTATTTTCTAGAGTCAGCCATAAAAAATTAATTCAGGCTGAAATCTGACATCAAAGGGCACAAAGCCTGACACCCAAACACTTCTCCTCTTGTCATAGTGGAGGGTTTATGAAATTATCTCTGAATTGATCTGAACAGTTTTGAATTTACAGGACCAAGTATTAATGGATATGTAGTTTCAAGTGTTTTGGGTGCTTCACTGCACTGCTCATCCAATTCACTGACAGATTTATGTTTTTAAGACAACTAATTTATCAAATGGGCTAATTATTTTGTGAGCTTAAACACAAAGAAATGAAAAATTAATAATTTAAATTACTTCATAATTAGCTGGAAAAAAGAGTGCATGGAAGATGTTTCTCAGTATTACCAGGCTGTGACTGCAGCCACGAGGAGAGCTGACCCAGGAAAGCCCAGATTACCTTGGGAGATCACAAAACATCTTCCCACAGAGCTTTTTCCCACTGCTAGGTATCCCTGAGGAATTCCTCAGAGGCAGGGAAAATGGAAAAAATCCCAACATCCCTATTCTGCAGAATTTCACTGCCACTTTTTCTCACAGTCCCACAGGTAAAATTTTACCAGAAATTGGGGGAAACAGACACCCTCAAACTTTTCCAGCAATAAACTGAGGGACTGAGTCAGTCCAGTTCAGGAACATGGACATTCCTGAAAAAAATGTACCAACTTCCTTCTTTTTACAGTTGTCAGAAATTCCCAAATTCAACTTGCTTGTGGCCAGACCACTGGGCTCACAGAGGATTTGAGGCAATGTGCTAAGGACTAATTTTTGGTTACTGGCTCTGTCCCAAATGTATTATAAATTGAGCCACAAAGGTACTTAAGTATCACAACTTCAGCATGGCATGAGAATGGACCTCTCTGAAGCCCCTCTTATGCATGGGAACCCCACCTGAAGCTGTCAATAGGAAACACTAAGGAAAAGAGAATCAAACCCTCTTCCTAAAAGGGGCTTAAGTCTTCACCAGTCAAGACAGGTAGAAATGTGGTTTTGCTTATTGCATTTTAAACTGTAAATTCTCTTCTTATTTCGAATGATATTTGAATTTATTATTTATTAGCAAGGCTTAGCCCAGTGGTTTAAGCAATGATCTCTGATGCATGAGACTCAGCAACAATGAACAGGAAACTCCAAGAGATTTTGAGGGAAATTAGGGCGATAACTCAGCTCCACCCCACAAAACTCTGTCCAGGCACTGGGAATTAAGCAGAGGGGGTTATTCCCCTGATAGCCAGATCTGGGTATTATTGATGAGCCTCTTTGGTGACAGAGTTACACATGGTGTGACATCAGTGCTGGGACTGGCAGTAAAGCTTGGCCCTGAATAACTCAAGGAATCAGGACTCTGCATGGTCGATGAAGGACTTAGAGCAGTCACAGACAGGCAGAGGGGGTTAGAGTATCTCAGATACATAAAACAGCCCCTCCTTTCCTCTACAGAGCCTTTGTCCCTCTGCAGTATTTTTAAGAGAAAAAAAAGAAAAAAAAAAAGAAAGAAAAAAGAGATTACTTTCCTATCTCATAACCATAAATTCATTAATAAAGCCCCACAATATTGTCACAGTGAGAGGCATTTCATTAAATAAATAGATACTTTAGAGCCTGTCAACCAGAAACTTTTGACATCCAAAGAGGGAAGAGCTGTGTAAGTGCAAGTGCCAGGATGGCTCTGCTTTCTCTACCAAGATAATAATGCAGCTCTTCTCTCCTCCATTTAGCCCCTAGGCTTTCGTAGCAGTTCCACAGGATCCTCTTAACATCAATAGAACAGCCAAAGGAGAGACAGGAGTTGGCAAATAAACACTTTCCTCACTTCCACATGTGAGACACTTCATAAAACCTTCACAACTGAGTTTACCTCAAGGGCATCACATACTTTGCAATTTAGATAAGTTATTATGCCCATCATTTGCTGAGCTCAGTGGAATGCCTGTTTCATAAATCTGAAAGCAGAGCAAACATGGATGAGTGAATAAAAGAACAGATGTAACTTACATAAGGATAAGAATATAACAAAAGCTGCACTAATATATGTGAATATGAAATGAAGTAAAATTAGCCTAACATATTATATAATATTTTAGCCAGGCACGTAGATTTTCAGCAGTTGACCTCTGCTCACCACATCTCTGCCTCCTGCAACAGCAGGGGGACGTTGTCAGATGAACTGTGCTCTGCCACTGACATTATCTCTTAATTGAAAATCAAGCCATGGAAAAGGGCCACAGACTGGCTGGGCTCTCAGTCAGCCAAAGGAGCAAGGAGGGAGATTCATGGGATGCTGATGGGAAGTGGACATGCTGCTGAATAGGATTTGCTGGCTACTCCAGCAGCTGTTTGATGGATATGACTTTGTAACACCTGATAAAGTCATCCAAGCCCACGCCACAGCCACTGGGAGCTGCACACAGGCTTCAAAAGTCACTGAGTTCTAGTGCACCTGCTTGGCTCAAACTTGGCTAGTCCCAAGTTAATAGAAGGAAACCGGCTCCTGGTTTATTCCCTCCTCGGGGCTGTGGTGCAGCAGAGGGTTTCACGAATGTGTGGACCCACAGAGAGGTGAAAAGGGAAAGCAAAGGATGAGAGAGGATAGGAAAAGGACATTTCCCGAAACAGAAGTAGAATTCTAATGTGCAATAAAGTCAGAAAAGCACAAAAGTAAAACCATGTTAGTGGCACCAATTCAGGTAGAGTGAGAGTGAAGGAAACCAAGAGCAGAGCAACCAGGTAAAAATGCAAGAATTTTCCTTGGAGTTGATTGAAGAGTGGCTTCATATCAAGATTACAGAAAAACATTGAGACATTCTGGAAAGGATTAACTCTGAATCAGCCTCAAGAAAGACAAGTAACTGTGGCAGAGGTTCTAACCTCGTGCTGAGTGAAGTTTTTAGATCAAGCAGAGGGAGTGGGGAGTGTACATAAGCAGAAAATTAGATTTGCCCCACAGAATCTCTCTATAAAACAATTGTAGGCAACCAAAGAGCCCCATTAATAAATTCAGCCCCAGTACAGGGACAATTAAAGCACAACAGCATTCACAGAACTCTTTGAGTTAGAGAGAGGTGACAGTGGGATTTCAGCTGTTATCAATACTCCTGTTCTCCAAAATCAATTTCCACCCCAGTGAGTCTCTGGGTTTTTATGCCTTGCATACAAAGAGAAGAAAAGAGGCCCCAGCAAGATGCCTACATGGCTTTGGCTACTCTGGAAGAAGCAATTGCATCCTGCCCATTTCCCACCCTCCAGACAGCAGTGTCCCATATAGAGCTGAGCTGTTCAGTGATCACACAGCAAACAGCTCTGCCTCCTGACAGACCAGCCCTGCAGTGTAAAAACAGCAGCTGTGGCTACTAACAGGGAATTAGGAGAAAACAAGGGTTTACTCAGATCTGAAGGAAACATGGGAAGCTTTAAGTTTTCTGCTCCACACCAGAAGGAAATGAAATTTCTGTACAGAAAAAACATAGCTTTTTTCCCAGGGAAATCAATCAATCTAATAGCACATATCATCTATATCCATAATGCTTGGGCCATGACAGCTCCAACAAAACACAGCTAACAGTATCAGGAAGGAGTTTTGTGCTGAGAAGGCCTTTGGTCCGTTCCACCAAGCTATAAAGTGTGATAAGTCACTGGAATAATTTTAAATAGCAGCAAATCTGGCAACTAAGCAGTAAGTGTCCTAAAATTGGAATAATGTAGGTGCTTGTAGCTGCCTGGCAGTTAAATCACAGGTGATTGTGGGCACTGCCAGTCCCCACATAAGGATTTATGTAAACATTTCCCCAGCCCTTGCCAATGGTGCTGTCAGTTATAAACAGGCAGCGTGCTCACCTGCTGCCCTCCACCACCCAAGGTCTCCAGCCCCATAAACACTTGTTACCAGGAATTGCTACTGCTGTGAAAAATGGTGTGAGCCAACAAGGCTGCTGATAGTAAACACTGTGTGTGCTGGACAGGGGTTTCAGAAGAGCTTGTGAAGCACCAAAGGATTGTCTGAGTTCTGAGGTAGTTATTGAGTGTAATTCATTAGCAGCATCAACATTAATTTTTTTCCCCTTTCCTCATCTACAAAGACTCTTTCCACCATCTGCTTTTGGCACTGGGGCTCTGCTGCTGTGCTGAGAACCTGCAGGCAAACACTGGTTTTCCATGTTTCACTGAGCTCATCCCTGCGCGGTGGGAACGCGCGCCGGAGCTGTCTGTCAGAATTCCCTCTCTAAAGCACGGCCGTGCATGCAAACCAGGCATGGGAAGGTACAGAAACAGAGCACGAGGGACAACAGATTTATCTTTGGTATCTGAGCTGTGAACACTTCCAGCAGCAGGCCCAAGGTGAGAGCTGGGGGCTCAAACAAACGCAGGGAAGAGGCCTCGCCCTGCCCAGGGTAGCTCAGATCCTGGGAAAACCTCCTCCCTTGCAACAGCAACCATAACAGAACAAATGTGCTTCACTTAACACACAGATAGTAAAATCAGGGGTTTATTTTCCCCCCAACACTTAGAAACCTCTGTTCTAATTGACTTTAATGGAAGGTATAGATTGGGATTTAATATTTATTAAAATAGCAGTAGCTTTTCTCAAGCTGTTCCTCCACACCCTTATAGCTATTCCTATTTACTCACAGACCCTTCAAATACAATCCTTTGGTTATAGTCACTCCAAGGAGTGCTTTAGCAAGTACCTATGAGAGACAAAGGAAAACACTGAGGGGTGTTTCATGCTTGAAGGCAGCTCATTTGCCTTCTCTTAGTTATAGCTCCCAAGTAATAAAAATAGAGTCGGTATGTCAGAGGATCCTTTTTGCCATTACCTGTTATTTATAGCTCCTGCAGATATCTTCAGAAACACCTGTCTCTTCCTTGAGCATGACTCCCCAGAGTTGTACTGGGATTTGGGAAGTTTGGATGTTTAGGCACCACACTCCAGAGGATGCACACACACGCACCCACGCGAGACATATTTTAATGATATAAGAATTTACAGGGTCTGCTTGCTGCTTATCCAACTGAATTTTTCTCTAAACAAAGTTATTTCCCTAGAGGAGTCTTTCCTTGTTGGATTCTGTCTCTTTCTCATTTTATTCTAAACTCTTTAGCGGACTCTATAACTGATATTTTGCATTTGCACTCAAATAAATTCACGTTGGTCTGTTAAAAGTTGTATGTGCTTTCAAGTCAGCTTGTGACGAGAGAAGCTCCCCCATTTTTGGATGAAAGCTTCCTTCAGACAATCAGTAAGTCACTGAACACAGACATCTGTTCCTTGGAACGGCCCCTCACAGCAAAGGTTGACAAGTTCTGTGACATCTGTGGCCCATCAGGACTTGGACAAAAGCAGTGGAATGATGGATGGTCTCACAGCGTTCCCCTGTTGCAGCCAGGGCCTGTCACAGGGTTAGGAACCATCTGTGGGATGTCTGATCCCGAGGAGTGCCCAGGAAGAGCAAAGGATACGCTGGCATTGGGGCATTTCAGGGCACCACCACGTGCAAACAGGAAATTTCAGAAGGGACTGACAGGGGCATCACCAGAAACTCGGTAAGTTTTTCAGAAATGGAGAAGAAGGTCCCCACAAAGCCGTGCTTTGAAGAGGAGGTTGGTCCAGGTGACCTCCAGAGTCCCTTAACAGTGAAATCTTGCCATGATTGTAATTCAGCTGCAGCCAGCGAGTGCTGCTCCCACCTCCCTGCACGGCACAAGCAAATCAATCAGGATGGCATCCAGAGCACAAAGCTCAGCACTCACAGCAGCCAGGAACTCCCCTTTATCCATCACTGGCCAGCAGGTACAAAAGGGCAGGATCAGAAGTATTTTTATATGCTCCAAATAAGGCCTGTGTGATCCTTATCTGGGTGTGGATCTATAGGATGTCGTTTTCAAGAGTTCCTGTAGGTTCAAATCAAGCCCTAAGCCACAGGGACACCACATTTTGTCTCACCTAAGACCCTCTGCAGTTCATCCCTCCAGCTAATCCTGCTGCCTGATACCCAGAGAGCCTCGTGTTTTCACTGCAGACAGAAACTGCATTAGACATCTACCAAAACCAGAAGTATTTACAGATTCTGCCCAGCCTTAGAGACCAATGTAAAACCTGATCAGCTAGGTATTCACACAGAACACAGATCATTTTCTTCTCCCAGCAAGCTCAGAACTGAGATTCAGAGCAGGCTAATTGCCTTACAGTCCATCCAGCTACTTCTGCTGCACTAATTATGCTTTTCACCTCCTCGCTCCAAGTCAGAATAGAAATGCCTTGATGTGTGGCACTGAGGAAAGGCAGACACAACCTTGCTCATTCAGCCGATTTTCCCCAAGAATAAAAGAGCAGAGACACCTTTGAGACACGACTTGTCAGTGCTGCAGGTCTGTGCTGCTGCCTGTGCCATCGCCACAGCAGCTGCTGGGTCCAAGGGCACACACCTTGTCCTTCCCATGCATTCCTCTGGCATTAAAAAACAGTGTAATTTCCTTCAGGTGGGCCAGACAAGTTTGTTTTTCTTGTCCTGTTCCACATTTTCACTCAGCCTGGAGATCTCTGTCCTAATTCCCCAAGCCTTAGGCCCCCAGATAACTCATTGGTGTAAACTGAAAGCAGAGATTTGAAAACACCAACACTGCATATCTTGCAGAGGCCCAGGTGTTTTAATTCCTTGCTTTTTGTTCTGCCTCTCCTCAAATCAACAATTTCCAATGTTGATATCTTCCATGACATACGATTGGTGCAAGAATTTGAAACACAAATCATTTGGGGTCAATGTAAAATAAATGCAATATTAACATAAAGAGCATAAAATAAACCCTGAGGAACTGGTTCATTTTCAGATTTCTGTCCCCAAAACCCTAAATTTCTCTGCTTGGCTTGATCCCAAAGCACCTACAGGCACCACAAGGATGTGCTATGGACCAAGCATGTCATTTGCTTAAAAGGCATCTTTCCTTTTTATTTCTTCCCTCTTTCCATTTGATCTTCATTCTGTTTATTTCAATTTCCTGCTCCCTCCAGCTGATCACAGAGGCCAGACAAAAGACAGAGAGAAAAATCCAGTGAGAGAAATAGGATCAGGAGCAGCCTGAAATCAGGAGCTAATGAGGAAGAACCGTGAGGAGATGGAGCAGTGGTGCACTGAGGAGCCTCCAGCTGGACCAGAGCTACAGGCATTGATCCAGAGTAGAACTGCTGTGAGTAACTGGGGTGGAGGGAACACTCAGAATATCTTCAAAGAAAGATATCTGTAGCAGCAGAGGATTAAAAATGGGTGAAGCCCAGTTTATCTTCATAAGTTCTCAGGTCACCAGGCACTCGAGGAAAAGACCATAAAGCCACAGAACAGCAGATGGGAAAAGTGTGGGTTTGTACATTGAGGAGAGGATTGAAGGATCACTCTAAGGATGTCAGGCAGCAAGTTCAGCTAGAGAGAGCTGAGCACAGCCTCTGCAGATGGGCTGTGATGCCTCTGCCCACCTGCCAGGCACCGACTGTGGCACACGTGGGTACTTGTGGGGACTGAGGCACGACAGGCGAGGAGAATAATCCAAATCCAAATCGTGCAAAGGACTGACCTGGTGCCATTGATCTCTGTGTGGGCTGGGATCAGCCCCAAAACGAGCCTCTTGTGAGTCACTGTAACACCAGCAGCGAATGCTGTGCTGTGAGGCAAGGCCAGCAGAGCTCCTCAGCTGGGGCTCAGTGCTGCTTTGGCCCCAGGGTAGCTGCAGGATTCAGCCATGTGTCCCTGGGATTGTCTCAGCATCAGTCTGTAGCCAGTTACTGCTCTGCTTGCGAATAAATCCTTTACAAAATCCATTTTCCTTCAACTGTTGTTCTAACACTCATCATGTTTGGGCTGGCTACAAACGGTGTCCTACCTACTCCCACCCACATGTACTCTTATTTAAACTTCTGCTGGGAGGGGGGAAGAGAAAAAAAGTGAAGCTATTGATTCAAGAAATTTGCATTTCCCAGGGAGAGCCCCAGAGGTGCCTCACCACAGCCAGGCAGAAGAGGAGCAGGCACAGACAGGATTTAAATCAAGGCAAAAAGGCAGAACATAATGCTTCCAATTTACTTTCTTAAAATGAAATGTGCAAGGTAAAAAGCCATGAATTAGCACTAGTGAACGCCACAGCCACCAAAAAGAGATTTTTAAGCCATTCTCCACCGCTCCCCCCACCTTTATCTTGTCAAGAGACTGTATTTTCATTGTGTTCTCCTGGTAATTTAAATCCTGCTAGGGCTCAGCGCGCACCGTGTAATTGTGAGTCGGCAAGGGTTTGAATGTCATCACTGCTGTGCAAATAACATCATCAGCTCATCAGCTGTGTCAGTAACATTGCAATTATGTAAGCCACTATTATTGCCACCCCTGATATGCCATATTAAAACTTATTTTGGGGGCTGGAGCTGACAGGTATTCTATCAATATGAAAAGCACACAACAGCAGCCGAGCTGCGGCTCCAGGAAGGATCATTCCACTGGGATTTTCTGGTGACATCACCAGCGGTGCCAGAGCTGGTGGCAGGTCCTAAAGGAGCTGCTGTGAAGCCTGTTGCTGTTGTGGTGTCAGCATTGCCCTCACCCCACACCCCACCCATCACTAAGGATATGTTTTGTTCCCTCTCACTCCTTGTGCTCACCCAAACACAGACAGTACCCCCAAAATAGAAACAGTGACTTTTAACTGCAGAAGAAAGTTAGGTAGATATTTTCATTTAGTCTCTTGGAAAGGAGTCTTGGGAGCTTAGTGATTGTTTATAATATGGCTCAGCCCCTAGACAGCAGCTCAGCACTAAGTGATTGGTCTTTCTGAGGCTTCCCGTGTGCTTTTGGCCAGATCAATGATTTCCTCAGCTTTTATTTTCAGCTTCTTAAAAATGAGGCTGGCATAATCATTCCTTCCTCTAATCCTCCACACGATTACATGGCGAGCACATCCCAGCAGAGCCAGCCCCTGAGGCTCCTCAGAGAGCCCCAGCCCCTCTGTGCTCCTGTTCCAATGGCTCTGCCGGCAGCAAGGGAGCAGAAGCCCAGGCACAAGTGCCCAGCAAGGTTCAGAAACTCTTTCCCTGTAGCACCATGCTCGGTGCTAAGCACAGCTGGATCCCTGGAAATGCTCCATGGAGCAGGCAGAGCTCCTCTCCCAGGGCCATTCCCTGTGCTCCCAGCGCAGGGGGCAGGTGGAATAGCCCATAAACTCTGCCTTGACTTCTCTCTCACACACTGCCACCCCTGAGCAGCACAAAGCACGGCCAGAGCAGCTCACAGCTCCAAGCTCAGGCTGAGGAGCGCTTTGGTAAGAGCCCAGCACATGAATAACCACAACAGGAAACCACGCTCGGATTAATTCCCAGTCAGCCGCTCTGTGTTGTGCCTAAAGAAACAACGCTCCACTGAACGTGTGTCAGGATGATAGATTCAGACTTTTTTTTTTTTTTTAAAAGATTATTTCAGCTTAACATGCAATTGGAAGATTGATTCTTTAGATCCTCACATTATATAAGGTCTGGGTCTAGAGTATAACTCAGTGTGAAGGGAGATGATTCTCATCTTCACCTTCCAGAGACACTGTGTGTCACCAACTCTGACAAAGGGAATGAATAAAGGTAAGGGATGGGGAGAGAGAGAGACATAAAATTATGAATGCTTGGTATTTACAGAATATCTGCACACAGCACTATTATTCTATCTTTTTTCTTTTTTTAAATCAACCCTGCAAGGAAGATGAACACCTGAATATGCTCTTTATTAGGTTAATTACTGGTTTTTTTGGGGGGATGCTGAGGTAATTATTCTTTTGCTGTGTTCTCTAGTGTATTATATTCACAGGAAAACATATTTATTCAGAACTTCATTTTGATTTAATAGAAAAATGGTTCTTGCCACAGCAATGTGGAATACTCATTTTTCTCCACGTGTTGATTTTTTGGCATATAAATGCCAGAAGCCTCTGTTCTCTTTCCTTATCAAGAAAAAGTTGCCTGAGATTAATTTCCTCATCATCCTTTCCTTTTAAAGTGGCTGTTTTTCAATGCCATTTAAAGGCAGAGTTGTGATAAATTCCTGGTTTCAATGTACAGATTTCAATGAAAGAGTCTATTCCACAGCAGTAAAGTTGTTGAATCCAAATAGAAAGAGAGAAAAAAAATTATGAAGTCGGGTACTGCTACTGCAGCCAAGAGTATGAGAGATGCCTTCATGTGTTTTGCTTTCTAATGACAATTAGTTTTGGTATAAACTGATGGCAAAAGTTTTTAAGATTTTTATAGAGGGGAAGGGACATTCTTCTGACAAAACTTCTTTATAATTGCATATTGGATTAACTGAAAACGACTTAAACACAGCAGAAGATAATTCCTTAAGGACCAAAAGAATGAGAACAGCTGCAATGGAAAACATGAATTTGACTCCAAACCTGTGCATTTCTGACCCTTACATTTAGCCATAGATCCAAAGAGAAGATTTATAGATTTTATAGGTATTGGGTAGATAGGCCAACCAGAGTCATCTCTCTACTTAATGACCCTTCCCCTTTCTATAGGTTATCTTCAGCAAGACTTTATCCTGAGCTTCATTAGTCTGAGCTGTCTGTGAAAGGCTTATTTTAAACTGAATTAACTTTAAATTGTATTAATTAAAATTGAAATTGCATTAATTTTTATCAAATTTCAATTGCATCGCATTTTAAATTGTAAGTAACACCCAGCCAAAATTTTCCTGCTGTCAGAATATTCTGCATCCAAACTATAAAGCCCTGCTGGCTTCTCACCCAAGCAGCAAGGAAAAGAGGGATCCTCAGCCAGCAGCTCACCAGAGCTCACCTGAGCAGGTGATGCTTGCCCAGCACCCCCAGCTGAAGTTCACAGGCTCTGCTAAGGCTGGCAGTGCTTTTTGGTGCCCTGTGTTTACTATGTAAGAAAATAACCTCACCCTTATAAAACCAGCATTTGGTTCACTGCTTTTTCTAATTCAAGGATGATTTCAAAACAAAGGGATAGAAAGGAAGGAAAAATCCCCCAGCCCTAAGATTTAATTAAAAATCCAGGATCTCAAAAGGTATTTAGCAACTTAATTCCCATTATCTGTTTATCAAAGACAGCAGCCTAAGGTCTACAGGTTTTTAGCTGCTAGAGACCGCCTTCCTAGGCTCTCAAAAAAAAAGACTTCTCAAAAATAAGAAAAACAGGCAAAAAGCTTTGATGGTCCTTTGTTCATTGTTAAGAGAATAAAGAAATCTTTTTGAGAAAAATCAGAGCTCCTTAAATATGTAGGACAGAGAAACGAAGAGTTATTGCCCTTTGGAGATGGCATTATTTTGCCATGGAGTTGGTTTTGTCAGATGAAGTTTTATGACACATAGTGGCAATCATCCATCTTTGATGAGCAGACACACACTAAATCAGAGAGACTGCTCTCCACGGATCACCCAGTCACAGCACACACTTTGGTAAATCATGAGGCTCTTAAATAAATACTCTTAATGTGTTTCAAGCTGGCTTAGAATTCTGCAATATTTAATGAAAAACAGGTATTTTTACCTGGAATGTTGAAAAATAATAAAATGCACTGAAAGCAGGTGATTCTTGGGAAGAAAAAAGCAGCATTGCCAAGAAAAAAACAGTTGTGTGGGCACCATGAACAAATGGACCTGAGCACACTGAGAGAAATGTTCCAGTCTCATTGCAGAGCTTTGTGAGAGACCCAGATCTGAGACAAGATGTGACATTTCACTTTTCAGATATCAAGTAGGGCAGAAAACCTGTCTTACACTGCAGATCAATACATCACTTAGAGAGGGAGAGAGAGGCCATAGCCCAAATCAATCTGCAAGGTGTCAGAAACATCTAGGCCGACACCTGGCTACTGTGGCCTTTAGCCCCCAGAGAGCCTCAGACGAAAGCAGTTGTCAGGAGATGAAGTCAGCCAGGAAACAACACAAAGCAAACATGAAAGCAGCATCTTGTCATGGAGAAGGGCATTGCTGTTTTCCAAAAATACCCATCTGTAATGCACAGATCCCCAGACCCCAATGTGCACAGGATTTTACTCACAACTATTCAAGTTGTGGGAAAAAAAAAAAAAAGGCAATTATTAATTCCATGGATATACTACATTTTGGCTGGACAATGAGGAAGTTGAAGGAGGGGGAAGGAGATAAACTTGCTTTTTAAATAAACTGCAGACTGGGTTATAACAATCCTCTGGTCACCTAGCTGGTAATTTCTATGGGGTGAAGACATAAGCCACAGTTTCTCTCATTCAGAAAATATTATTACAAGCTAGGCTTGATTCCTCATCCTCATTTTTTTTGCTAAGGGCACATTAAAGCGCCTGGCCACAGTTTCTGTGGCTATTTTAGTCCCATGCACAAGGACATTTCTGAGACCACTCCCCACGAGTTCCACTTTCAGGTCACTTCTCTTTCAAAGACCCATTCCCAAATGAATGATGGGGGCTTGTTTCCCTCCATCACAGAAATTTTTTTGTCACAGAAATGATTTATCTGTTGACAGCCAGTTTCACTGCCCCCAGGCAACTGATGGCAGTAGAAACCACTCAAGGAAAAGCAAAGAACACTATTTCCAGTTTTAAGAAAGGGAAGGAAAAGAAAAGGTGTAAGTCCTTTCCTCTAAAACTGCCTGGTAACTCTTCCCTGCAAAAGACACAAAGTCAACTCCTCCAGGTGCTAGGTGTGATATACTCTTGGGATGCAACACTAATTACAGCTTGGAGAAGGTAGACCAGGCAGTGGTTGTTCCTAAAAAAGATACTCCACTAATTGTGGAGTCTCTCCTGTCAAAGGGGTATGGTAAAAACACTTGAAAAATACAAGGCTGTGGTTCAAAGTGGGTCTACACCTAAAGTATTGCATGACACACATCACCAGAGGAACAAGATGAGGTGAACTCATAACATCCAATTGTAGGGACTGAACAGGGACATGCACTAATGGGATCCACTGGCAGGGATAAAAACTGCTCTGCTTTTGGCTGGGCTCTGTGGGGTCAGTGAGAGGGACTGCACTCAAAATAATTTGAAGCACCTCAGGCACAGTGCAAGTATCTCCTTCTGTTTCACATCCAAGATGAAGGAAAATATAATGGTTACATTAAGTTTTCCTTCAAATTTGACTTTACAGATTGCAATTTCTTGAGAATAAGGACTGCCTTATGGTCTGCTCCTGAGGGCCTCTTGGGAGTTAGCATAACAAAATAATTTCAGAACAAAATACCACACAGCAGAAAGAGTCTGATATTAAGGTATCTATAAGCTACTCATGACTTTATAGACATAGAAGATATAGGAGAGATATTAGGCATCACACAGTACTTCTAAAACAAAGTCCATGGCTGAAATGAGAAGAATCAGGATAACATGGTATTAAACTTATAACTCAGCTGAGAAGCCATAGGAATGTAACCTGCAGCTCACTCAGTGGCTAGATGTGATCACACACCCTCAATCTCAGAAACCACAGCAGCAGCAGGCCACAGTTTTACATTTCTCGATCTGAACTACAATTATTGTCACAAGAGCCAATTTCACATTGGGCAATTTCTTGTTCTTGTTGTAATTCATCATGAGAAGACGTGAGAGATCTGAGATACCTCGGCAAGGCATAGTCCATGAATAATACAGCACGTTGCCTTGACCTTTTCAGTTTGCTTTGTGGTGTGATTGGCCAACTGTTCCTGTCCTCCCCTGTTAACCACCCCATTAACCTGGGACGAGAAGGTGGAACGGACAGACAATTAGCCAGCAGAATGCTAAAAAGGTTAATGCAGGAGCTCACAGCCTTGGCTTTCTTGAGCTTCAATGGCTATAAAGATTCTGCAATCTCTTTCCTCTTTCAAAGTCTGCAGGGAAAAAACAAGAATTTGCACAAGATGAACTTTGTTCTTATTTCAGATCATAATCGTGTAGCTCCTCTCAGATGTCACACTTGGATGATTCTAGTGTATGCGTGAATAAACCGAGAAGAAAGTTTATTTTTACTCCTCTCAGTATGGAGAATATTCAGCTAAAGCGAACCTTTTCTCTGAAGCTGGCCATTCTTGAGTAAAGGAAAATTGGAGAATGTAGTGGCAGAGCAGCTCCATACGACAGCTTTCTTCCAAAGGTCACTCTTGCTACTCTAACTACTCAAGCTGAGTCATTCCAGTGATTTTCTGCTCAAACAGAGCAAATGCTGGAATTTTTACATCCTGTGGGCTGTCAGCTGCAGAAAACTTCATCTCAGTACTCACCAAGACTACGAGGACAGGCAGAGCTCACATGTTCAGGCACATGGAGAACGTGAGGTACAGTAGGTCTTGGTGGAAGTGCCTGTTGAATGCAATTGCCCCATTTCTCTGGATATTTACACATTTTTGAAGTCTCCCAATAGCTTTTTTTTATTTGAAAGATAAAACCATTATGAATGACACAGAGTTATAGGTATCAGAAACTGTTTTCTGAAGTCTTGTAGTCAGAAGTCCTAATTTTGCATGGGCCACTTTTGCTCACAAAGACTTTCTAAGCAACACTCCAGTGGTTCATTTATGATGCTCTGGGATACTTTGTTTTTCAGACATTGCCATATTCTTGTCTTTGCAAAAATGTGTTGCTCTGAGTTAGTGTTACTAGCAATGCTACGAAATACTTTAGATGGAAGCAAAGAGAAAAGGACCTTTCTGACACCCTTTGGAACACCAAATCTTACATTTATTATGGGTATTGACTGCAGTAATGCAGAGTCCTTTTTATTACCTTCCACTAATAATATATTCTCTATTTTGCTTAAGGTGAACAATGATATTCAGACAGGAAAAATTACTAACAAGGAAAAGATAAAGCTTTAAATTATAAAAATGACTTGATAGTTTCTCTCTGTAATACATTTTAAGTCCAGGAGGGACCATTAAGATCACCTATATGCCAAGGATTTTTACACTGTGCTTTTTGATATATGGGCTCTCAAGTATCATACCATTTCTTTTGACCCTTGCTCTTGAGCACTGTCTCTGATGGATTTTTACAAACTACATATTGAAATATTCACATGCTTAGGGGCCTGCTCACAAACTGAAAGAGATTAGCAAAGCATAATTTCTTTTCAGAAGTGCAGTCTTTTTTTTTTATTTTTAGGATAAAAGTTTTGTGTTTCTGTAACAGGTGAAACCAGCATAAAGAAAAGTTTATCAGGCTGCCATATCTTTGATCTGAGAAGATTGGTACCAATTTTAAGGAGTTATAATTCTGTGTCTGGGATAATGATGTGTCTGATTTTTTCTGGGCATTCAGCAAGAGTTATAGCACTTATTCCATTTAAGGCTCTCCACTATTTTACCCACTGCCATATAGCAGCAGACAGACACCATCATGAGAAGAACTGCCAACCTCAACAGCTGATCTCTACCAATCACTATCACAAATTAAAACATATCACAAATTAGGAGAGTACTGATCTTGTCAAATTCTGGGTATATTGAATAGGAAAGGCAAAGAGAAAGGAAGTCAATCCATTCCTGCATTTGTTCAGCTGTCTGGATGACCTGGGCAGTCCCCTCCTGCAGATAAAGGATTAAAACTCTTTGTTCTGTGTGTGCATTTAAGGAGGGCTGAGGTGACCCACAAGGGAATGAGAGTGGCAGGAACCATGGAATGGTTGTGCTGCTGTCGTGGTTTAACTCAGCCCCACGCAGCCGCTCGCTCGCTCTCCCGGGTGGGAGGAGAGCGAATCAGAAGAGCAAAAGTGAGAAAACTTGTGGGCTGAGATGAAGACAGTTTAATAAGGGAAGGAAAAGCCATGCACACAAGCAAAGCCAAACAAGGAATTCATTCCCCACTTCCCATGGGCGGGCAGGTGCTCAGGAAAGCCGTAACAGTGACTTTCCATCACACGGAACACTGACTTGGGATGATAAAAGCCATCGCTCTGAACATTCCCACTTCCTCCTTCTTCCTCAGTTTTATGCTGAGCATGACATCATACAATCTGGAATATCCCTTGGGTCATTTGGGTCAGCTGTCCTGGCTCTGTCCCCTCCCAAATCCTTGTGCATCTCCCACCCCCTCGCTGCTGGGGGAGAGGTGAGGAGCAGAAAAGGCCTTGGCTCTACATAAGCCCTGCTCAGCCATAACCAAAATATCCCTGAGCTGTCCACACTGTTTCCAGCACAAATCCAAACCAAAACCAGCACAGCTGCCTTGAAACTTTCTCTCCAAAGCCTCATTTATAGCAGTGCAGCAGTAACTTTATTTTGAAATGTATTTATCAACTGCTCTTGTTAAATATGCCCAAAGCACTTTTATTTTCCAAAGGGATGATAATACCAGCTTTTACACATCAACAAACAAGCAGAGAAAAAGCTTTTTTCTTAAGATGTGGAATGTCACTTTTTGTGGGGGTAATAGCTGGAGGTGCATAAAATCAAATTCTGTCATTTAATTTGTAATCAGCAGTGATCTGTTAGCCAGAGTTACTGTATTTCATGAACTGTTAAGTCAAAGCAAAAATGGCAAGTAATTAGACTGTATCCATTAGAGCTTCTCTAGCACACACTCATAGAGCCAGAGTTTCAATTGGAGGCAGAAGTGGAAGTATGAAACTCCCTAATATATTCTGCTTTTTAATTAGCAATCAGTGCTGATTTGCTGATGGTAGAGCCATACCAACTCTAATGCATAAGCCATTGAAACACAGAAAAAAAAGCACACTTTCAAAACCGTTTATGCTTATATTTACAGTCCCTCCAGGCTGAAACATTGGAGAAACCACTGAAATGCCATCAGAGAGCAGCAGAAAGGGTGCAGGAGCTCGCAATCCAACACAACCAGTGCATCAATGATGGTTTGGGTAAAGACACAAGTTGAGTATTTACAGGAGGCAGTTGGCATATCCAGACACAGAAAAATAAACATTAATAAGCATTACCTTTGTTAACTGTACACAGCCCAAAATCTCCAAGAGCTCAGGCAGTACTGCTCATATTCCACTCAATTCCATTTCAAAGAATCCATTATTAAGCTGATAGCATACTTACCAGGTTATTGCATTTTGGATGGAGAAGGAAGTGAGAGAAGTGTAAAAAATCCTCATTTACCTGGTCTTCAGAGCTGCCAGAGAAACCTGAGCAGGAGCAGCAGAACACAGCCTGCTTCTGGGCTTCGGTAGGTGCAAGGTTTGTTTCCCCAAGCCAGGATGGGCTCTAGAGCACTCCTTAAGCTGAGCAGCAAAACTGAGCACTCCAGCATCAGGGCAAGAGCCACTTCCTTCTTCTTTAGCCCTTAAAAGAAATTGAAGAGCTGGAGGAAGAGGGGCAATGAGGTGCAGAGGTCGTTCTCTTTTTACCCATGTTAGAATAAATATCAGAACTTTAATTCCTTAATTTCACTCATATAAAGCACCTGCACTAGGCCTCCCTACAGAGGTTAAAAATAAAAGGCTGCTTCATATACCTTTGTAAGAACCTTTTGTTTATCTAAATACACAAACACACATGTATATATTTTATATATAATAACTTACTTCAAAAACAGAGGGAAGCTCCCAAAATAATCAGGCTCTGTACTTGAAGTCATTGTCAGTATATGGATCAGCTGATAAAGGCACCAACACAGCTTAAACTAATTACAATTCGCAGGTAGGGTGGTAATTGCACTTCTAACTGCCTAAATTAAGTATACAAAGGCCTGGTTGCATTTGTGTAGAGGCTGACAGGGTACTCTGTGCCAGCTGAAAATTCTGCCCTCAGTAGTGGTAATGTTCTTAACAAAAAATTGCTGCTGTTTGCCTAACATCTGACAGAGTGACATCTATTTCACTACATGTTTAATTAGTTTGTTTTCATGGTGTTCCCGTTTCCATTTCAGCTTTCCTTAGCGGTGGGAGTGAGCAAGTTTCTGGCTCTGCATTTAAAACCGGGTCCCAAGGCAAAGAGCGTGGCACCAGTTTGCCTTCCAATCTCAGCTGTGCGGAGCATTTTCAGCTTTCAACAGCTTTTGTGTTTTTAAAGTGCATTCTAGCTGCCCCTTTTGTCTCTGATGGCTGGCTTTCAGGGCTCTAAACATCCATCTCGAGGAGGAGTTTGTAGCTCCTGCGTTTGAAACAGCAACTATTCCTCCACAAAGCACAGGTCAAGCTGTCCTGTTGAATCTAGCAGATTTGCAAACAGGTGCTCATGAGCAGCTGTGAGATCTCCACCTTTTCCCTCTGCACAAGAACCTATAAAAGATTAATCGTGTTAGGCCATTAATGCTTTAATAGTTTGTGAGTGTACATTTATGAGTTCTAGGCATGTGAATTGCTCCAACCTCTATTCCAGGATTCCTCTGCTCTCTTCTTGATTATCTCATTGGGGATCTTCTAATTTTTTTAAATAAGCAAACAAGCCCTTGATTACTTAAACATCACCCCACCAAACACCCACCCAAAATAAGAGCTTTTCCTTTGACAGCTGTCCATCAATTACCAATTTAGAGCAATGGTTAAGAGGATTTTTGCAGCAGAGAGCAGCTCATTAAACTGTTTTTGTACAGCCCATGAGAAAAGGTTGTTTTAAACAAAGACCATCTTTTGACCTCCTCCTCAGAATTCTAGTTTTTCTGAATGAAAAAAATCTGTATGCTGAACATGTGCTGGCTGACTCTGTAGTACAGAGATGTTAGAAAGGAATGTCCTTTTTATCTCAGTTTTTTTTCCTTAAAGGAGTTGCAGAACATATCTTACAGTTTTACAATTCAGAAATCTCAAGATAAAGACTTAGGAAATTATACTGAATTCTACTAAACCGTCCAAATTGAAGTTTAAAAAATTATTCATGAGATGTGAATTGTCTGTATGCTGACTGAAGCTAGGTGTTGTACAAACCAAACTTACTGCTACTCAATAAATCACATCCCGTGAGATGAGATGTTAAAAGTAATAAAATTACTTTTTGTAATTACAATGTTTGAAATTCTGTTTTGGGGAAGCAGTCTTACCTCAGACTTCAAAGAACACCAGCCAAGCTACCCTCCTGAAATTATGTACTTATTCCAGTGCTACAAGTACTGCAATATTGGAAATGGAAAATGCGGAGCAAACTTCTCATTTGTAAAAATTCCTTATTTTCACTTGTTTCTGTTATTCTGGATCACCTTTTTAAGTCAGAAAGCTCATTTCCACCTCCCAGCCTATTCTGTCATCTTAACTCAAGACTGTGCTGCTGTGTGACAGCTGTAACACACTCTGCCCTTCCCTTCCCACTCCATCAAGAGAAAGACTGAGCAGACCCTTCTAAATCCTAACACTTGTTAACAGTACATCTATTTTTTCCATAAAAGTAGAAGCAGCTCCTGCTGAAACTTGACATAACAGGTTAAGATAATGCATCTACAATGTAGGAGTGGATAAAGTCACACCAAAAGCTGGTATAAGCCTTCCTCCTCCAAGAGTTAGCAAGACTGGGCAGAACCAGTTCCTCCATTACCATGTGCAACAGCTGAAGGGCAGGAGGGCTCAGCACTGGAATTGACAGGCTGAGAGTGCTCTAACTTTGCACACAACTTACCAGGTTGAAGATGCCCTTCCAAAAATAAAAAAAAAAAAACCAGAAAATGAGAACTGTTGTTGGATTTTTAGCATAGTATTTATTGAATAGTTTATTTTCTAGAACCACTTCATGATAGAAGTGTCAGTGCATATTCAGCTAGGATGCTTATTCTGAATGGACAAGGACAAAAAAAAAAAAAGAAACAAACCATGGACTGGACATGTAGATCCAGGGGAGATTCATGAATATATTAAGAAAAAACAAAAAAATATTCAGGCCTATCAAGTGGTATACTTTATTAGGAATAACTACATAGATAATCAGAATACAGTTGTAGGCTGAAGCCCAACAATGTCTTTTTTTCCACATAAAAAAGTAAACTTTCATAAAAGCTTGTTTAGCAAAGGCAGAAGCAGTGTTATTTTAAACAGTTTATTTACATTGCTCAGATTGGCAAAAAGAGATATAAAAAACAGTGCAGTCTGACACATTCAAAAGCATCATTAGTTACATATAGATACAAGACAAAACACAGGTGGTTAAAAAGAAACCAGAAGTTGTGACTCCTGCTAATACCAACAGTTGAACTGTTAATGAAATGCAGAAATTTACATATTTAGATAGTTTGTGAGAGTGCATTTCAGAGTACAAACTGTTCAGAAGACAGAAGTAAACACAGAGTTTTAAAGAAAGACATAAATACATGAGAAAGCCCAAAAGCCTTACAAGTAGTTCACTGAAACTTGACACGCCAAAATTGGACCCCGTAGTTACAATGTCACACCAATAATCCCATGAATTAAATAATGATTTGTTAACCAACTATGGGGAATGTCTGGGAGTTTGGTTTTTTAACAACCCTACTAAACAGGAGTGTAATTCTTTTCCTCAGACTTCCACTTCAAAGCAAGACAAAGAATTCAATTGATCATTTTTGGTGGTCAAAGCTCCTCATACCACTGTGTTACAGTGAGGCTGCAGGAGATCATAATCACAAAACTCAATTCTATTTAATTATAAACAACTACATTTATAAAACATCTAGAGTAAGCAGCTGTACAACAGGTTAACTGTCATACTTGAAAGGTCAGGTACTTCATAATGTATCTCCATTTAGAGAAATACACAATTCAAATATTAGAGTGCTCTGCCAGTAGATGAAGTTAGGCAAGCATAAGAGTCATCCAAACTAGCAGTAAATTATGTGATCATCATCTTCATTTCAAGATCTGACAAACCAGTTTATTGCCTGGAGGGGACAATTTCCATAGAAGAAAATGTTTCAGTTATGCTGGTAAAGAAATAAATCTGTGCAAGGGAATACTGTGTTTAAATGAAAGCCAAGTTACTTATTCCACTGATTGGCTGGTCTGCTTCAACACAACTAAACCCCCCTTGTGATTACCTTAGAGTTATCTAACATTTTGCTAATCATTGCTAAGTGCTAATGACTAAGGTACCATTAATGTCAGTAACAGGTCACTGTCCAGCCACCTGCTTGTCAGTCACTCCCACAGAGCAGAGCCTTTCCCACCTGCCTCATATCAAGTGGGTTGTTGATCGGCTTAATGTGTGACTCCTCCTTTCAAAGATCGAGGGAAGGCTGATCAAGGAAGGAGAAGGAACACCCTGTTGGACAAAAAAAAAAAAAGGTACTGATTATTTATGAACCAGTCTCAACAGTGCAGCAGTCATTTCTCAACCTTGACATATCACATAAGGAATGAGTGAGAGCAGAAGATCTCCAAGACTGGCAGCTTTTGAAATTAATGATTCAGCATTTCTAGAGTTTGAACAGGAAACTTAACACATTCCAAAAACCGCCAAAGAAAAATTTTTTTTTTCCTTTTCACCAGCCTTGAAAGATTTGGAATGCAGGAGCATGTTTTTGAAGAGTAGCTGTTAACAAGTATTAGTATACATCTTGCATCACTTTTTGCAGTAATAATCTCCCTCCAAAACGAAGGCAAGATACACTATGATAATCTCTTAGAGAAATAGAGCTCCCTCTCCAATCCTACAACTTTCTGTGTTATCATCAGCTCTGAGCCCCAAATGAGATGCTGAACACATGTCTCCTTGGCTGCAGGAGGCAACAGACATCCCAATGATTTGTCAGAGCTTGCTTTAGCTGTGCCTGGATGGGCACACACTAGGCAAGAAGCTGACTTTTCTGATGCCTGGAGAATAAGCTGCTTCTGAGACTTAATTACAGTGAAACCAACACATCAATATGTAGCACTAAAAGTAAACCTCTTTGGATTAGCTGAGATTTTATATTCTTTTCACATTAGACCTCAAGATACTTTCACAAGCAATTCTCTGTTGCTCTTAACAGCCAGCCAAGCTTCTCAGCACATCAACAGGTCACGGTAGTTAGGCAGCTTGTGCACCTGCATGCTTCAAGAATCTTTTCAGTAGGAATATTTTGGGCAGGTAAGGATATACACTATTCATTATGAATAAGCCCTATGCCTGTTTATGGCATGTCCTCCATTTGCAGTCATTGGCAATATCTGAAAATTTAACCCTAAACTCCTCTTCAGAGAGCAACTCTTATTGGACTCAAGTATTTTATACCAGCTATTTTTTTATTTACAGATAGAGAACAAAAAACTAAAACCACACGTAAAATGAGCTGCTGAGGATTTTCTTGCAAACAAGTTATTAAGGTCCTCAGAACTCTGGCCAGTGAGCTACACGGCCATTTGAACAACTGAACTGAAACAGTGAGGAATTCAACTGTATAACAATTAAGAAAAAAAATCTCAAAAAAAATTACATTTAAAAGTTTGTGAAAAATAAATTTTCACCCAGAACCAGAAATAGAACCACATGTGAGTGCCGACTCCAACCCTGTGCATTAGAGGATACTAAAGGACCCAACACCACTTAATGTACCCTTTGTGGACTAGAGCTGTACTCTGCTCTCTCAGCTTACAGAACTCAGCATTTCTTGCTCACTTCAGTCAGGATCTGATGCTCAGAATTTCCCAGCACCACGCTGGTTGTCATCTCCAGCATCGGCACAAATGGCAGCAGTAACAGGGAAAGCACATGATCTGTCCAAGGCATGACCATTTAAGCCTTCCAAGTTGGAAGAGGCTTCTGCTTCTACAGCATTTGAAAGATGAGTATTTGGAGAGCCAGGACACAGCACAGGTCGAGGCTTGGAATTTTG
Source organism: Pseudopodoces humilis (assembly GCF_049639895.1). Classification (NCBI taxonomy): domain Eukaryota; kingdom Metazoa; phylum Chordata; class Aves; order Passeriformes; family Paridae; genus Pseudopodoces; species Pseudopodoces humilis. The sequence continues at coordinate 20,467,860 of NC_142210.1, forward strand.
AGAGCTCCAATCAACAGAACTGGAGCTATGGACATTAACAGCACATTTGACAGATCCACTTAGGCTGTAGGTGGAAGAGGAACGAGCAATCTACAATTAGAAAGGGTTTAAGAGTTAGTTAGAAAAAAAGAGTTAGTTAATAAAAAAACCCCCAAGCATCCAAGCTTTATTGATATTTTACTCTATGTTTTTTTTTTTTCTGCACCAAAAAATTCCTACATAAGCATAGGCTAGGATTTAATTTAAATAAAACAATATGTCTGAATAAGAGCTTTGACTCTTAATGGACTCAGACAGGTTTCCTGCAGTTTTAGTTTCCTATCAACAACGGCACTGGTTTTCCAACTTGAAGGGCTGGAATCCAAACCTCTTTTCCCCTCAACCCTATAATTGAGCCAAAAAGGCTTTATGCAAGTTCAGTGGTGTGTGGCATTGGTTTAAAAAAACACAACACATGATCTGCTGCCAAGCTGCAGTTTATTACCACAGAGGTGCAAGAGCTCTGGGAAGAATCTGAAACTGGAACATGGTTTTGCAAGTCTCTAAGATTTTGTGGAAAACAAATGTTTTTGTCTGGGGTAGATTGTGCACAAAAAGAAAAGTAAACGACTTGCAAGTTCATGAGAAATGAGATACAGTGCTGTATCAAAATGAAGACAATTAGAAGGCAAAAACAATTGTTGCCATAATCATAACAGAAGGAAGCAAATCTCTACAAAAAACAGGGCTACAGCCCTGTTGGTAGATTTTTTTTTATTTCCTCTAAAGCAAGGCAGGAGTCTGCTGTGATACTTCCTCCCTTACTGGTTCATATTTTCCCATGTGGGAGAGCAGGGCTATATATTGTACAATTTAATGGCCACTCAAGCATATTGAATTACCTCAGTGTTAAAGTACCAACACATCAGTCAGTAGTAGAAAGATGAACAAGATTCCCTTTTCTTGGCCTTCTGTCCCACATACTACAGACTAGAAAGTACGTGTTACAAATTTACTCAAACACTATAATAAAAAGCAAAGATGATAAAAAAGATTCCTCCAAATCTAGTCTGCTTTACTAGACTGTATTAGGAAATTGAGTTTGGACTAATGTAGCAGAAGAAAGCTGTAACAGGCAGCCAGGCATAGCAGAAGAGTTGCAATATGTAGAACAATATTTTATTTTACCAAGTTTCTTAAACATTTACGAGGAGATAATTCCCTTGTTGTTTAAAAACTTGCAGGCTGCAGCATCTATGTTTCTCTACCCTTCCTTCCCAGTTTGTTTCACAGGATGTCTGTCATCTCACTACTCAGACTGAAACATTTACCATACTACTCAGGGTTGTACACCACATTTCTATTTAGTGCTCAAAATCAAAAGCATGAACCAATATAAGACTTATCTTGAAACTTTCTCACTCTCTCAGAAGAGGAAACATATTCCATCCTGAACAAAAGGGATTGGTGGGGTGTTTCAACTTAAATGTGTAAGGCAACTCCCAATTTCTAGTGCATCAAGATTCTTCTGCATTTTCAGCAAGTAAGGCTTCTCATTAAACAGCTCTTGAAAGTAATATCCCTATGAAAGCAGTTAAAATACTTTTTCTCCCACTGTGGATGTTGGAATTGTTAAAGTGAGAGCAGCAGCAGACCTGAAAGGAGTGTGACGCTAGGAAGGTGGTTTCCTCGGCCAGCACAGCAATCACTCACCGCTAGGGACGAGGTGCTCGTCAGGCGGCTGCCGATGTAACCCTCGTTAGCGGCGCTGGGGCTCCGCCCCTCCGTGGCGCTGTGGGACATCAGGGCCCTGCGGAGAGCTCGCTTGGGTGTCTTGGAGAACGAAAAGGCTCTCGTGACCTGAGGGGTTGGACAAGTGGTTAAACACTGACAAAAAACAGGCTGTAATAACTACTGTTATACAGGCTACCATTCTGAACATCTCTGGGATGTGTATCAAGTGTTGGTGGTTGGATCACAACCAGCCAAACACCCACACCCAACGTGATCTGACTTTTAAAGGTTCCCCATCATCCTTGCTCTTCTCATTCTTTCCAGATATGAGGACAACAGAGGAGGGAGAGAGGAGAAGTCAAAGCAAGGTCTGGTCACCAAGGCTTTCCCATATCCTTCAGTCCTGCCCAGTCAGCCCCACCCCCCTCTTTAAGTTGCTCTCAATTTTGCATTATATTTAAAAGACTCGAAGTATTAAACAGCCTAAGTTCCATAACAGACTCAAAAATGACTACATAATACTTATGACTGTAATACTTAAGACTATATATACAGATATTCCAAAACCTTAAACACCCCTCACCTTCTTTCTTTAAGGAGATTATATTTAAGAGTTTTAGTTCAGATTAAGTTTTTCCTGTCACTACTGTAAATACTACAAACCACCTGAAAAAGGAATCCCAGCACAATTCTCTGACTAAAAAGCACTAGCTTTATACTAGCTTACCTTTTTTGATGTTTTCTTTATTGCCCTGGATGCTCTGCTTAAAGTACTGTCCATATCTTTAGTATTTACTTCAACTGAATCAGGATCAGCAACATAAATGAGATTTTCCTGTAGATGAAAATAGTCTTAATAATGATCAAACATCAGTACTTGCCAAAATATAGTTTTCTAGTCCATTAGATCAGATTTAGAGGGTTTAATTGCCATATTCTTCCATATTTAACTCTTTATACAGTCCAGCAGCTACTTGTTTTCAGGCCATTTAATTAGATCAACAGCTGGTATAATCAGTTTGTGAAACCTCTCCATCAGTAGTTTTACATTCAGTTTGTCTGATTCAGTTTCAAGTCCAGGGCTGACCAAATTAAAGGCAGTAGTTCTGAGGCATCCCTAGGGAGTTTCCAAGATAAACATTGCTTTATTCCCCTGACACATTTCTGAAGTGAAATCTTGAGAGCTCCAGCTGTCAAACATTCAGACTAAAGACTCTCAGCTTAAGTGCAATACATGTTGCAGAATAGCCACGAGTTTTGGGAATTTTTCATGCCTCATTCTTAAACTCCAGCATGTGCAAAGCAATTTCTGGCTACCTACTTATAAAACCTGGGGGGCAGAGGGGGGGACACCTGGGAGTGGGAAGTTGCTGGGATATTGTTTTGCTGTTTATTGTCTGCATTTTGAGTAAAGACCTTTTACACTTGGAAAAAAAAATCTCAGAAGGACCCCAGTCAGCAACTTTATGGCCATTCACAGGGCCTAAGGAAGAGTAGTCAAAGCCTTTGCTGCCACCAGGTGGCAAAGTCAATGTTATTTCATTCACATGATGTTCAAGAAGTCTAAAACCAGACAAAAGTGCTTAAATTGAAGCTCAATTTGACATTTAAATCAGCAAGAAAGAAGTATTATATAGTTGGTACAAAGCAATAGGTACAGAAATTGTAACTAATGGGATTCGGCAAAGTAGGTTACAATTTGTCAGCATATGATACTGAATGTCTTGGGGCAAGAGGGAATGATACATTTGTTACTTAAAGGTTTAATTTCTAGTGAAATCCAAGTCACATGTGACATAAAATACTGAAGATAGGCAACATGCAGACTAAAGTAAATTAACACTTCCACATCAGCACTTTTCTTACTCAGAACCTAAAAGAGAAGAAAAACCAGAAGACCAAGTCTCTTATTCCTAAATCCCTAGATCACATGACATAGAAAATAAAACTAAGATGCTGTTTTCATTACTTAATTACCTCTCCTGTAACAAGCATGCCTTTAAAAATCACAGCCAAATATTGCACAGTAAGAACACACTGCAGAACATAAAGCATTTCTAGTTTACACCAAGTAGCTTCAGGTATATGTACTGCACGTATTTTCAGCAAATTGAGATGACTGATATGCACAGACTTTTACATAATTAAAACATCAGCGGAAAGCCTCTTGCTGTAATTGGAGAGGATCTACTTCTCAAATTAGTTGTTTTCTGACTATAGAAAGCCCTCATGCTGAATTTCTAGAAATGTGACAAAGCCAGTGCCTCCTTCATTTCACTGTTTTTCTAATTTCTGTGTTTTAAGGTTGTAGATTTCTGTCTATGGGAGGAAGATGCTTCATGTCTCTTGCATTATGGTGCAAATAAGGTATAGAACAAAGAACCCAACACAGTTAATCCAACAGTGATCAACAACACTGGGACTGTAAAATCAAAGACAGCTGTGAAAGAAGCAAGCTGAATACAACTCTTGTTAGAGCTACAGTGCAGAGTTGAATCATACCCTCTCACCATCACAAATTAATTACAAATAATTCTGATTTTTAAGCACTACTTAGCTTCTGCACAAACTAACTTCCAGGCTGTTTCCTTTTCTACCTTTTAACCACTCACTTGCAGGCATGTTAGCACAAATGTTTTCTGCTCTACTTTACCCCAGGCATGTCCACTATTAACTTCTTTAGCTTCAGGTGCTTAAAGCCAAAAAGAGGGCAATGTTTCAATCAGCAGCATGGTTCCAGAGTACTTACTGCATCTGCTTTACAAATGGTGTTGGCCACGTGCCGACACAATGTCTTCAGCCAGTCCTCCTTGCGAGGGTCTTCAGTTGTCATCTGGAAACTGAGCAGCTTGTTGTTCAGTTCTGTAGGTGGCCTTACAACTAAGGCAAAAGCTTTCTGGCAATCTAGAGTTTATTAAAAAAAAAAACAAAAAACAAGGAGTTAGTAAAAAGAATGATTTTTTTTTCATATAATTCAGGGGGAAAATTTCAGGAGGGTCAACCCTCTGTCTGCCAGGAGCTGGAGCTACAGACAACAAGATTTGGTGAAATTATTTCATCTTTTTTTTATTTTTTTTTTTTAAGTAGTTGTTTGTTGTATCTTGCAAGTTGTATCACTTGCAAGAGCAGAGTTCTGTACACAGCCATCATCAGGAGGCTGCAATCAGCTGTTCTGGCAATAACTGATTATTCATCAAATAATCTGCAGAGCAGTCAGCCTCACTACCCTCCTTGCCATTTCTCTTAATTGGGTTTCTGTGTTCAGGTGCTTCAGAGAACATAAAGCAGAACACATGATGTACATACCATCACTTACAGTGAAACACCAAATCTTTCCAGGATAGAAATCTGGAAACTGGTGTGACTGAATTCTTTATAAGTCTCTATCAAGGCTGGAGCAGTATGGCAAAGCAAGACAGAGAAATTAAGTCATCTTTTAAGATGCCAAGCACAGCTCCTCCTGAGCATTATTATCACCAGTTAGAAGAAAATTTGGTTTCACACCAACAGCACTTTTCTCTGGCTAGTCTAATACTCTGGGCTGAAGCTTGAGATTTGGTTTTTATTTTGTAAATCCAGAGCTGTCAAGTGTTTAACTATGTTTATTTCACTCTGCCAATTGGTTGGCTTATGCTAATGCCATCTAGTAGTTCTGCCAAATCCAGCATCCTGCTGCCATTCTTGAAAAGCCAAGAAGCATCAGTACAAGGAATTCTCAAGATTCAAACAGAAGCTTTTACTAAAATCACATATCTATAATATGCCATACAATAACTACCCCTTAGCACTCCATCCCACAACAGCAGAGCTTCCTCCTTCACGCTCTGAAACAGAGTTTAATTTAGCTACCACAGCACTTCAAAACACACAGACCTTCTGTCTCCCTGATGTCCAAGACTTTCTTGATCTGGGAGAGAGGCATGAGAACAACATGCTTGAGAGATGCAGGGGGCCTTGTGTGGCCATGGGGACTCTTGAAAGCTCCAATAACTTTATGCCGCTTCCTCGCAATCTGCAGTTAAATAGAATAGAAAGGGTCAGCTGGAAGATTTCTTGCCATTGTTTCTGTATTTTTTACATTCTACTATCCAGGAAGGCACACAAAATCTTGCTACTTTACCACATAAATCTTAAAGGGATTCATTTATCTCACTATTCACTGCCTGCAGCCCAAGTGGCCCAGCAATATTTGTTACTTGGCATCAAAACACTCAACTGAAAAATACAGTAATTTTTTAAAAAATACCTAGAGAGAAAGTAGTTCTGCATTACAGACCTCAATTCCACCCTGCATAACAAGGGTCCTTTGAAATCTACCACAAGGTAGCCTAGATTTAAACAGAAAAGACCACATCTATATGCATGAACCAGCTCAAGGTGGGGTGTGTTATGTCCTAGAAATATCACTTGCTGTTGCTTATGCATGCAGCCGTTGAGCAGGCTTTGCATAAAAAGCATGTACGGTACTTGTTTGTTAAAGCATCTTGTTGTCTCTTGTCCAAGAGACAAGCCAAGAAGCTCCATTAAAACTGGTTTTATTTTCCTTTCCTTCCTTTACATGAAGTGATGAAACTGAGTCAACTTGATTCCTGGGGAGAGTCCATCACTAGTCACAAGAACAGGCTTTTGTCTCTACATGCTGCTTAGGACAGCACTAATTTTGAATTATTTTAGAGTTGGTCTTCTATGAAGACAATGTTCTTCACTGCTGCAGACAGCAACAAGTATTTTATGAAAGCGTCCTATATAAATTCAGTTATTCTACATTTGTCTCCAGAACCCAGTTATTCTTCCCCTCTAGTTCTTCCTAATACATTTTTAGTTTAAGGCATTTATTATGATTTTGGTTTTTTGGTAGCCTAAGAAGAGACAGATCTATCAAGGCCCACTATTCATTCCCATGATACACAGCTAAACTTTAAAAGGAAAAACAACCTGATGAGCCAAGGACTCCACTTTTTCATCCATTGGTGCTATTCAGATAAACATTTTTTTGACATATTAAGCTGCTTTTATGTTTTTACTCCAGCTGAAAGACATTAAAAGCTACATTAACATGTCTCAGCCATGCAGACATGACTTACTATGTTGGCTTATATAGTAGTTAATGGAAACACCAGCATGTGTTGACCTATCAGCAATCTGTGACTTAGAATTCCGCCTCAAAAGTTCTTAGATTTTACTTATTTATACTCAAGTGTCGTGTCAAGCCTTTTACAATTCAGTTCATGAGATGTACTGGTATAGTCATCTTACCTCTAAGCAATCATTGAACAGAAAGAGTGTGACCTGCTCTCCCCTGTCACAGAGGTCATCACCAAGGGCTACAGTTTCCAGACGCTGAACCAAGCTGCGGTGAGAGGACAGGAGATTGGCCTAAATGACAGAAGCAAAAAGCTCATTAAGTACTTAGTTCAAGGGCTGGATTACTGCTTGCTTACAGCTTAACACTGGCAATCTTTTTAAACCAGCACCATTGCATTGTAACCTCATACACTTTCACAAAGGGAACAAAGTGGTGCAGTCATTTAATAGATCTGCAGCTCTGGAGGAATTACTTACTGGACATCCATCCACTTCATAGACGACATCAAAGAACTGCCTTTGTGCCTCTGTTTTCCTTTTGTCTTCATTAATGTGTCTAAGGAAAGCATATTACATTAATCTTCAATACCAAGCAACAGTAAATGGATGCACTGCATTTAAAATATACAAAAATAATAAAGCTAAACATTCAGGGATAGAATTTATATAGCAGCACTTGCCACATTTTCCTGAAAAAATAGCTAAATACCACATGAAATCACATAGGAAACTTCAGCTCTAGAACACAATTCTTGTTACATTACCAACACTTAACACACCAATCAGTTAAAATTCCCCTCCTGTGCCCTGCATGATTTTGAACCAGAGACTGACACAACTCAGTTCTTTACAGCCTGCATTTTGTTTCCCCCAAATCAGGAGTGGGGGGAGCTCACCCTTCACTGCAGCAGATGCAAGAATAATTACAATTTAAAAGTTGTTGTTAAAACTGGACAAATGTTTACCCAATTAATGCAGGAGTTCTCGTTGCTGGAGACATACGCTACACTTCAAAAGAGGTGAGACTTACAATCTAAACAACCTCAGCTTTCAGCTAATTAACTCATGGAACAGTGCCAAGAAGAGCTAATATAGGACCAGAAGAAAAACTAATCTCCCACCAAAGTCTGTCCTCTCAGTAGATATATGCACAGAAGTAAGATTTAAAGACAGAAAGGGAGTCAGCAGAGGTACAAGTGCTCAGTAACATCACAGACTCCTTTAGAGCTCTGGCACAGACACCAAAGTGACAACAGTCAAGAGGAGGCTGAAGAGCACCTACAGTTCTGTTTACTGACTGTTCCTTGTGGCAACATAACACTGAACATTTAGGAGGAACAGAGCGATCTAAATTTACTGTGTTTAACAGTAAGTTCCATAGAATCAACATGACTTACGTCATCACCTCCTTTAATGATTCAATAGCTCTCTCTAGAGTTACTTTGTCTGGGTTCTCTTCTGCTGTATGTTTCTTAATATCTACAATTAAAAAAACAAATAAATAAAAACTCCACATGTATTACAAGTGCCTGAAAAGAAACATGAAAAACTCAAATTTTAACTGAGTTAAGATAAGCTGACTGAAGAAATAAGATCTACCTTGGAGTCCAAGTAGCACTGATTAAGTGGGGAACTAGGCTGAACAGAAGTTGTCCAGACATCTCATTACAAAAAATGAAAACACAATACAATACAGAAACCAAACTCTTAAACTATTAATAAAAATTAAATTGAAGTGCAGCAACAAGCACACAAGTCTTTTTCTACCTGAAGCAAAGGATAATGTGGATTTTTTATTATTTTTATTAACAAAATCATTATTATATGATACCAGGTGGAACACATGAAACTGTGAGCCTTGTCAATATGAATTGCTCTCTAGTTTATATTAGTTTCATTCGAATCTCAATTATACTCTTGTTTGAAGAGACAGAATTATCAATGCAAACTGTTCCTCTATCTGTAGCCTGCATACAAATGTATGAACAAGTGGAATTTAGTCAGAATTTATGCTTTCTTCAGTAGTGGGTCTCGCTGACTGCCAGGAGTCATGGTTAACTCACATAATCAGGCTGGTTTTAGATGAGAAAAGCTGTTGCTAATGATGACAAAAAGTAGACATCATCTTTTAACATCTTCACAGACAAACTAATAAAAACTACATCACTAGGTTACCATTTAGTAGGAGGGCAACACTGGGCAGCCTTTGAACAGGACGGATGAGGAGCTCAGCAAGGCTTTGGCGGCCACATTCAGGTTTAGCTTGATTTATCTGGGGAAAGAAAATAATGGTTTGTTTTGTTGTTTTTTTTTTACACACATACACAAGAAAAGCACAAGATCAGAGAAAATTTGCCTTCCTTGAAATTAGCATTGCTATAAAAGTGTGAGAATCGTTTACCACGGTCATTAACAGAGCATGTTAAAAACCACATTATATTGAAAACTACAGTGATTTATGTTCTCAGAATGTCTAGTTTTAAAGGGTCCATATCAATCCTTCAGATCTTGTTCCAGTTGCTAATGTGGAATGGGACTGGGAACAGACTGTTCTCTTATTTGCTCCCCATCTTTTAGATATCAATACTTGGATGTAATTCCTAGTCCCTCAGAAAACATGAGCTGAAACTTGTCAAAGTGATTACCTGGCTATCTCAATATAGGAGTTAAAGCTACACTGCACTATTAACAGTACACACATATCTGAAGAGATCAGGAGTCCTAAGCTTCATCTTCAGATAACTTTCTTTGAAGATCATCTTCCTGTTAGATCTCCACTGTTAGGCTCCTATTCATTAGTCACAAGAATGCTGAGAAATTCTACCTCCCTGGAGCTTCACAGCTGCCCAAGTAAAGTTAAAAGCTGTTTCAGAAATACAAGTCTCACAAACACAGGGAGGGGACCACTCAAAGTAGCAGCTCCAGTTATCTTTACAGATAAGAAAAGACATTTATTGGGGAGGAACTTTTTCCCAGCAACAAATGCATATAATCAAACCACATTGACAGCTGTTTAACAGAGGAGGAACTCAGACTTTTTCTGAAAGTCTTACGAGGAGCTTGAGGGATTGAAGTTCAAATCCATTCTATTTCTGTCTCACCAAGAGAGACGTTTGCATTCCTTCAAGCTTTCAGAATTTCACATTCTTCCATCTACTGCATTCACTAGAACATGGTAACAGTCCCCATGTTCTACTCATAGACTTAGTTCTGCAGGCACTTACCTTTAGAAAGGCATGAAACCTTGGTTTCTGCTTTTCACATCTTGTAATCGTCTCCTTGCTCATTTCAAAGAAATTCACAAACGGAGGGTATGTTTTCAACAAGTCTTTTGACTGAAAGAAACAACTGTTAGGGCTCTGCTTTACATATAATATATCATTGTACATATGTTCATATGCCCTGAGCCACACAAAGCTGCTCAAAGGCACACTGCAATAAAGAATAATAAAAAATGTGTTGTAAACCCATACATGTTCTCAGAACAAGTTAAGACATTTTTGCATGCCAGATGCCCCAGACTGATGCTGCTAATTAAAAGCAGGCTGCTCTCAGCAGCATCAAGCAAACACATGACAATCTTAGAAGCTACTGAGCAGCTCAAGGGGGAGGCAGGCTCTCACCTAGCCAGAGGCTTTTGGTGAGAATTTCGGAAATTTCAGACAGGTTACTGCAATCACCTTTTAAACCACCGGAAGCAATACCTTAGACCGAACACTTTTGAATGACAAGCACTATTTGTCTCAAAACCATCATATCAGCAATATCACAAGATACCTAGCAGCCTATTTATGCTAAAACTTAGCTCTCTCCTGTTCCACATGGGACTCCTTATTCACTTACATGTTTCAAGTCTTGGAGAAAGAACATAAGTTTTTGTGAAAAGTTATTTTCCTAGATCTTTACTATTGATTAGAGGCAGCAGATGGCTAAGGACCCAGGAAGTGGCTTTTAATGTCTGAGTAAAAAGTGCATTTGTAGTGTTGCAAATTACGTTCTCAAACTGTAACTATTTGTAGTTTTAATCCTTCATACCTGTGAACAGACATACACACTAAAACTTGACATAGATTGTATCACCTAAGTCAACTGAAAAGTCTAAATATAACAGGCAATGATACAAGTGGGAGTTCCTTCTCAGCAGTGCTTTGCTTGTGTTTGCTATCTCCTAGAAGTGGATTGTTTGTAAGGCAAGATAATAGTTGTAAATCTAAAGAAAGAAACAGGAACTTACATATTTGAGAATGATATCACCAATACTTTTGCTTTCAGTCCAATTTATCATAAGATCTTCCAGGTCTTCCTAGAATACATGCAGGGACAGGGGGAGAAAACAAGCTGAGCATAGAGTGCATAAAGCCATTAAATGGGATCACTGTTTTGCCAAACACACATCATTAGGTGTGTTTTCATGCTGTCAAAACAGGCAATCCTAAAAGCTGTACAATTTCACATTCAGCCCCTCCAGTCAGAGGGCTGAAAACAAGAGATCCCTGGCTTACTGAATATGTATATATAGCTGTAAATCAATGCAAGTAGAGCCTGGCAGCATGTCAGGACTAGCCAACTCTGCAGCAAGATGACACTGCTGCATTCCACACAATACACAACACATCCCAAAGGAATATTGAAAAAGGATACAGAGAAGACACTTGAACCAATTCTAATTAAGACTGCACAACTTATCTAGGACTTAAGTCTCTAAAATGGGATTGAAATAGAACTAGGATAGATTCTACTTACTTGCTACACTAGGGTGTCAAGGAAAGTGAGATCAAGCCTGTTAAGCCTATATGAGCTTGATTAGCATCAAGCTCAATCACCATCAGATAATAAGAGAGACAGGAGGGCACAGCTGAAGGTTCAGGATTCATTTTAAGCGAAAAGGATTTATCACTAATATTGGTTTGCTGCTGCCACTGCTCATATCTTTATAACTGCAAAGATGAAGGAAAACACAACAACTACATCAAAGCAACTCTCACTGCACTGCATGCTGCAATTGGTGACTCCAATTTGACACAGGGACACACAGATCTACTTTCATCTCTCTCTGTGGGCACACATCAATAGCTGGTATGATTAACCAGACTGGACCCCACTGGCTGGAAAAAAACCAACAAAAAATGTACAAACAAATCACCAAGTTGCAGGTAGTCTGCAAGTCTCTCTATTATAAAAGCCTACAGTGAAATGCTGCCAGGAATAGGCAGATGCCACTATTTGAAAGAAAATGTATCAGTACCAGGAAGAGTTTATACCTATCCAGCAGACACAACTGAAAACATGCAGAAAAGGTTCAAAGTCTCTGTGAAAGCTTCCCCTGCAGGGGAGAAGATGCAACTTGCCTTGATTTTAATGTGCACATCAAGAATATCTGGAATGCTGCCAAATATGGTCTTGATCTCTTCCTGTGCAAGGATTGGTCCCCCAAGTTGTCCTTCCTTCTCCAATGGAACTTGAAATAACTGATGAATTAAGAGGAAAAAAAAAGTTAATGCACTCCAAATTGCCAACATTGTGTTAGAAATAGTTATGAAAGCAACAGTGTTTTCCTTCTAAATCATAGTTTCCTGCAGTCACAATCTTGAGTTGTCTCCATTCAGCAAGAGTGGGTTTTGGAGAGTGGTTTGAAGATACAAACACTTAGTTTGATACATCTCTACAGCATAACTCTGTTTCATCTCTTACTCACACACTTCTTGGCTCATTCTTTAAGTAGATAATCAGCTGCAATAGAAATAAACTTGCAAGAAATTAAGCTTTTCCTGTAAGTTGTTTGCTATTCTGATCTTCTTGGAATAATTGCAAAAGAAAGATTTTTCCCTCTTCCATCTCTCCCTATTCACTAATGTCTAAAATATTAGTCATGAAGACCCTATTTTTCTGACACTTCCAATTTCCATATATATTGCAATACCACTGCAGATCCCAGATTAGAAATTGTATTTTCCAACCTGAAACTGAGTACTTTTATATGTCAGTAAATTATATGAGACTGTTAATATTGTCATCTTCCTATGAAGGTTTGATGCACACCCATGCCCTCAAAAGCCTGCAGATCACAGACTGAAAATACTACTTGATGTAAACATTGGATATCTTATTACAATTGACCTGGACTGGCTTTAAAACCATCTTACCTGAATAATTGTTGTCAGAATATCAACATAGTTACTTTCTGTCTGATACAATTCCTTTGCAACCTGCCATCTTGCAGACTGCTTGACAGGAAGAGGAGTTGAGTTTTTGGAAGGTCTTGCACAGGATTTTGGTGTTTCTGATGAAGAGATATTCCCAAAAGAAAATAGAGTTTTATTACAATAGAGTCCCTAAAAAGAGCTCACCCTCAAAGAAAAAACAAACAAACAAGAAAACAACTTCAGAATTTTTAACCAAAGATAAGTTTGGAGGTTCTTTTAAAAGCCTATATTGTAGTTACCAGGTGGTTACTTGAAAGGGCTCTTTCAAGAAAATAGCTCTCTTTATTACAGTCTACTTATAGAACAATAGTAATATATTATTCCTCAAAATTAGACTGAAACTAATTAGCCATTTATGGGCTGGTCAATGACTTGACCTTATTATTAGTAGCTTATATAGCAGGAAGCAAGGATTAGGTGCTGAACATATACTCATTTATACACTAGTACAGAAGTGCTCTTCTACTTCCACTTCGCCATGTAAACAAATTCTCTCAGCTGCCCACCATCCTTGCATTAGGCGTGTAGCTCAAAACCATTTACTAAAATCAGCCCTTGCACACAACACCTACATTTCAACCTATAGGGGGAAGAGGAAAGGCTCAAGAAAGTCTTTTCTCTCAAAGCTAAAGCCAAGGTAGGCCTGGAACAATTCATGAGTTTTAAATACTTGTTCATGTATTGGATCTAGAGACCTACATTGACATTTTTGATAACAAAACTCATTGCTGCCATAGTTAATAATGAAATGAGTACCTTATCTGTTGTTTCCAAAATAGCTGAGATTGACTGCAGCTGCTGGATTAGAAGAAAATTCCCTACCAGGGGTAACAACAGCACTAGCATCATCTAAGAAGGCTGATCTTCCCTGAATTCCTTCTGAATTATCACTTAGTGGTTGTACCTCATTGGGAGCTCTTATGCGATTTGAGTTTGCCTTTTTAAAGCAGTAGCAGCTCCAGATACCTCCTCCATATGATATGATAAAAGAACCAGACCTTACTTGTGGTATCAGCTTTTGACTAAACCAAAATTTTGCAGTTCCTGTCTTCATAAGAATCATTCAAAGATATTTAAAACTTCCCATTCACTCAAAACCAATTGATGATTTATATTTTTGTGATGTTTTAGACATGACAGTTTGCTGGTACAAACAGTGTTGCCTCAACAGAACATTTCAAGACCTAAGAGTGGACCCTGCAGGAATTTTCCTTTTAACTCCTCTAGAATCTTTGTCTTCTTTCCTCCAAGTATCCTGTGGAGAGTATTTTAGATGATTTACTGTTGACTACGCTGCTAATTTGCTACAGACTTCCAGCTGAGTATTTGAAGCATTTTGGAGTAACACTCAACGGGTACCCCCTATTTATCACATCTCTATCTATTCCTTCAGATATGAACACACTCACTGTGATAACAAGAGGCAGCTTGGCCTGAACTCTTCACTCCAATTTTTCCCTCCACACTTTGAATAGGCAAAAGCCTGGAATTACTTTGCAAATCTGTAGCAGAACCTGACTTCCCTACCACCACCATTTCCACCTGCATGCAAGAGCTGTTAAACTCCAAGCGTGGCTGAACAGAAGGTTTTAGCTCTACCTCCACTGGCAGTGCTTGACTCAGGAGTGTTGGAAATATCCAGCAAGGAGCCAATAGAGAGGGAATGTTCAGCTGAGGGGCGTTTCCGAGGAGGGAATGGGGACATGTCTGTTTCCCTGGTCAGCTGGGCCAGAGTCTCTTTCAAGCGGCGCCGTTTGCGGTTGCTGTTGGGAGTGCTCAGGGAGAGCAGCGACACCGACTTCTTGAAGTCAGGACTCTCTGACTGCAGGGAAAGAAAACTTCATTCAGTGGGTTTATCCTCTGTGTCCAGTTCAACCCAGTGCAGAGATGAGTTAATTACAGAGATAAACAACACAGAAGGAAACTTCTTAGGGAAGCCAAGGCAAAATGGGTGAAGCTTTTTTCTTCCCTTTTTAAACCACAGTGGTGTTTTGCTTGACTAAAAGTAAAACCTTTGGGAAGCAGAAAAAAGTTTCTATTCCAAGTTAGTATTCTATGTATAAAATTTATAGTGGTTTATCTGGAACTTAAATGCTGCTGTGAACCATCTGATCTCTGGCCCCCCACACACACTATGTTGCATGCTAATTTTACCACCAAAATATGATGTGCATTGTGTGAGTGTTCAACATACCTTCTCAAATAAATACATGGATTCTCCAGCTCTGGCATCCATTTGAATGCTTCCCCAAAACCACTACAGGAAAAAAGAAAACACACATTACAAACACATTACAGAGCTTTGCCCAAAGTTAAAAATATTCAAAATAATCTGTAATAGTAACGCAGTTGGGATGGAATTTTCCAGAATAAGCCACGTGCCTGCATGTTCTACTTAGCAGTATTCTCTAAAGAATTTTCAGCACTAACCTCTTGCTTTACAACATAAAGTTTTTTTAAAGGTTCAAATGGAAGATCTTTTACTGTACTTTCTTCAACCACCAAGTGTGTACACCTTTCATCACCAACTGGCAAATAATGTCCTCCTAAACATGAAAAAAAAAGGCAAATTGTCAAGAGGAAAGAATGCTCTCATTAGAAATAAGTAGCTCATTTAGCAATTCTGTGACACCTATCATTATAAACTCCACCCCATTTTTCCCAGAGGTTTTCATAATCAACCACCTTGCATTTCTGTCATTTCTTCCATGTTAGCTTTCTCATCATCAGAGAATCCCAGGAAACTTAACATGCAGTCCTGAAAGGGAGGAACCTTGAACTGGTTTCTAAAGTCATCATCAGCTGCACAGAAATCACTGAAAGAAAGATGCACAAGAAGGTCACTAAATCAGTGACCTATGTCAGTATTTAAGCAGAAGCTCACACCATTTCAGGTGAATACAATGTGATGTGGAGGCTGAAGGAAAATAACCTACATTTCATTCCTTTTCTCCCACGCCTTATAAATCCACTCAGCTTTCACGATAGGAATACCAAGACTTACAGCAATCTACAAAACAGGAAAAGCATAAGTTGCACTAAATATTTCCATTTGAATCTTTCCCACATCAAGAAAAATTCATAACCTTAATTTTACTTTTTAAGACATATTGCAAAAAGTGAATGTATTCCTTCAAGAGTCATATCCAACTGCAGCTGCCCAGAGTTAGAATGTATTCAGTGACTAGGAGATCTGATCAATAGCTATTTTGACATTTCCTCAAAAGTGCACAATTTCGTTAGTCTGATATGCTTCATCACTCACAAAAACACAAAATCAAATCTCTGTTTCAGTGGAATATGGGATCCTTTTTCTGCTTTTGATATTTTGTATGAAGAAAAATACCCCATCCTGCTTTTATCAAAGAGAAAGTGACTATTTGAAAGGTAACTGCCATGACTGCTTGAGAGATTGTACAGTTTTTCTACATTTTCTCCTTTGAGTTGGCAGAAAGAACTGTTTGAACAGAAAGTAGGACTTCTACTCCAACTGCAAGAGTATAAAGACAAACAAGGGGGAAAAAAGCAACATTCTACCAACAATCCAAACAAGGGAGAGTCAAGGGGCATAGATATTGCTACATCATATTAAATAGTACAAAAACACTATAATCTGTTGCTTACTTCTAAGCTGAACATAAATGGCCTAAATGATTCCCTTTTAGAATCAGAAAAGAAAAAGTACACTAATGTCTATTTAGGCATAAAGCAATATTTGAATCCTCACCGATAACAAGATTAAAGTAATTTTTAGAAGATATGCACCAATTAAGGACTAAAGTTTTTTGCAAGTTACCTCAGTTTATTGATTGGACAAACAAAAGCAGACATTTGTTCATCACTGTCTTAACATTGGTAGCATCAATATTTAACCATTTTGAATCTTGTTATTTACTATACTTGTCTATTTCAAATTTATGTTACTTAGATGTCTCACAAAGACAAAAAACATGCCAAAGCTGAACACCAGAGATGAATTCACCATTACAAGTTATTGCTGTTAGTACTGAAAAAAACCAGCAGCTTCTGAGCTGAAGTATAATGAACAAGCAGTACACAGAGTCCACAAGAGCCAAATTCCAAAGGTTTCTATGAAACACCAACTTAAGCTTACATACTCTGAATTTGTCTCCATGTGTTGAGTTTGCCACCAGATGAGTAACTTTTGAGCTAAAGTCCCTTCGAATAATTCCACCCATATGATGAACCAACGTCACAAGCTTAACCTGAAAAATGAAAGATGAAAAGTTCAGTATCTTTTGAAAAGCAAGTTCAGTACAAAAGTGATTTACAAAGCAAGTTAGAGAAGGCTACATTAAATGTCTAGAAATAGAAATACTCTGATCTGTTCTTAAAACAACTTGTTCACATCGACAGAATAGCTTATACATCAAAAGAACTATTAAGATTTATTTTTATTTCAACATTTAATACAGCCTTGCTGTGTAGCCTGAAGACTATCCAAGCCACCAGTACGCTCACAATCATCATACATAATGTCTTCACCTTTTCACACATTAGATTTGACATTTTTCTTGCTGATTTAGTCAATTCTAGATCAAATCTAACTAACCCAAACACCAGGCAAATGCTTTTGGTTTGGCTTTTTTTTTCAGATGAAGATGTAGAGCCATATTGTTGATTCCCAGATGTCCAGTAGGGAAATTAGATTCCAACTGCCTACTGAAATGGGAAAGCAAAGTACTGGAGTATCAAACAAAAAGTAAAGTCCTGATAGCACAATATCATGACAAGATAACATGCCTGTACAAAAAAAGAGGACACTACTGGGTAAACATCTTATCTGAAATCTCAAGTTACAAATGAAGTTACAAATCTTTAAGCCCTATTGAATTAGAGCAGTATCATGTCACTCAACAAAAGAAGTGACCAAAAATGACGCAGATAAAATGACTTGAACAAATTTTTGTTTCCATTCTCAAATATCACTGCCTCTAGACTTGCAAAAAACCAAAAGAACAAACAATTTGTTCTCCCCATGCAAGCCTGAGCCATGGTTAAACACTATGGGTGACGGAACAGAAGAGTACCTTGAAAATATACTTAACATGGTTTTACCAATCCAAATAAGAATAAATTACTTACTAATTCATCTTTCTTTCTGAATCCTGTAAAGCACAGTACCAAGTTCAACATACTTGCACAGTACAGTGGACGGCAGGAGAAAGGTAAAGGCTGAAAACAAGAAGAAAGCTCAGAAGTCAACAACATACTGCTGCCATTAAAGTTCTCACATTACCTTTAATACAGTAGTGTTATTTCTAGTATTAAAAATGCATCAGACACTACTCCAGGTCTGTATATTCAGATATACCGTAGCTCCAGGCCTGCTGATAAAGTAACTAGAGTATCCCTAAGTTCTACAGATAGCACTCCATCCTTTTATTTCCTCCCCAGTCTATCTGCTCTACATTACAACTTTTGGAAATACAAAGTCATTACTGGAGAATCATTTGTATGCTGCCTTTCCAATGGCACAGTCCCAAAAGGTGATCAACAACTACCACAAATACAGCAGCAATTGTAGCCTTATCACTGTCTGCTTGTGCTCTCTCACTACATGCAATATTCTAACACAGCATTAGATACTTGCTTTTCTTAAAATTCTCTTGCTAGGAATGTTTATAACTGATTGCAAGAGCAAGAAAAATTTTACTGTGAACTCTTAGAACTCACTGCAGCAGGGAACTATTCATCTGATTTCAGCAGGAAGCACACACCTCTCCCTTCTGTGCACAGTGCAGCACGACTGGCGGCCCGATGACTCGGCAATCTGCCTTGCAGAGGTTGCTAAAGATGGGAGCTTGGAAGTCTGACACAACGAAGATCGTCTCTAATTCTGGGGAATCAGAATCTCCAAGCTCTTCGATCGTGTCTGTCTTTATGTAGGGCATTTTAATTTCCTTGATGCACAGGGATAAAAGGGAAAGCATTGCTCAGGCAACATACTTGCACAAGTGGAAAATTCAACTGATGTGTATTTTGGACCATTAGAAAAATGTGTGATTCATCCTTCAGAGAGAGAGTTAGGATTTGTGAAAGCTGAATTCAATGCACTGCTCTCTAGCATAAGAATAGCTATGAACTGCTGCATTATTTAATACTGAAAGTCAAAGTAATTCCTGCTTTTGAAGAATCAGAATTCTGGTTGCACTAGCAATTTACGTATCAGTTCATACTGATAAGGTAGCACTGGAAATAGCTAGATAAAAAAAAACACCCTAAGCTCAAAAGATAAGTGAAATTTCAGACTGTCAGAACAGCTTAGGGTACTTTGGGATGCTACTAAAAAGTAGCATCCAGTTTACAATAGCAAGCTCCATGCTGCAGAACAGCTACAGAACGGAAATCTATTTTGTTCATTGCTTGGTATTTTTAAGGGGTTAAAAAGTTTGGTCCATTCCAATTTCAAACATTAGTTCCAAACTTTATCTCTTATATCTTTCACATCAAGAAATGGAAAAGCATTTCTTGCACTTCAGTTTAAATGCAGCTTTCAATTGAAAGAGAAGTCCATTGACAATTACAAAGTCAGTTCATAGCACAAACTTATGTGTGACTGAATACAAGCATGCAGTTGGATGCCCCCATGGATATTGTGATGCCCCGTTAGAAAACACCACTAGGTAAAAACTGCCAGTATTACTCCAGATTTTTAAGAGGTGCTAATTTTGATGAGCTGTGACACCATCAGAACCATTAGTATATATTATAACCATTATGCCCAATTAATCCAAATTAAAGCGTGTGCACATTTCATTCCCAGTGAAGTGTAACATGCTGCATGCAATTACATGTGCTGAATTGCATGACATACCATATGAATAATACTTTTTATTAGTTTTTCTTCTGATTTATCAGGACTACTTTCCTTTATCTTTATAACAGGTACTTCCATTATCTTAATGGTCTGTGGAAGAGGAGAACTTTAGTACAGAAGCAAATTGGTTACCAGAAGGCTGAAGGCATAACATGTCCTTCCAGTGACTGTTTTATCTCAGGCCCACATACCTCCAAGGCTTTCAGAAGCTCCTCACGTTTCCCTGCTTCCTGAACCAAAACCAGTCTTGTTTCTATTTGAGGCATTTCTTCTGCTTAGAGAGAGGCAAGGATAATATTTGTATTTTAGCAGAAAAATCCATGTTATGTCTAAATCAAGCAATAATGTATAGAAGAATACAGGCAGACAGTAGCCTTTCAAGATTTCTTATCAGGAACAATCCTGAAAAAAATGTTACTTCAAGAGTGTCCTTTAATTAAGGCATACCCAATTGACTTAGAGCCCAAACTTTCTAGTATGAGGTGAAACAAGATTCTGCAATTCATGGCCAGTCAAAGTAAGAATGTAAATCAAGGGGTGGGGGGGAGGAAAGACAACAAGCAAATAAAAACGAAACAAAACAAAAATAGTCTTAATGCTTCTAGCAGAATTAGATACCAAGATTTGCTGGAAAATAGACAGCTGGTATATTTTCTAGTTTCTGTGTTCCTGGCTGACAAGGTTCATTACTTTCTTGGTAACTGAGCAGTTACCAGGAATATCAGAACTGAAATTAGATGCCTTGTTCTTTTTTTCCATGTATTAATAAGCCTTCAAAACATTAGGAGGAAGAACAAGTGCTGCCTCCACATCACTTGCATCAACAGACCACCAGCAGATTTTGGTTATTACCCTAGAGGGAAACATTGGTGGTTGTTTTTTAATCTCAATATTTGTTCTTGAATTAATTTTGGGTTCAAGACTATTAATCTCTCCACCTCTCTACCTTATACCTATTAATCTGTCCACCTGTGCACAACAGAGCAGCTGCGGTTTCCAAACACTGGTGTCAAAATGTCACCTGGAGTGATTTACTCCACATAAGAGGCATCAAATGGAACTGACAGCTTTCTGTACAAGAACCAGAAAATTCATTCAATTTGGGCTGTAACCCCAAATTTTCTTAATGAAAGGACTCCAGATCAACATCCTTTTCCCTACTCTACTTAAAATTTTGGACCTCAAAGTATTTTTGACTTTTCAAAATTACTAAATACTGACAAAGTAATCAGTCATTGCAAAATCCGAGTAGTCTTAAAATAAACTTCCCCCATTACCTTCAACATCCAGAACAGCTGCACGGAACACATTCTCTTTGGAGGTTTCTATAATTTTTGAATCCAGAACAGAAGAATCAGCCAAGAGGCTCCTCCCGGTTTCAGACACCAGAGTACTGTTGTCAGCCATGATTATGCCTTGTTTCTTTCATCAACAGCTGGAAGGCAGAGGGGCCAAACTTAGTTACAGGTGAAAAAAGCTCATTCATAACAGTCCTACAACCAAGGCTGTCAGAAGTGACTTCAGAAAACAAAACATTTAGGCTCTTACTGAACTCCCACTCACACTGATAGAGCATCAAGAGTAAAAAAGACTGACAACAAAGCTGTTCCAGAGATGGTTCTGTAATTCATCTGCACAGAGCTCCAGAGAGGGAACTTCAGCTCTGAGCACAGGCAAGCACAAACTCAAGTGCTCATTTAAAAAACAATAAACACAAAGCACCAAACCAAAAGTACTTGCTTCTTTCAATGACAAACTATTATAAGCTACAGCTGAGACTAAAATTAGCATTGTTGATTTGAAACACTAGCAGAAGAATTACAGTAGGCATAACATCTTGCTAAAATCTGATTTTTTAGGTGAATTGGCTGTGGTTAGAAATGAGCACCCAAAGAGCAGAGCCAGGATTATTTACTCTTAGAAAAATTAAAAAAGCTTGAGAGTGTCTGAGAAATTGATAAGCATATAGATGTCTAGCTGTATGGTCTGGTCTGTTCTCCTGCATTAACTATCATAGAGTAGAAGGACCCTTTCATGATCAGATAAAAAGACTTTCTCTCTTCTCAAACAGAATGGATCTTTGCTCTCCCTGCCCATCAGACCTGTCACGTACTAGAAAGGCAGAATCTTTAACCCTCTCATTTTCTGGGAGCTACCTACCCAAATCCTGCACCACAAACATTGTTCCAAGACACCTACCCAACATGCAGCACATTTTCTGCCACACACAAGTAGGGTGCAGTTCCTGTGATCCATCACACACCCAGATTTCAATGTTTGCACAGTGATATCAGAAGTTACCTAGAGCAGTAACTGCAGCTGAACTGCTGGCAGATAATTACCCTTTGTAGCACTTCAAGTGAAATTGTTCTTATGACTGTAAATGCTCTTTTAAAATAGCAGCTACTCAAATACAGCATTGTCTGAAAGAGGATTCCTGAGGTAGTAAAACCTCTACAGCACGTGCTATTTTTCAAATTGTGTAATGATCACCTTATTACACTGCAAAGTAAGTCAGAAGACAAAAAGCAATGGGCACTTTGGCATACCAGCAATACAGAAAAGGCTTTATCTTCCAGAGATCACACCTGGGACTTGTGGAAAGGATTCAACTCTTCATAATACACAAGTTCCTAATATGATGATGAGCAATAATCAACACTACAACTCTATCGTTATTCTAGACATATTCAGCTACCAGACTTGCCACCTTCGTTTCAATTTCCAGGTCACACACAGCTGTGCACATGCATGGGATTGAGTTTCCTAGACCTGTCCCAGTCACTCACCGCATTTTTCTCAGAGCAGCTTAAGAAAGAGCAAAAGAAGAGAGTAACCAGAATCATAAAGGCTCTTAGGGGAATCATCCGGCCACAATGTTACAATGTCACCACCAGGAACTGTTCTACAGTTACCAGGTTTTTTTGGCAGTGAGGACAGAGGGAAGTATAATCTTGGCAGATTCAAACCACATTGTTAATAATGCTTACCACAAGGGCAATTACAGGTAAATTCAGAAGAAAACAAGCCCTCCAGTTAAAGGCACAACTATACTTAAATCCTAGAGATTATTTCTTAGAAGTCTGAGACAGCAGTATGGTTATTATTATACCAAATAACATGTAGACAAACATATAAAGAACTTCACTTGAAGAAGCCCAGACTTTGGTCCAGGCTTTGATTTTCTTTATGGATTTTCTTATGGACTGAGGTTCCATCCTGGGTGTATTTAAAAATACTCCTTGTTTTACTAATCATATAATAATAACAGTATTTGTCACTAAACTTACGAACTGAAAGTGTCAGGATACAGAGGAGAGCAAACAGACACAGACACAAACACAACGGTTTTCCCTCACATGAAGAGGAAAAGTCAGAACACCATCACTACGGGCTCAGGCAGAGCTAATACCCCCACAGCCTCACACTCAGAAATGACCTCCCTGTAATCTCTGGAAAGCCTGAAGGACACAAAACACCCACAAACCAAAATACGTTTGTTAAAGCAAGGAAAGGACAGTAAACACCTCCCACGTTTCCCATTCCCCTCCCGAGGAAGCACCCAGGAAGGTTCCGGAGCCCTCTGCAGGGAGGCGGCCGGGGACAGGACAGGACAGGACAGGACGAGGGACCGCCGCAGCCTCTCGCCTCACGAGCCAGCAGGTGCCGGCGGGCCCGGGGCTCCGCCCCGCCCAAGGGACACGGCCGGCGGCCTGAGGAGCCCCGGAGCAGCGCTGGGGTCCGGAGGCCCCGCAGGTGCCCGACACAACGGCCCCACTCCGCGCCGCCCACGCCCCCCGGCCCCGATACCCCCTCACCGCCGGTACCACCCGCCGCCATCCGCCATCAGCGGCCGCCGCCAATTCAAAAAGCGAGCCGCCGCACTCACACCGCCGCCCATTGGCTGCTGGCCCCACCGCCCCTCTGTAAACCGCCCCCTCATTCGCCACGGCCGCGAGATGCCCCGCCCATTCTCCCTTCCTTTTCGGCCAACCCTGCGCCCTTGCCCCTCTCGGATTGGTCGCTGCACCTGCTACTCAAGCGCAGCGAGCTCCCATTGGCTGCGAGAGGTCTCCTGGGCAGACGCACAGCGCTTGTTGCGGTACCGAGCGCAGGTTGCTGAGTGGGCAGGGGAGGCGAGCTCTGCGCTGATTGGCTGCCGGGAGGGGCACTCTCTACGCTGATTGGCTGCCGCGGGGTTTGAACGCTCCCCAACGGCCGCGCCGATAGACCCGGATGGAGCGGGAGGGTGAATCGCCCTCCCCTCATCGCCCTCCACACCAACCCAGGGCACCGGGAGAAGGTCGCTGTGTCACCGCAAAAACATTAATGCTGCTAAAAAGTAGAAAAAGGATATCGGTGTGTATCTCTCAATATTGAGTTTCGGAATAATCAGTTCGTAGGAAACAGGAGCTGCCAGGAAAATACGACTGGTCAGTATAAAAAGCAACCAGCTGACTCCACGGCACCAGCCCCGAAATAAATTAATTACGCCAAATGCTTAAACCATCCTTTTATTTTTAATTTTCCCTAATGCTAAAACTTACTGGTACGGGAAGGAATTCTGTCGTAGGGGATCAGCATCCTGGAACCTGATTTAGCACAATGTTTCATTGCAAATGTAAACTCCCAATGTAAAAACAATGAGAGATATATTTTCTATTCTAGAATGTTGTATTATTGCCAAATTGAGTTCTTAGATCTTCCAAACTTTTTTATACAACAAATTTTTCATCAGCTCAGGTTTTTTCATTACAGATCCAACAGCTGTAAAAGTTCATTGACTTTTTATGATTTGGAAGAAAAATAGGAAAAAGTGTAAGAAAATGATAACAGATGTTGTTCATGTGGATGTAGATTTGCTGATGAGGTACACAGAAATTAGGACTGAGGGAAAGATTACAGAATCACAGCCTGGAAAACAGGTAATTTCAATGCTGACACTTGTCAAATTATTACACAATTACACAAGCCCTATAATTACTTTATTTCACACTGACTAATTTCAATAATAACTTACAGCCAAAACACACCCTTACCTGATTTTGTCACCTTTAAGTACCCACTTGGGCCATCATTTTGCAGTTCCAGGCCAGGCCAACTTCCATTGGCTTTTCCACTGCTCTCTGCTTTCTCTGCACTCTTAAAACAAAAGTTCTTTTCAGCCAGGTCTCCTCCACACCTGGAACCAGGGGCCAGGTTTCTCCTAGGTTTGCAACAAGTTCTGCAGTGCAGGAGTCAATATTATTTGTTTCTGGAAAAGACATTGGTGATTGCACATTTATTTTCACTTAATGTCAAGATCTTTAAAAACAAACAAAAAAAAGTGTATAAAATGTTGTGCCTGCAAAAACAGAACCATATTTATTTGGACAGGGGATTAAGAGGTGGTAAGATGTATAATTTCTCAGTTAAAGGTTTAAAAAAATAATATAATCAATACCCAAATGTTCGGTACATAAACAGAATGTACCTCTGCATTTGGGAGTGACTTGCATTAGCCAGTTTTTAATATACTTGAAAATCCAGAATTAGAAAGTGATAAAACAATTTGGTTATTCTGGTGAACATGGAGTTTCAGGAACAGTAATCACTTAAAAAAACATGGCTAAATTATTGGGATTTTTTAAAACAAGTGCATTTATCCTTACTAAAGATTAGCACGGGACTGATGACAAAATAATTACTATTTTTCATATGTGTGACATGTAAACATCAAAGTGCTTTTCTTATAAAAGGCTCTGAAATAGAAACACCCATTATTTTGTGTTCTGTAAAATCTAACATGCAGCTGACACGTGCCATTTCTTCCAGTTAAGTAGGCACCAGTAACCCAGGAGTACAACATTTATTTTGTAGTTCGTTTCCTCAAGTAGTGATACCCACAGGGAGAAAGTTTCAGGAGATTAAATCATTAAATAAATCCTGACACGACACCTGTGCGAAAGGAGGCATCTCATACCTGTGGCAAAAAGACAAGGAGAAATCAGAAAAGCTGATGGAATCCCAGGAGGCCCCGGGAGACCTTGGTGTTGTCCCGGGAAGCTGGGGTCCAGCACCTCTTTCTTGGCTTCACAGTGTGAGTTTACACAGGTAAACTGCCGGCTCCTAGATGTCTTGCAAGTATCCTGGGGTTTCATTTATCTCTTTTATACATTTTTAAACAAAGGGCTCTTTCTCAAACCACAGTGGTTTGTTGTTGGTTTGGTTTTTTGTTGTTTTTTTTTTTTTTTTCAATCAACTGACTTTTTTTAAGCACCTGGAAAACAACAGTTTCCTCAAAGAGCCATTGATTCAGTTTAGCCAGAGCAGCAGTTTCCAAAAGGTGAGGAAGGGGAGAGATTAAGCACCAGATGTATGTGGGGGGTCAATGGGAGCATGAGAAACCTCAGAAAAATCCCATCCAACCTTTTTTATCTCTGCTTTGAGGAGATAAGTAGCTGAAAGAGGAGGGGAGCTCAGTTTTGCCAGAGGATTGGGAACAATGAGTTTTGTTGGAAGAGCTGGGTACCAATTATTTTACTCAGGATGCTGGGTGTGTGTTTTAGGGGCAGGAGCTTGGGAAAGCAAAGGAACAGGGGTATGCAAAGCAAGGGAGGCAGGGGATCAGGGCAGAAGGTGAAAAAGAAGGTGTGAGCACAAAATAACCCAGAAAGGCACAACTTTGTATAAAAATCTGGAGACCTCAGGGACTTACCCTGTGCTGCTTTCTTGGCAAAGCTTGTTTCTTCCCTTCTGTAGTGTACCCAAACGGACTGTGAAAACCACAGAAAATCCATCTGC
Source organism: Pseudopodoces humilis (assembly GCF_049639895.1). Classification (NCBI taxonomy): domain Eukaryota; kingdom Metazoa; phylum Chordata; class Aves; order Passeriformes; family Paridae; genus Pseudopodoces; species Pseudopodoces humilis. The sequence continues at coordinate 20,494,485 of NC_142210.1, forward strand.
TGTTGTTAAGGTTAAAGATGCTTGAGGGTCTGATTTCCTCACTCATTCCAGAAACTTCCTTCTGCAACCTTTAGAATCAGCGAGGTGGTACTTCAGTTCCAGGAAAGTTAGAGTAAAAGCTGACCTTTTACTTCTTAAAAACGTATTTTTCTTATATTACGTTTTCATGTAAATTATTAAAGGAAACTTGTGCTTTCTGAGACTCTATTTATATTTCTATGTGACCTTTTAGTATTATGAATTCATCTTTAATTATTGTCATTGTTGAGTTTGGTGCTCATTCTTTTTGTTTGGTTTTTTTGTTCACTAGCATTATAATGTACATTAATCTATTTAAATCAATGTTTTAATTTGATGACAATAGGACTGTGACTAAGAAGTAATGACTTGTGTAAAGGCTGAACTCTTTAGCTTTTGGGATGAAAAAAATCTATGTAAAATTTTTTCCTGCCTTAGGTATAAGAAATATTCCTGTGTTAAACCAAAATTTATTACTGACCCATGGTAAAAAAAAATAAAAACCCCAACAAATTCCCAGTCCAAAACAAACTTACAAAATAAACGTACCTTAAACAAATAATCCTTCTGGATTCATTTTGTGATGTGTTAAATGGGAATCAGTATGGTTTGTTTAGGTAAAATAAGGGTGTCCCTGAGTTCCTGGAAATACCATGAATCTGAGATCCTCTCAAACTGACTTGAATTGATCCATGTTACAGCCTTCATCTCACCTCCTCAGCCTCTGGGCTCAGTGGAGAAGGACAAACCATACCTGAACATTCACATTCCTGTTCTCTGCTGGCAAGGAGCTGTCACCATGCACATCTGCTGCTGCTAAAACCCCAAAATATGAAAATCAAGGCCAGATTTGACAGGGCTTGGAGCAGCTTGGTCTAGTGGAACGTGTCCATGTCCATGGCAGGGAGTTTGGAATGGGATGATCTTTAATGTCCCTTGCAACCCAAACCATTCTGCGGTTCCATGAAACTGGTGGGGTTTGCTTGTGGCTCGGGCTGGCTGCTGCGAGATCAGACCCCACAGAACCACTCAGCCTGAGGGGGGCAAAGCGTTTGGGTGTGGGTACAGGGGTCAGGTATAAGCACGGAGTGTCAGCAGTGGATGCGGGGTGCCAGCAGTGGGTACAGGGTGCCAACAGTGGGTACGGGGCGCCAGGAGGCAGCACAGCAGATGTGAATGCTTTTGTTGGCCGAGCGCGATGGAGAAGCTCCGTCATCCCACGCCTCGTGTGTCTGCACAGCCCCTTCCCCCCGGGGCCCCCGCCCGGCCCGGGCAGCCGGGTGCTCCGGGGCGGCGATCGCGGGGCGCGGCGGGTCCGCGGGGCGGGCGGGGCGGGCTCTGGGCTCGGGCCGGGCCGGGCACAAGGCCGGCAGCCCGGGAGGAAGCGCCGGGACTTCCTCCAGGGGAGGCCGGCCCGGGGGCGGTGCGCGCCCCGCGGGGAGCGCGGCGGGGCGGCCGCACACGGCGCGGAGGAGGCGATGCGGGCCGCCTGGGTGCTGCTGCCGGCGCTGGCCGCCCTGTCCGCCTACTACGTGTACCTGCCGCTGCCCGGCGCCGTGTCCGACCCCTGGAAGCTGATGCTGCTGGATGCCACCTTCCGGGCGGTGCAGCAGACGGTAAGGCGGCCCCGCTCGGGGGAGGCGGGCGCACACCCCCCACACCGGTACCGCAGGCGGGCGGAAGCGCGGTAGCGGTGCCGGCCCGGGGCATCCGCGCAGCGGGAGCGGCCCCCGCGGAGCCCTCCCGGGCCGGCCCCCGGGGCTGCCTGCAGCTGGAGCCGAGCGGGGAGTCCCCGGGTCGGTGACATAAGCGGGCCGGAGCTGGGGCCGGTCCCGCGGCACCGGGCGGCCCCGCATGCGGGAGGAGAAGCGGGCTCGTGTCCCTCTGTAACACGATGGCTCCGCGGGACAGCCCCGGGGCTCAGCCCTGCCCGTCCGCCCGGCGAGCGCTGCCCGCGGCTCCCGGCACAGCCGCACCGCCCGCGGCTCGGTCTGCTGTGCGGCTTGCCGGCTCTTGGTCAGCAAAAAAGAATTAGTGGGTTTTAATCTGATCCGTTACGTATGCCTTAGGGAAAGAAGACGTACGAAACTCTTTCAAATTTTAAACTGTCTTGATTTTGAGTCTTATTACTAAAGAAAACTCTCCGAATGCTTGCTTTTTGTCACAAAGCAGTTGTCACTTAATGATTTATCCCTTATTTTCTGCCAGTATTTTTATGCTGACATGAAACATAATAAAGATGGCAAAAATTCTCATAATGGCTTTAGCTGTGAAATTTGCTTCCTTCCAATATATTATCCAGTTTCTCACAAGGACTGATAAGTCATGGGCAGGACTGATGTAAGGCACTATGTATGTGAAAATTGAAAGTTGTCTTGATTTTAATTTCAGTTTACTGAATTGCTTTGAAATATGCAAAAGCTTTTATTTTGAGCTGATTATGATCCCTTCAAAAAGGGACTAAATGAATTTGTGGAGAAAGGGCTCATAAATGGGCTAGCTGGGAATGTACCTGCTACGTTCTTCATGCAGTAACGGTGGGACAGTGTCCAAACTTGTATATTCTGCCTGAATAGCTTCTCTGGGTGTCACCTTTGGAGACAGAGGTTGGGACTAAATGGGTCACTCATCTGATCCTCTGGGACTTCAAACTGTCCAGTTGTATAACGGAATCAAAGCATGTCTCTAGGATGAAATGATAAAACCTGTTTGCTGTGCAGATAAAACCTGGTCACTTGTATATCCTCCTGTATGATAGGAAGAGTTCGCAATACAGTAGCTTAAATTCTGCAATAAAATCTATGACTTGACATTCACTTGCTCCATGTTTTTAACTCAAGTGACTGAACTGCAGGTGCTCAGCTTGCCCAAATTTATTGGTAGGTAGGGGCAGAAGGGCCATGGTTTGTTTATGTGGTTGGGTGTAGATGCATTCTGGTGCCTCTAGCTTGGAGGCTGAGGAGCATCTCCTTTGAGATATTCTAGAGGTCATAATCCCAGGACAAAGCCTGGTGGGTGCTAGCTGGAGCAGGCTGGTGGCAGGGCTGAGGTGCACACAACTGTCCCACTCTCTTGGGCAGGGAAGGCTTTCTTTTAGGGGAAAGTGGCAATTTCTTAGTTGTTTACATCTCTGGCCTTAGAAATAAAAACTTCAATAGTGAGAAAAAGTACTAAGCAAATAACATCACTTACAAACCAAAATGAGTTTTACATAGAAGCCTGAAGGAGGTGAGTTGTTAGAGGTGCCCCAGTCACACAACAAGTGAACCTTGGGGCATTGGTTTCTGGAGAGAAAGAGAAGGAGCTTTCCAAGTGTTCAGAAGTTTTTCTAACACTGAGGCAGCGCAGTTGCAGATAAATGACTGTCATTAGGAAGGAACTCTTGAGAGCCGAAGGCAGGATTGTAAAAGTTAAGCTTGTGTATTTGCTTTGTTAGACAGCTTTTGTGTGTGTATATCTATAATAGTATGTCCTTTTCTAGAGCTCAGCTTCCTCTTTCTTTTTCTGTCAGCTATTTCAAGGCCAAATGGTTTAACATTTCTCTGTGTGACTGTTGAACTTTCACCTACTTCTGAATGTATTTCAGCTTGTTGTTTATTACTTTCCTTTATAGGTCTGATAGCTGACAGGAATACCTTTCTAATTTTGAAATCTCTGAAAGGTACTTTTTCCCCACAAACTTCACATACTTCAAATAAATTAATTGTCTTTTGCTCATTTTGAAATGGATTTAAGACTCGGATAATTGAGTGTAACCATTTCTTGTTAGGGATAATATGTTTGTTTACTCAGTGCATTAATAATCACTGTGAATAAAACAGAATAGGGCTTTCACTGGCTTCCAGCATATTAATGGTAAGGTTTTTACACTTGCATGTAGAGTTTTGTCCCAGTCAGCCATAAATTTCTTTACAAGCTTGGGACTGAGTCAGTGTCCTGGCTCATTGTGAGACTCCAACAAACATTCAAATATAATCAGGTAGTTTAAAAAGTGTGTAATGCTTATAGGGCAGTTTGTTTAAATAGGTTTCAAAACATACTACAGGAGGGAGCTGATACTGTTATCCTACTCTTAAATTGGGGGCAACAGAGGTAGGAAGAGCTGGAGTGCTGATCTGATGTCACAAAAATTCCAGTGAAGGAGCTGAAAACTGAGATGACCTTTCAGAGCCTTGTTTCTGTGCCCTCTTTAATACCCTGTGCTGCCCTGGAAAGAAAATAAAGAAACTGAGACTTTAATGATATCAATGAATTGATGTGAAAATGCTTACCTGAGAAAGGGTAATTTGCCCATCACCTGTCTCAAAATGGGACATGGTAAAGTTTTTACATAAAACTGTGATATAACACAATTTGAGATTAGAAATTAAAAACTTTTTTATATACATTTATCTATACAGGTACATCAGAACTCAGCTTCACTGAAATTTGGGAAGCCACATAAAGTTAATTACAAGATTGAGCTATAGATTTAACCATTGTAATTTTTTCAGTTGATGTTTATTTAGAAGTGTCTAGAGCAACACTTGGCAATTCTGCTGTAACAGCAGTATTGATAACAGGCATTTTTCACTTCTTCCTCTAACCACTCTCCCTTAGATGAGGAAAGAGAGCAGCACATGTTTATTCAAGTCCTTTGAAATAAGTTATTTCTGAACATCACTGTCAAGACACTTGCTATTCTGGTGCATGGCAAGGAAAGAGGGATTTTTTTTGGAATCAGGGCAGCTGTTAGCAAAGGTTTGGAAGGATAAATGGGTTAACCCCCAACAGCTGGCCATCAGATAGATGTAGATGGAAGAAAGCAGGCAGCTGTACAGGGCAGAAAACTTCTCATCAGCCAAGTGTTTCCTTTGTGCTTCTTCTCCACTCACTTTTGGAATAAAATCAACCAAGGGATATCAACACTCAGGAGTAAAGAAAACAGTGTTTGTTCTTTCTAACATTTTAATTTCTCTCCACCCACATATTGCAGAGTGTGTGATTTCTGGACAGATGAAAGTCATAGTTGTAGGCAATGAAGTAAGTTGCTGATGGTTTTGGATGCAAGTTTTAGAACTGATTTACAGTAAAACAGGTTTTGAGTTATGGCAGGTAGGTCTCACAGCACTGGCACCCGAACAGAAACTGAACCACACCGTAAGTCCTTTTTGCAGGAACAGGTAATTTATATTGCTGTAAAAGCAGATCATCATGTCTGAATAGGTATGTGCACAAAACCTTACATTAAAATGTAATCTAGATTTTGCTTCCAATTAATAAACTGAAAAAGTCTTCCTGGTTTTTTTTCAGTTCTAAAGGAAATTCATAAAACTAAGAGCACTTGTCTTTGAAAACTGTCTTTCTCTAATAATATTAAAAAGACATGTTCTTTACTGGGAAACAAGATACTTGCATTGAGAAATCTTTTTGTAATATCACCCCTAAATAGGATAAATTGCCTGAAATGCACACAAAACAATATGTTCCACACACAGCTAAATGTGGAAATGATCCTGTTTATTTTTCACTAATGTTACTGCCTACAGACATTATCATTGGTGTTTAGCCTCTAATGTTTATAGAAGCATCCTTTTCAGAGCAATGCCAGAACTGACTGTAGTGTGTGTGTCTTTTAAGGTGGGAAGTTGAGTTTTAGGCAGTTCAGCCTGGCAGTTCCGGCATCATTACTCAGTTGAGTCATGAGTGAGATTTGGTTGGGTTCCAAGTAGTGCTGGGTGTAGAAGGAGCCTTAGCTGTTTGCCTGGTTCCTGATCCCCCCAAAGCCTGAAAGGTCAGTGCAGGACCTTGGCTCTGCCCGGCTGGGAGGGCACTGGAGGGAGCAGCTGATGGCTCTGGAGGGTGTTGCCTTTGTGTGCTGCAAGCGCGACCTGTCGCAATAATTCTGTGACTAAAGGGCAGAGCCAGGGTTAGCCAAGGAAGTCATCTGAGGACAGAGAGTCCCAAAGTGTTGACTAGTGCTAGAGGTTACTGGATATTTGCAACAAAAACTCCTGGGTTAGTTTTTTGCAATACAGAACACATGACAAGTATGGAATTCAAGTTCTTGAAGGATGTGAGTTTCTTCATTAAATTATCAGCCGAGGAGCCAATAGAAAAATCCATATAATTTAGGGACAGATATTGATGGTTAAAGGTGAAGTAATGGTGCAGTATTTGGTTCATTCTGCCCTGACTCCTTTCTTCATTTAGTGAAAAATTTCTCTTATATCAGTTAAATCTTTCAGTATTTGGCACCCCATATCAAAGATTTTACCAGAAGAAAAGTGTCAGTCTTAAACAGTTCAATCCCTAGGAAGTGCCTGCATAGTCCTTACCTGAAAATCTCACTCCTGGGAATGTCCTGGGAAAGAGAAGGAGATTTTGCTGTAGTGGGAAGACTTGCAGCTGTGACCCAGAGTGAGCGATGTGCTGTGCCTGTGGCTGGCACAGCAGCTCTGGGCCAGTTGCCCAGGCTTTTCATCTTTATACTAGCTCCTCTTTCTTTCCTGTGGTCTCTTTACTTCCCCCTTTTCCTTATGCTTTCTCCTCCTTTCTGCTAGCTTTAAGTATTATAGCACTGTCTGCTCTCCCTTTTCACCAGGGAAAGCAGGGAAATCTCCTTCTCCTTCTTCCTCTCTTTCTCCTTTCTCTTCCTTTCTCCTTGTTTCTTCTCCTTCTCCTCCTCTTCTCGCCACAGCCACACACACACATAATCCCCAAATATATTGTTCACATTTGATAGCCTACAGCAGCCCTGCAGGTTGTAACTGGAAGGGAGGTAAGAATCTCAGCTACCAGCAAAGATCAAACCCATTATTGCTCACAGGAGATGAGCAGTTCCAGTTTTATCCCAGATTTAAGGCAATCCAGCTGCTGCCAAAAGGGCTGGTCCTATCCTTTCCCCTGCCCCCTCTTTCCTGCCATGGGGTATCAGTAAGGCGGTGACATGACTGAAGTTCAGTGTTTCTTTGGCTCTGCTGGGTTTGTCTGCTTGGGTTTGCTCTGGGTTTGCTGGGTTTTGCAGCAAGATCATGCTCTGGGGCTTCCAGGGACACCACAAGAAAGGTGCCAGGGAAGAACAGGCATCAGGGTGGGCAGGGCTGTCCTTTGAGAGGCAAGGCACTCCTAGAGGTGAGTTGGCCAACCACATCTTCTGCCAGGAGTATTAGTACAGACTGCTAAGATAAATATAGGTATATATATTTTAACATTTAGAGAGAGGAAAAGAAAAAAATTTATTTGTGAGAACTTTGGACAGGACCGGCTCTTTGCTAGCAAAAAGTGCAGTCCTGATGCCTTGTAAGTAACAAGCCAATAGGCTGATTAGGCAGATCGACTAACAAGGAATCTATCTGATAAATGCTTGGCAAAAAACCTGCTCATGTCTGATAAATAATTAGGGCTGTTGCATTTGTGCCCTGATGTAGAAAGCGCTTGGATTCTTGGAAAGATGGCCTATTACAGGAGGAATAGACATGAAAGAGCATGGTAGGCTGCAGATGGCCAGGGTGCTCTGTGGTTTGAAGAACAGGGCAAAACATTTCTTGGTAAACACCACTAACTAGCCTTGAAAACAAAACATTCCTGATTCCACGGAACATGTGGTAATCTTGTCTACAAAGATTGCAAACTAAAGTGGGAGAAAACAAAAATGAGATGTCTATTGCAGCGCAGGCTAAATAAAATCTACAAAAACATTATTTTCTTTAGCAGGCTTTCTAAAACTGCTTCCCAGTGCTTACCTCCCCTGGGAACTTCCACAGGGCACAGAGAGGAGCAGACCTTTATGTGGTTACATCGGTGGCAGCCCAATCATTTGTGTGCCAGATTATTAATAGATGCATTGCTCTTCAGATTCCAAACTGGTCCTGGGATTTCCTGTGGGAATTTTAAGTAATGGTGGGAGAAAAACACGGGCTGAGACTCAGAGATACAAACAGCCTTGTGAAATCAGCATTTCTTCCTGCCGCGTGGGTATTTTGTGTTTCTTCTCCCAGAGAGAAGACTTGCAGTATGAAGAAATTATATCCCATCCAAAAAGCAGCAAGCATTTTAAATTTTGGATTCCTACCAAATCATCTCAGCAGGGTGATGTTACCACAAGGCAAGAAAATAAAGTAATTTTTTTTTAAAATTCTTGTTTTGAAAGTGGATTCCTCTCCCAGGTCACATAACAACCCGCTGTGTTTGGTGTAAATTTTGGGGTTTATTTTAAGATCAAACTTTTTTCTACAGCAGTCTGCAGTGGGAACTGTGCAGGGCCTTTTCTGTACAGAACCTGGATGAAAGCAAATATTTTCTTTTTTTTAACTTTCAAACTAATTAGGACAGTGAGAAAAATTACATGTGGCTGTAAGATCTTCTTTGGAAGAGAGGCTGCTGAGTGCTTCAAAGCTTGCTTTTATTCTGGAGGGGGCGGTGTGCAGATTTTGTACAGATTAAACTGGGAACTATCTCTTCTTTAGCAGGTGAATGTGGTTAGACCAGTACTTGGGTGAGTCTGCTCACTCTGTGTCAGTATCCTGAATTCTTTGTAGCAGGTTGCACTGCACTAATGGGACTGGCAGAATTCACACTGCAAAGTGAGCATGTGTAGAAAAGCCCTATACAACAGGACACCTCTTGTTCCAAGTATTTGGTATCTGGAGATAAAAGGTCCCAGCTGACAGCTTTCCTAGTGGTAATGTTCCTACAGGTATATGTTAAGTTTATGTGTTAATTTTGCCTCCCAACGCCATTGCCTTGACTGAGAAAGTTGTACAAAAGGCTTTGCTGGTCATCCAGTTTCTGAGCTTAAAGGGGAAAGACCTCCTCTACTTTTTCTTTTAAATGGTCAGTCTGGACACTGTAGTCCCTGTGGTCCTTTGGCTGCCCTTTTGCCACCCCTGGTGCACCATGCAGGGCATGGGAACAGGTATGCACTACAAATAGTGAGCAGGTCATGTGTGGGGAGCAGGTCATGACCATTGCAAGTGGAGGAGTGCCTTGAATCCCAGCAGTGTTTGCTAAGAGAAGCAGGCTTCTAATCGAGTCAGGGCAGAATTTTTAAAATAAACATGAAAATAAAAGTCCTGGATAGCTAAAGGGGATAAAATCTGTCTCCTTCTACCATAAGGTGACAGAAGAATCATCATTCTTCAATTTCATAGTGTTTAAATCACACAAAAAAGTGTCTTGAGTCTCTTGAGTCTCTGGGGTTGGAAAAAAGTGTCATCAACCTACTGTTGTTCTTGACTAGCGTTTCAGATCCTTCCCAATTCAGCAGGTAAACACAGGATAAGCCAAAAAACACCATTATATTCCTTTTAAGACTATTCCTCTTTTCAAATTTCTTTGCAGTCCTTGGAATCTTTTCTTAATTTGGAAATAGAAAGGCTTATGCTTTGCGGTGGAACAGGAGAGATAATCTGCATTTTTGATACTTTTCCACCAAAAAACGTTGCCTGTGTAGTATTGCCCTCTGCTGGCACCAGTCTGAGGAGCTTCATAAGTCCCCTAGTGGAACAAGAGGTTTGTCCCCTTCCGAGGTGTCTTTCAGAGGATTCGGGTGCTCGTTCATGGTTGTGATCCATGAGGCGCTCACAGTTTAATTTTATTTTTCCACAGAAAATCTTCTACGAGCAGCGATTTTTTATAACACAGCTTTAAAAACATTAGAGGCTCCTGATAAAATTTCATTTTCCAGTGAATACTGTCATGTAGGACCTGCCCTTTGAAGGCAGTTGTATTACACATCAATGTGGTAGCGTATGATATGCTCTGAAGTAACAGAAATTTCTTCTTCTTTTCCCCCCACTAGTGTCACCTGATTCACTATCTGAGACTCAGCCATCACTTGATAGTTCTGAATTATTTGATTTGCACCTTTGACAAGCTGAAGTCTGTCTCCTCTGAAGACATTAAAATCACGGATGCTGTTTTTGATGGCGTGGAAGTGAGAGTGTTTGAACCTCCTGCGAAGGGAGATGAAAGCCTCAAGCGCAGCGTTGTTTACATCCACGGAGGGGGCTGGGCCTTGGCTAGTGCAAGTAGGTGTCTGTCAGTAATTAAATGGGATTCCAGTCTGCTTTTCTCCTAGCAGGAAAAGCCAAAAGCTCTTTTTCCTGCCAGGAATGGCAGTTTTGCTAAGATGTACCTGAATTCAGTAGTGACTGGCTTCACTCTGGTGGATCAAGTCTAAGGAGAGAGGGAGAAAAATACCATTAACACACATCAGAAGTGCATATCTTATCTGCATGTGAGCTGTAAAAGGTCTAAAAGGTTAATTTTGTTACATCCTGAGAGGGAAAAACAGCTTATTGATTCAATTTCTGTGATGCCTGGGTAGGCTGCTTGGGCCAGTCCCCCACTTTCTGAGGTAATGTGCAAAAGTCAGTCCTTGGTGATCAGGTTCCAGTGGCTACATATAAAGAAATTACATGGGTTTACCCCATTTTCAGAGGATAATTAGCAGAAGACTGAGCTGATCTACATGGCATGCAACAACCTTGCTAATGTTTGGTTCTTAAGTAGCACCTGCCTGGGAATGCACCCTGCTCAGCACAGACAGGAGGAGTGTGAAGGAAACAGGTAGAGGTTGGTTCCTCTATGGGTTGCTCCTTAGGGACTACAACCACCATTAGCATAATTACCTTGAAATTTAATGCTGTTTACTCCATTCATTTGGAAACCACAAACATGATCAGAGGAAGTGAGGTGCAGCTATAGGCAGTGATAAGGTAACCACTGATTCCTTCCACATTCTACAGGAGGAAAACAGCCTTGGCAGAGAAAGGGCATGTGGTTCCTGTGGCTGCTCTGAGATCCAGATCTGAGAAGTCTTCTCCCTTTTCCTTCCCCATTGTTCCCATGACATCCTGAAGTCCATACAGCCCTAATGCATTCTACATCTTCCTCTACAGAAAAAGAACAGCAGTAGATTTTTACAAAATGATACAAAACATGGACTGTATTGATTGCATTTGGACTCTGCATATAGAAGTCATTTAGACCATGATTTGAGTGAGATTTAGGTTCCTAAATAACTTTAAAATTTGGTCTTCACATGCCTTTGGAAATTCCAATCTCTTTGTCCTGTAGCAGTTAAATATTTTACTCTTCTTCCTACAGAGGAATTGTGCTTTGAGTTGGTTTTCTTAGAACTGCCTAAGGGATATCCTGCCTGCATCATTTGTTCTGTAATAGTTTGCATATGACTCTTGTGCAAAAGTTTATATCAAATTGCTGCAGTTTGTCAGGATGATTATAGCTTGGTGTTGTCAGATGTATCCCTGAGTCCAGGGTGCAGAAGTTAATGACACAATTGCTACACCTAAATGTTAACTTCTAAGATTGGGTGCTTTAGAAAATGTTTAGTGTCCTAGTGTATTTTATAGTACTGGGAACCAACAATTAAGTAACTGGAAAGGAACAAAATTAAAGATAATCAGTCCTCTGATAAATAGGATAGCTGTGATTAATCCTCCCTTAAATGAGTAGCTGAGCTGACATTAATAGGGCAACTCATTTGAATCAAAGCAATGCATGCTATAATAAAATGAACCACAGGCAGTGACTCATACAGCACTCTCCCTGGATGTTAATGCCCCCAAACCACTGGGTGCCTTAGATTTTGGCCAATTGAGAAAATTGTGATAGGTGGGTGAAATTACATGTCTGGAGTCACCAAGAAACAGATGAGGAAGGAGGCATTAGACTGCAGGATTCTGAAGGCATGAGGTATGTTCCTTCTGCTGAACTATGGATTTGGCACTTGATAGTTGCAGGCTGATCTCATTTACTTTGCTTGTATCTGTGATGGCTGTATGTTTTCTGAGGCTTTTGGACAGTTTTGTGACTATTGACTCACATGTCCCTAACACCATGTCCTTCCCTTCCAGGAACAAGCCTTTACAACAATCTCTGCAGAATCATAGCTGAATCTCTCAACGCTGTTGTTGTCTCCGTTGAGTGAGTAATCTAAAATTGATCAAGTAGTTTTAAGGTATTGGAAATATGTAACATCATTCTTTTACCTTCTCCTTCACTAGTGGCTTCTCTCTAAGGCTTTAACTTGGACAGTCATTTTCTATACCAGTCTGATACCTTTATCCTTTTAAAATTACAACCAATCGGAATGTTATCAGAAATTCATTTGGGTTTCTGATTACTTTAGAATACACTGTGGGGTCTAGCCCTGCTGCTCTCACAATGTCCCACTGTTCCAGACCTCTCTTTTAAGCCTTGTGCTTCCATCAAGAGCAGAAGACTGCCAGACAACAGAGAAGTGGGGCTGCTTTTTTAACATGTTGAACAATTACAAGGCAAACAAACCTCTTGACTAGCTAAATACATTATCTAAACGACTCCAACTTGATTGGTACTGTTCCCATCTTTATTATCAACTTCAATATTTTCTTCTGCAAACCCAACCACTTGATAAAATTATTCAGTTTTCCCACCTGCAGTTCATTACATACCAAGCTTTGGGATCTAATTGCAACTTAATTACATGGAGTTGATGTTACTCATTTAATGCTTATTGTAGTGTACTTTAAAGGGTCGGGGGGATTGGTTTTTGGTTTTTTTTTACTGCTTTGGTTTTCATTATTAGAAACAAGGAAAACTACAAAAGCAGCTGTTGGTTATTCCAGACAAGCAGCAATCACAATATTGAAAAGTTCCTTATTATTCCTTTTCTGATTAATGCTGATATCATTCTGCCTATTGTTCTAAGTTACTATTACTTCTTCTCCTTAATCATTATATCCTTCAATCAAGGTGTTTGTATTCAATTAGTCAAGTCTCATTGGTCTAATTGCACATCTCACTTTCACAACTTATACACAGTTTACTGTTAGGCTGTTTTGCAAGGAGCTCCCAAAGGACACTCCCAGATTCCTATATATACAAAATATAGATTGGTTTATGACAGCAGGTCATGATTGGAGTTTGAAAGTTGTAATCTTAAGTTTAAAATTTATCCTGCATATGAAACTTCTTTAGCTCACAGTCTAAAGATGTTTTGAGTCAGAGAGCTGAATTTTGGTTCACTAGGCTCTACTGAGAAAGTCTAAAATCTGTGGTTTGAAATGCTGAAAACTTTGCTTTGTACCATGAGGCCCAGTAACAATTCTTGGATGTCAAATTATTCAGAAAATACAAACAGGTTTCTCCTGCACTGTTATTTAGAAGCTGAGAAAGCCTCATGTCTAGGATTCAGCTGCTGGTTCTTCCTGGCAGACTGTTTGCTCTCTTTGTGCCTCCATCCCCCACCTGCCCAATGGGTTTATTTCTGCTCCTCTACTTGATAAAGGAAAGGAATTAGTGTATCCTTTGCACTGGAGGAAATTTGCATTACTTAATTTCTTGGTTATTGTTCATTTCATGGCACAGAGGGATAGCAAGGTTTATTCTCTCCTGACATCACTAAAAATTTGGGAAGCAGAAGTGCTTAGGTGTTTGGCTCAGCCAAACAGGAGCGTGTTGGGTGTGTATGATTTAATCTCCCTCCTACTTCTTAAGGTGGGACTTTGGATCAAAACCAGGCAGAGTGGCCTGACTCCCTTGCCATGGGTGTTTTAACTACTGATTTTCATAATGCATGATGAAATCCTCCATTGGGTAATCCTAGGAAAGTGCTGCACAATTTTACACTGTCTTGGTATAATTCATGTCTAGTAGGTTCATTTTAATTTTTCCAAATTAGAACGATAATGATAAGATTAAGTCTTACATACGTATTACACACCTCCTACTTTTTCTGTACTATTTATCCTAATGAAATACTGATTTCCAGTAAGGGTTATCAGATATCACCTGTAAATCCTAAAGGAGAGGTACAATAACATCAGTACAATAAAGCAGAGGTAAGAATTGTTTCTCATCCGTTTTCTTTTGCAGATACAGGCTGGTGCCTGAGGTGTGCTTCCCCGAGCAGTACCATGATGCTCTTCGTGCAACAAAGCATTTCCTGCAGCCTGATGTCTTAGCTGAGTATTCAGTGGACCCCAGTCGAATTGCAATCTCTGGGGACAGTGCAGGAGGGAATCTGGCAGCTGCTGTGTGTCAGCAGGTATCATCCACTGAGAGTTCTGTATTGCACTAGAGCAGTCCAGCCCAGAGAGGCTGGCAGGTTCTTTGTGCTGCACCATCACAAGGCGATGTGCCATCCCTAAAAACAGAATGGTAGAAAGCCAGAATCTGCTCATGTTTCTTCTGTAAAGTGACACAGTCACTATATGAATCACATAGGTTGTGATGTGTTGTTACATTCACAAGTTGTTATGGACTGCAGTTCAAGAGTAAGGAGCTAAATGACTTTTTTTTTACCTATTTTTCTGGTGAACTCCTTATTTTTTCCAAGTAGGCATAATTTCTTAATATGGTTGCCTATTTTTAGATAATTGTCTCTGGAAATATGCTTTTATTTCTTTCAAAACAAGTGAAGGACAAAATACACAGTAAATGGAGCTTAATTCTTCTGTTGAATTGTCTTTCTGTAGCATTTTTCAATTTTAAAGAAATTTCTTTTGTGTATCTGCAGTTTAAATGTAATCTGAATTTGATCTAGTAAAGAGTTTAAAGGAAACCCGAGGCAAGATATATTTTTCATGGTTGAATGAAATATTATTATTACTAACTTATTCCTGTTTCCTTAACCATTAGTGATAAGAAAGCAGATACCATGTCCAGACAACTAATTATCATGACACCCTTGCAATATTGAATTAGGGTGGAAAAATTAATAAGAGGCAGTTACAATAAAAGCTTCAGTACTGAGGACTGATAAACATGATAGTAGCACGTTTTGGGAAATTCAATTTCCTGATGCATAATTCTTTTTAAACAAGATGAGACACGATAGGGCACTGTGCGTCTCATAGGATGGAACAAAGTTTGCTGACTCTTCCAGTAAGGCAGTCAGGGGGCACCAAATTAATGGACTCAAATCAAATGCAGATTGAGTCAGACAGAGGGAGATGCTTCTGTACCAGGTGAGTCTTTGCTAGAAGAAATTGTGGATGCCAGCAATCTGCATTGGCTGAAAACAAACCAATTAGATCAATTAATGGAAGAAAAATCCATTAAAAGCTCTTAAAAGCAAGAGTAGCTCCTTTGATTCAGGAAATCCTTCTGTTGCCACTTGTTCAACTGGGCACTGTGTTAGAGAAATGCCACTTCACATGTTTTATTGTTCATACTCCCTTCAATAAGCTTAGGTCACTGATTTCTGTTGGGAACAGCCACCTTACAAGAGGAGAAAAAGATCAGACTGCTGATACTTCAGACAAAAAGGCCACATTACCTGTATAAGAGCAGAATTCACTCAAAAACTGTGAAATGAATGTTTGCTTTTCTGCAGTCCCACATTGATACGTGTTTATCTTCTTTATAATCTTAATTCTGTCCTGCATTTTTCGCACAGCTTAGCAAAGATGAGGATTTGACCGTCAGACCGAAACTGCAGGCCTTGATTTATCCAGTCCTCCAGGCGTTTGACTTCAACACCCCTTCCTACCAGCAGAACATGAACATGCCCGTGCTGCCTCGCTACATCATGATCAACTACTGGATCGATTACATCAACGGCAACTACGACTTGGCTCACGAGCTGCTGGTCAACAACCACACGGCCCTCAACGTCGGCCGGGCGCTCTCCTTCCGCGCGCGCCTCAACTGGACGTCGCTGCTGCCTCCCTCCTTCAAGAAGAACTACAAGCCGGTGGTGCAGACCACGGGCACGGCGGCCATCGTGGAGCGGCTGCCGGCGCTGCTGGACGTGCGGGCGGTGCCGCTGCTGGCGGGCGACGCCACGCTGGCGCGGCAGCCCCGCACCTACGTGCTGACCTGCGAGAACGACGTGCTGCGCGACGACGGCGCCATGTACGCCTCGCGCCTGGAGCGCGCCGGCGTGCCCGTCACCCTCGACCACTTCCACGACTGCTTCCACGGCTGCATGATCTTCACCGTGTGGCCCACGGATTTCTCCGCCGGCGTGCAGACCAGGAACAGCTACATCAAGTGGCTGGATGAGAACCTCTGAAGGTTCCGGCCCCGCCGGAAGGCGCAGGGTGGGCGTGTGGCTCCGGTGTCTGTGCTGGCAAAAGAGCAAACAATCAAAAAAGTGCACTTTTCCCAATTCTGACTTCGCTGTTCAGTGCAGCTGCTGGGGGTACAGACCACTAACTGCAGCATTTTCTAGCTCCATTTGCCTTGCCCAGTAAAGAATTTTTAGAAGTATTTTTTTCAAAGCAATTTTTTTTCCACTTTCTCCCAGATGATATTGCCAAACATAAACACGTATTGAGCAGGGAGATCAGGATTCCTGCAGGATTCTTACCTGGCTGCAACTTTTGAGCTTTGACTCTTAATTAGGTACAAAGGCCCTGGCTTTCAAGTGCTGTGGAATAAATCCCAACCACCTACATCTACTTCTGAATATGTAAAAATGTGAGCTAGTTTACAGCAGTGTTGAGCATCTGATGTCACAGTGAGAACACTCACCTTGGGCAGCAGGGCCATGCATTGGAATGACAAGCACAGATTTAGGTGTTGGCTTTTTGCCACAGACAAACCGCTCATTTAAAATTTTTAAGATATTTTTTACAAAAGCTCTTCTAGACAGTTAAAATGATGCTGGATGAGTGTCTTAGCCAAACTTGTAATTCAGCTTTGGAATTTGGTCTTTACCGCCTTTTAATTATTTATATTTTAAGAAGGTACAGGACTGAATATATTTTCAATAAAAAGTATGATAGCATAAACACAAATAGGTAAGATCAAATATCAGGTGTAGCAGGAGAATCCAGTTTTCCTGTGTGGGTGACCTTCAAAGCTGACTACTTATTTGGCTAAAGAATGTGACTTCACCTATGTTGAAAACCTTAGCTGTATGACCTCCTTAGAGAAAATACTGACCTTACTACAAATAGTCTGCTGTGTGGTTTGCACTAATGTTAGTAATTAATAGAAGTTTTTGTTCATTGACTTTTCTTTTGTGTTTGTAGTTTTTACTGTATTTCCTGCTTCATGAAAGGAGGAAAGCAAGTGAATGGAGGTGGGTTCCAATCTGTACAGATATTTAATTCTGTACAATATTTAATTCTGAGCTTTGCAGCTGAACTTTGTCTCAATCTTGTAGACTGCTGCAGGCAAGGTGATCTCGCTATTGGGCAGCAAATCTGTGCAGTTTGAGCCGGTCTGTAAAGTTTGGATGGGCAGGACAGGGGAGTGAAACCACTTTGTGACTATCTATTGTCCAGGCTGCTCACAGCTTGCAGAAATGAAGGTGGTGTCAAAAGCCCAGAAGCACAAAGGAGAGAGTAGGAGATTAAATTTAGCTTTACCACAGACCCTGTGAGTCCCCAGGAGAACAATGTAATCTCCTTACACCCCACTTCTGCAAGGGAGGGAGGAATGTCCTACCTCACAAAGGAGCTGTGAAGCTGAATTCTCAGGCATGGGTGAAGCACACAGATGTGAATGTGACTGCAGGAACTCTGCAACTCCCATGGCTTTTGACTTTCCATCCTTCTCCAGCAGCTGGCTCAGAGCAGCCACATCAGCCACATCAGGGATGCTACTGGGCTCATGTCCTGCTGAGCAGTTTGTTCCCCTCTGTCCTGGTTCCTGTCAGGAACCCTAAGGTGAGGCTTCTTAGCCCTTAGCCTTGGAGATCATGAGAAAGGCAATTTCATTAAAGCATTCCTTATATGAAATTTCCTTATGAAAGTTCTTCAAAAAACCCCATCAGGTACTGATCAAACTGCCTTCTGACATTTAAAACATGCACAGAACAGTCCCCTTTCACTGGGATTTAAATTAAATAGGAGAATGGCTTTGCTGAATCACTGCTTCCTGGAAACACCAGGTTGTTAACGTGGTCGTGTGTATTAAGAAAAACCATTAACGAGACAAGGCCTGGATGTCAGCTCAGTCATGCAGGCCAAAATTCATTCGCAGCACAGTTCACACGAAGATCACAAGGCAAAGCTTTTTCAACAGTGGCCCAGATTCTTCCATTTAGCATTTACAAAGACTTGGTGGAATTAGAGCAACCAAGTGACAATCTCAATCAGAATAAATTTTGATCACGAAACCCAATTAGCACTGCAGAGGAATTCAAACTTTTTATCTGGACTTAAACCCTTTCCTCCTTTTCCCCATAAACACAGCTTCATAGATTGTGTTTTAAACAGACAGCAAGAGAAGTTACATCCATTCAAAAGACAAGTTACTAATCTGCTCCAGAGTCCTTTCTCTTTATATGGAGACAGCTACATTTACCTGACTTTAGACTATGACTTAAATAGTAAAAAAAAAATAAAAAAATCACTATACTGAGTTACAACAAAAGGCTTCTTCCTGAATTTCCTGCTGAAAGAATAAACCCATATCAGAAAAGATATCATTTATATCTATTCACTGTCATTAGTATAATATGTGGCTATACTATGATTGTATGTCATAGTATAACTGTAGTACTGGAAGAAAATAGTTAATATTCCTATAGATCTTATAATAATGAAGTTTTCCTGAGAGCTTTCTGCAAAGCTTTAGGTCAGCATTTGTTTATAGCTAAGTTATAAATATCTGTTATGAACCTAAAATATAATTGCTGCTGTTTTTTTGGTTTTTTTAACTGAAATGAAAGGGAGAGCTGGAATATATACACATATATATATTCATGGAGTTGGTTGTAAATTTCCTTCATGCACTGAAGCACATTAAAGTCTTGGCACAAGAGATGGTAGTAAGTTTATAACTGGAGTGGATGTGTTTACGAAGCTGCCAGCAGCCTGGTGATAGCTGAGAAAGATCACAGCACCACGTGGATGTGATGTACAGTATTAACTACTTCTGTCAAAGCATCTGGACTGCTTTGATCTTGCAGCCATGTGGTTTAATACCTGATAGCTGCAGAGATACCTGAGGGATCCTACAACATTGAAAAAAAAGAGGTCTGAGTTCCAGCTCTAAAAAGACCTTTAGTTCACAGCCGCACAAGACACTGATCAAATTCAGTGTAAACCTTCGAGTGAGTGTTAGTCCCAACCCAGCTTTCCTCCTCCTGTGCTTTGTTCTCCTTTGCACACAGTCCCCATTTCCCATATTGCAAGTTTAGGGTTGTTTCCTGCTGTGTTGCTGCAAACTCCTAGGAACTGACTCAGGGTTACAGAACACAGATGCCTGATAGCAAGGGATTAAGATTAATCCATGTTACAACACCTGGATTTGTTCCTGCATTTTCCTACTTCTCCAAGTGTGTCCTCAGGCACATCTTGCACCTTCATCCCTTTTCACAAAGGTTATTTCACAAAGCAGTTTAGGGCACTTGCACGATGTAGGATCAGAGCAAGTGTTTGTAGCAATATTCCACCTGTGCATGGTAGAGTCTTTTCAGAGAAGATGTTCAGTAAGTTTGTTTTCTTATCATGATTTGGCTAGGTACCTTTTGTAGGTAGCTTTTCTTCCCTTCTACAATTAGACTCTATCCTTCTATTGCAAAAATCTCTTTTTCCTGATGGCTATCAAAGCATTCAGATGAAAGCTTTAAAAAAAAGTACAACAACATCAATGAGCATAACAGAACCTGTAGTCACTCTTATCCTGCTTCATAGACCTCAGAACTATGTTAGTGGGTCTCTAGTATTTTGGCTAATGCTTGCAGGAATAGGTGGAGATTTTGTCTCCCTAGCTGAGGACCTCTTAAAGGATGGGTGTTCAACATTTCTGAAAGCCCAGACCTCTTTAAAGAGGTTTCATGACGCATAAAAATCACAAATAAGTTGAGTTTCCTAACCTTCATGTAAGTAATGCCAGAACTGCGTTCCCAGTCAAAGCAGAAAGGCCATTGTGAGTTTTAAGCCCTACAAACTAGATAGAAATACTTCATCTTTAAAACATTATTTTGTAGTATTTGGGCCTCTATATTTTTAATCTCTTACCAAACTTTACAAGAAACTTTTAAAAATAAAAATACTGTAAGCAGGTAAACTTGAGTTAAACCTTTTAAGCTGCTATGATCTCTAACAGTGATATTGTTAAAAAAAAAATAAATCTAAAACCAGCTGGTTTAATGTTCTCATATTTATGATGTTCAAAAGCCCAACATACAACATACTTGATGTGAATGCATTCAGTACCTTATGCATGACTGGTTTTTGCTTTGTCCCAGAGCAGGGGAAAGATTTGTAAGATCTCATTACCAAGTGTGATTTGAGATGTGCTATCAAAATGAAGAATAAACAAATAAAGTGAAATATACCTGTGATTTATTTTATTTTTCCCAAGACCACTGGTTTTGTATTTCTGAGCATTTCCAATCTGATTTTTGATTGTTTTCAAGGCAGGAGACTTCTGTATGTCCATGGGCTGTGAGGGTCACCTCCTTGTACTTCATTTCTGCCAAATGGTGACCACATCTGCTGGTGCTGAAGAGTGGACAAACCTGCACTGGGGCTATTACTCTTCTTCAAGATAAACAGCAGAACTTACATTCTCCATTCCAATGTATAAACACATTTTTATGTGTCTATAGGTTATGTATATGTTTGAAATTTGGTTTAGCCATCAAAAGTCCAGGTTCCCTTTTCATTCCAGACCTGTAACCCGTTTTCTGCCTCTGCTCTCTCATTTATTGATCACAGCAGCATTGCTTTTGAGATACCCTAACGTGGTGGGTTTCCCATTTTGTCCAGCAGGCTCCTGTGCCTTTCACAGAATACAAAGCTTTTCTCCTGCTGAAAAAACATGGTGGAGAAAAAATGCTTCACAGGACTTAGAACCCTATTTTTCAAACCAGCAAAAGTCATATTCCTACTTGCATGAAATTGAATGCATGAAATTGAATGCATTAAAACCAGTCTGGATCACACAGAACATTTTTTTCCAGAGATGTTTTCTCATGTCATAAAACAGCTGACTGTGCAGGGCTTGGCAAGGCAGGGCAGTGCCTTCCTCTGCCACATCCCGTGCCTGGCTGGGGCTGGAGCTGCTCTCCCTGTGCCACATTTCCCACCTGCAGCTGGAGCAGCAGCCAGTGCCCCATGGGGCTGTGCCTGACACAGCTGGATCCCAAAATCCTGCACCCTGCCTTGTTCTGCCCCTTGCCTCACACGTAGAAAACTCTTTGGAGCTGGGCCATGTTTTATTTTGTTTATCCTCAGGGGAGACACACGTTTTCTCCTTGCTCTTACTTCCAGTTCTTCTGGCACTAATCCAATGGCATTTACTTATTTTATAAATGTCATCTAAATAGATAGCAGCACATCATTAATATGAGACTAAATTCACCCCTAAGGTAAATCTAATATTTTTTCCAAATTATTTTCTACAGCATTTCAAAGGGTTTATCAGCTATTCAGCAAGAACACAGTCAAAACCAAAAAAGAAACCCTGCAATGGCTCCTTTAAAGCTCTTTTTACAGAAACAATATTTTAAATAACTTTTTCTGATTTTATAAAATGTAGAGAACACTAAATACTTCCATTACAACAGCTATTTTATTTCTGAAGCACAATCTCAAACCACAACACTTCCCATCATGTGGCAGTCTAGGGGTATAAGAGAGGCAAAATTTGTTAAAGGAGAGAATAAATGTGATATTAAGAGACTTAAATCAGCGATAATAATTGGTGTTATAGAAAAGTCCCTCTGCCACAAACGCTGTGCCAGTGTCAGGACAGGTGCAGGACACTCAGTGCCACCGAGGGGTGGGATTCAGGGCGTGGTGAAGGAATAAAGGGAATTAGTAATTTCACAACAATGTAATTCCGGTCTGAGGTTTTTAGGTAGAAGACAAATCATTTGCAGTGCAGCCAGCAGAGGGAGCGTTTAAAGCAAGGTCTGCTGCAGGAATTTCTGAAGCCACACTGTCAAACAGGAGGTGTTACTGTGGGAACTGCACCAGAACTGTTGGGGCAGCCCAGCCTTGACTCGTGAATTCATGCACAGACAAGGCAGGAGAGTCATGCCAAGGGGGAATTACTCAGAGTCCTTGCAAAAAAAAAACCAAAAAAACCAAAAAAAAAAAACCAAACAAACAAGCACCTCATACCCATTCCATCCCAGGGATACCCCATCCCTGGAAGTGTCCAAGGCCACGTTGCACAAGGCTTTGAGAAAGCCGATGCAGTGGAAGGTGGAACGGGACGAGCTCTATTGTCCCTTCCAACCCAAACATTCTGTGGTTCCTCGGCATGAATCACGCAGGCCTTGGCAGGCTGTGAGGGTGTTTTTCAGGTGATCTGGCCCTTAGTTCAGACCCTGGGACAGGCTGGGGTGTGTGCAGTGACCCGGGCTCGCTGTAGCTGCCCGAGCATGTCTGCAGAGCCAGAAGGGCGAGGAGTGCAGCCAGGGGAAATTTGCTTCTCTGTGCCCAGGGCATGGGGCGTGCTCATGGAGAGCTGCATTGCCAGGGCTGCCTGCTTCTATCTGTGTCAGTGGGGGCTGCAAGGAGACATAAACAGCATCTCCAAAAACCTACAGAGAGCTGGGAGTGCCCTGGAAACGGTGCAGGGTGATACCTGGGGCTATTTCTGCCCTCGCTCTGTGGCAACTCTGCTCTGGTGCATAAGGCAACTTATTGTAAGGAAAAGGCAACTTTTACAGCCCTTGCACACCCTGCTCCTGATGCTGGCAGGAGATGACCTTTCCAAGAACCCTGCTGGCAAAGCAGCCCTCCTGCTCTGCTCTGGGGGCTGTGGGAGCCAGGGTTGAGTGGCACAGCAGCAGCAGCTGGGGTTTGAGTTATTTTAGCTATCAGATGAGTTACCTCGGCTGTTTCTCACACCCAGCCACGTGCATGTGCTCCATGCTGCATCAGCAGCCATTGCATCCCCTGCCACAAATGTGCTGTGGGTTATGGAGCACTGCAAAGCCAGAACAGCTCAGCAAAGCAGCAGTAGTGTGCATTTAGTGTGACTGTATCTATTCATAAGGGTTTTTTTCCTCCCCAAAAAATCCTATGCTGAGGAGTCAGACATGTCTCCTCATCTCCCCGTACAGCTGGAGGCTCAGCATGAGAGGTCAGAGCCTGCACCCAGCGCTGGGGCTCCAAAAATCCCTGAAAACAAACAAAAAAAACCAAACCTGCATAGAAACCCCTCCAAAACTCCCAATTTCCTTTTGCATTCCTATTTTTCATCAGTGATTCCCCTGCACAAGTGCAGCAGAGCCTCCCAGCCTTTCCAAATACCATACCATTGCAAGTCCTGTTTTTGGTGGTTTGTGTGGACAGTCAGGAGAGGGAAGATGCCACTTGTCATTTCACAGTCACAGCAATGCCCTGGAGGCACAGCCTAAGCCTGGATTTGAGCACAAAGAACCAACTGTGCAGTTCAGGTCCTGTGTGATCTGCTGAAATACCAGGTGCTTAATCAGAGATCAGATATTGTACATTTGTATTTCATGTTCAGCCCCAGAGCGGTGGCCTACAGACAGGACATTTGGAATGCAAAGAGTCTCTGGACACAGATTGAATTTGGGTGTTGGACAATTCACAGCAGAATTATGAAAAATCAAAGACAGGGCTACAAATGTGAGAAAGGCCTATGGAATTGGATGCCTGACCATGAGGGACATGGTGAAGCTGGTGAAAAACCAGCTTCAGCCTGAGCCAACGTATATTTTTAAGCACACTATCAGAAACTGCTTACTATAAATTATACTTGTGCGTATGTATACATACACACACAAATACATATAAATTGCCATAGTACAAACCTAGAACCATTTCTTTAAGGATAATAGTCTGACTTTAGATTTATAATGGTCCTTTGAGTCAGGCTAAATTCATTTGGGCTGAGGCCTTTTATTTTCATAATTGTCATCATCTTGGCCTCTTGAGCTGGTGATCTTCCCACCTGAGTTTCCAAAGGAGTGTCTGAGTTTAAGCAAGATCTAAACAAGTCTGCTGAGCTGTCACCCTGAGGCACATCCATACGTTTACTTCATCAGCCTCACTCATGCAATCTCTTTGGGCCTTCATTCCAAAATGCAAATCCCAATTGCAACTTACTCTTTAGTGTCACTTTGAAATGCAACTTTAGCATGAGTAGCGTTTATTTTTATCGTGTCACCTCTCTCTATCCAGACCAGTATCTCCTGAGCTGTAAAAAGCAGTTTGCTGTTTGCATGTTAATGCAGCAGAGCCAAGACAGCTGGGTGCTCTTCCTCCTAAAACTTCCTCAACAGGCTTGTTTGCTAAGCTGCAGTCGGTTAAGGGCAGCAGGGTTAGCTCAGCACCTCTTTGTCCCAGCTGACAGCAGTCACCACACTGTTCTTGCAAACATCCAAGCACCTCACCTTGTCCCAGACTCCGTTCCCAAAGCTGGAGCTGGGAGCAAAACCAACTATCTTTCCACTCCCCAATCGATCAGGGCAGAGGAATCACTAAAAGCTAATCTGTGCCAAGACCCACAATGAAATCTGAAGTCATTTATTTATCAGATGAATAACAACTTAAAGCAGAAGGTGAATTTCCCATTAATACTTCATCCTTTCCTGAAGGGCTGTCTCAGGAACCAGGGGATCTGTATTGGGTGGGAAAAAGGGCATCGAGCCTGGGGAGAGGAGAGTTTAAAAAACAACGAAGCCAACAAGGGTTGAAGATCAGCTGGGTTAAACTTTGGTGCCTCCACTAGGCTGGGGGGCAGGAGCTCTCCCTGTTTGCTCCAGGTGGGGCAGGGGAATTCCACCCCTTCTGTCACTGCTTCCCTAACACCTGGGCACGGGCCAGTTCTTCAGAGACTGGTGAGGAAAAACAATGGAGGCGTTTCCTTGATTAGGATTGCAGGAAGAGATTGTGGGATTAGTCCAAAGAGAGAGTTTGGCAGCCTGGGGCTCCCCAAGGCAGCAGCCTGAGGCTGGGGTTCACTAGCCCAGCGCTCAGCCACAGGGCTTGCACACAATCCAGATTTCTATCTCCTGTGCAAGGCATTGCAGAACACACCAGTTCACCACAGTGTCAGCAGTGTTTATTCAGGCAAGGATTTTAGGACACAAACACAGCAGCAGCCAGTGGGCTGGCACCAGGGCTGGCACCTGCTCTAACTGAGCTGGTTTGCTCTTTTCTCCTCTGACAATGTTCCTACAACACCAAGCTGCTGCAGGCTGGGGAGCACAGAGAGTCCTCTGAAAATATTACACTCCTCACAGCTGAGGAGACTTAGCTGCTTACTAAGGAAGAAATCGATTTACATATTGTCATTTTAGGACCTTAACAACAGTCTGCTGAATCTAACAGAGAGACTGACATTGTCCTGAGGAGCTCTGGGGCCACAGCTGACAGAGAGGGAACCCCAAGAGCCCAACAGCAGGAGCTGCTGCCCCAGTCAGAGGGGTCTGTGAGCATCTCCCAAGATGTGTCTGTGAGGTTTGAATAAGGATACACCTAACTCAGATTAGAAAACTTTTTGCCCACGTTATTTGTAGCTGCTTCATCTAATGTGCTGGTGAAGGAACCTCTGACACCAGAGCAAGGAGAGCAGTGACTGGCACAAACAAACAGGGTGTAAGTGGGAATTTACCTTACTTTTCTGCACAGACAAACTGCAACACACATAGATAAAGTCAAAAGTTTTAGAGCTGGTGCTTTCCAGAGTATCAATAAAATACTTGGCCAAGGAAAGAAAAACACTGCTGCTTATCAGCTCCACCCCTCCACTCAGCTTGTTTCCCTTTCCCTGAAATGTTTGAAAATAAATGAGCCAATGTGGTTTCAGTAGAGTGCTTCGAATACTAAACAATCTGCTGCTCCTAGCTAATAAGGAAGGAAGCTGGCCAAAAAGCCCTGCCTGTTTACTGACTCAGCCCTGCCCTTCTGGAGCCAGGAGGTAGCAGCACCGAACAGAAATCTTGAGAAATGTTGGGAAATGCTGGGAATTGTGCAAATCAGGGCAGTTCTGCCCTTCAGCAAAACCTTGTTGGAGGTATCCAGACCTCACCAGCCAAAACCAAACCCCTAACAACTGAGGAAAATACTACTTTAACGTGCTTTGAAGTATCCCATGAATCTGAAGTTTTATTTGCCCTGGGTTTAGAGAGTTTCATTTCTGTTTTCTCTCTGGTCTACCTTGAGCAGTAATCATTAAATGAAACAAGTCCAGCTGGGCAAGGTTTCCTGGTTTATACACTCTTTTACAGCCTTTATCAGGACTAACAAGAAATGATAAAACACTGCAAACAGCACACAGCCAGAGGTATCTTGTTCCTGGCACTATCATTCTTAAAAAAACCTCTTCTTCCACTCAATGCCTGTAATTTCAGGGATTTTTTATAGCTGGGATTTAATGTCTCAGGTATTTAGCATGTTTGCATGCAGCACAGCATGCAAGGCTGTAAATGCAGGCCCTGGGTAACGAAAATGTCACATTTCTCCAGCCTGGTCTGTTTTAACTCTGCAGAGGTGCCAGCCTGTCTGTGTTCTGTCACCACTCAGTTGGACTTGTCCAGATTTGTCTCTCTTACTCACCCTTTATTTCTCCTGCCCCTGTTTCTTTAGGCATTTGTTTTCTTTGGAAATGCTTTCTTGGTGGCAGCCACAGGAGGTTCAAACTGAGGGTGACAGGGATTTCTGTGAGGTCTTTGCAATAAACTCTGCTTGCAATGGTGTGTTTCTACTAGAGGTTAAGAGGTATATATTTAAAGAGTTTTGTGAATTGTTTATGTGACTAATAATGTATTCTCACCATAAACAAGGCCAAAAGTTATTTGAGAGGTGCAAGTATAAGGCATTCATGGATTCTCAATTTCACTGATAAAGCAAATAACTTGCACGGTTAATACCATTGCATATTTCCTTATCAGGAACATTTTCCCCCCTGAAATATTTTCACAGGGAAACAACCACAGAAATTTCAGTGCTGTGCTCAGCAGCAGTCTTTCCAACTTGCTGTAGCTACTTTCTGGTAAGAATTTTGCTTTTCTTTGACCATGTATTTTGATTTGGGGATGAAGAGTGAGGGCAATTTGCACTCTCAGTACTTAGGTTTGCTCCTTGCAAGATATCACCAACCTGGCTCTCAAGCCCATGCTCCCTGCTGAGGTGTGTAGGGAGGAAGGATCCAGATGCCCAGATCCCATCTGAGCTGCCTCTATCTGCTTTTCATCACAGACCAACTTTGTTTACGTAAAAAATTGTGTTTGTATAACAATTTGAGTTTACACACAAATATTTTCCACAGTGCAGCAAGCCAAACACGTTACCAAACAACACTGTCCAGCTATCTGCAAACATTTTGAAGCTTGAATAATATTTGCTCAATTCAAGATCAAGTTTAGACCATACTCACCAAGAAAAGTCAGGTGAGGCTTTCCAGCATGGTGACATATTCCTTTTTTTTTCCTTATACAAAGAGGAATGCTCATTCCAATTAATGTAGTCTTCTGAGAAAAACAAAATCTGTATATGAAATCTAATAGCACAGGTAGATCTGCGGGGATTAACAATATGAAGGAGAACATTGTCAAGCATGTAATGATATTTTTTTGTATGTCTGCTAAAGCTAATGCTTTTAATTGTATTTTCCAGTTTAATTCTAGTAGCCAAAGGCACGATGCACAAGGCAAATAAATGACAGAATAATTGGCATGCCCAAGTGCTTCTTCTTCACATAAATAAGGCAGGCAGCAAATATGAGTTGAGCAAGGAGATCACTGTATTGCAGTTTAATTCACTCAAGATTTCACCAAAATCAATTTTACACTGCAGGACGGAAAAACAGGCCTGGGAAATGCATTGAAAGTGTCAGGAGGGGAGAGCCACGGAATTCCCCTCTCGCATTACCATTTCACAAGAGTGTGAGAAAGCATCCTCAGCAGAGTGACTGGGGAGGAATGGGATCAGACAGAGCATCTTGCTGGGTGCAGTTCTGCATTCCCTGCATGCCTCGGGTGCTTCACTGAGAGATTCTTCTGTGATTACAGGTGCAATTGGTGAAAGGCTTTTACAACAGAAAGACATTCCTACCAGCCTGACAGCAGCAACAGATTTAATTATCCATGCAGAGCTGGGTTTTTATAAGACATCAGCCCTGCAAGTACAGTGGAGGTGAACTATCACAACACTTCCATCGGTGCTGCTCAGCTTGGTTTAATGTACCCAAGGAGCTGCAAACAAATGATTTTGACTGTAAGCCCTTGAGGGCTAAGATTATCTTTATGGACTTGGACAAATACACAAACACATTACCAGAGCTTTGTTTTTAAGTCCATCAGAGCTGAAAGGTGAAATAAGTAAAAACACAAGTACTTTTCCTTGACTTTTAAGTCAAGGTAGGTTTTCTCCTCTTTGATCTACAAATCCAGTCAGAATAAATAACTTCTAAATTGGAAATATGCATTAAACTTAAAACTCAAGGAACCCTTAGCAACTCACTTGTTTTTTTAAAGCATTTTTTACTAACTGTAAAGGAAAGCATGTCTGTATTTGGCTTCTTCACAGATTATTTGGCCATCTAACCTAACAAAACACTGCAGTGATATTGTTGATCACATCCAGTTTTGGAAAACCACGCTGTGTTGAGAAGAGCATTTCCAGGCTGTGAGCCATAAAATGAGCCTGTTCCTGCTGCAGCTCATGTGACTTTTGCTGTGAATTGGAACGAGGGCAGGCCCACATCCAATGCAAGGTCCCAAAGACACTGACACGTATTTCAAACCGAAAACCATCAGCTGTGAAAATAAAACTTTTGGGGAAACTCCAGTCAGGGAGCAAACTGCCAAAAGATGCAATGCCAAAAGAAATTGTTCTCTGTTTACGTGGAGCTGTTTCCACGTCTTGCTTTGCTCCATGGGCTGGCCCAGGGCAGGGACAGGTGAATGCTGCTTGCTGGGAGCAGCAGCTGAGTGACACAACAGTCCCTTTGCAGCACCCACAGGTCATTTCCTTGGCTTTGCTGCAGGGTAAGGCTGCACCTTAACATTGCAGTGCTTGTTCCAGTAGACCCCTCGCTGTATTCCTGAAGGGCAGGACATTTTTCCTCGATAATCCCGTTAGCTGGGTGAGTCCCCAGCACAATTTGTGCCTCTGGGATTCCTGCAGGGATCACTCCTGTCCCTCATGTCTCAGTGCAGAGCCCTGTGGTTTGTTCACTGCACATTTACAATTTTCAGTTTGGGTCAGTGCTACACTGAGCACTTATTTACAGTCAAAAAGGAGGTGTTAGAAGGGATTGAAGGCAGATGTCCTGTATTTATCCAGTATCAGTGATTTCATAACAAGAAAGTTACAGCAAGTCATGACTAGATTATCTCAGCTGCCAGCAGCACAGCCCAAGCTGTGTTCCCTCCACTCAGCACACACAGCATAGAACTGAGCCACAGCAATGTTAAACTGCCATGACTAAGAAGAAATGCTTCAGAAATATACATAGATATAATTTTTTTATTTATATTTTTTTTTTTCCCTTTTGAAAACTGGATTTCAAAAGTAAATACCACATACCTTAAAAACCCCTGTGCTCCTTGGGGCACAAATGTTCAATCTGTGAAAGCATTCAGCTCCATGATGTGACCACTGGCTGACCTTTTTGCTGGTTCTGCCAGTGTCAGGATAAAGCACAAACCCTTCTTCAGTGACACAGATGTATCTGTCATCACTGATACTGCTGGGTGAACAAATGTCTTAATCTGAACACAACCTAAAGCCTTTATATTTACTTCAGCTACAGCTTCCTGCAACTGAACATTTCTGCTCAGAAAATAAAAATCTTGTCTAGGATCACCTGACTCTTGCACCCTGCTCACTTTCTCTTACCCTTACAAGACTTTTGCACTCTGCTGTAACAGCTGAGACAACACCAAAATGCAGAAATTAGATAAGAAACTTTGGAAGCCAGGTTGGACATTACCTGCTACCAACAAAGCTGAGGAAAAGAAAGAGGCAATTAGAACAAGAAACTAGAATAAGATTAGA
The DNA here is from genome assembly GCF_049639895.1 of Pseudopodoces humilis. NCBI lineage: Eukaryota > Metazoa > Chordata > Aves > Passeriformes > Paridae > Pseudopodoces > Pseudopodoces humilis. The sequence goes on from NC_142210.1 coordinate 20,524,385, forward strand.
ATCTTGTAAAACAAGATGTTTTACAAGAACTGCAAATTCTCCAGGTCAGTGTGAATATACATTAAACATACATCAAACCTCTGCTCCAGGCTGTCAGAAACAACAAAGTAGCCTGACAAGAATTTTGGAGAGCTACATGCTTACCAAACAGTGGACAGTATTTCCTTAAAAAAATTAACATTCTCCACGTTAAGAAAGTGTAATAGCAGGTGTCCCACAGGCAAAACACATATTTGTCTCAACTACAGCTGAACTCCACCTGGGGATGAATGTCATGCAGAATATTTAAAGCACAATAAGTCAAAGTTTTGCTTAGTGCACCAAACCAGGATTACCATACACCGGGAGGAATTAGATATGTAATATATACATATATTCAAATGTCTGTGTGCAGGTTTAGGTAGGAGAGTGCATTCATTCATAGAATAGACCTCTACATCTATCCATATAGATATGGGGACTTCAGGTCTGGAGTAGCACCAGGTTCAAGGATTATCTGATTAGTAGGGTTTTTAAGCAGCCTGTTTCTCATGACATTCCTTCCCTGTGAAAAGAAAGCAGAGGTTTGTCAATGCATCAATAATTCAGTCTTAAAAGTCGATTCCCACAAAGTGCTCTTCAGGCATGAATTCTTCACAACCTGCCTGGGGAGCATTGGGTTCTGGTATTTCTTTCACCTGATGTTCTCCTTGAAGACAGGGACACAGGGTGGAAGAAAAGCTGAATAATCCAGCTAAAGTCAGAGGAGAAATCTGACAAAGAGCCCAGTGTAGCTCTCAGGAGCTCTGATCTGGCAGATCTCCCCTGGGTTTGCATCTTGATCAGTTTGACACCTCCTCAGAAACAGGTGAATAATCAAGGACAGATTCCAAAGAAACCAAAGGTAAGTTCCCAGCCCTAAAAATTCCAGGAAGAAGTTCAGAGCTCAGAAAAACCCAAAATCAAAGGCCAGGAACACAAGATGTTTTCTCTTCAGACCTGTGGGGATCTGTCAGCTTGTCACTCTGAGGAGGGTGAAGACATTCAGCCTTCAGCCACGAAATCATGAGCTCAGAGGGAATTTTTTCCTCTCTCGTGCACTCCATCATGAGTAGTGACAACAGCTCTGGGACTGTGGAGACTGTTAAAACAGGACTGGCTCTAAGGAGAGAGGTTGTCTGAGGAGAACCAATAACTCACAGATTTATATCTAGTGGGATGCAGGTGAGCACCAGCAGCTGAAGGGTCACACTGCAGACACATCCCCCACTTGCTGCATGCTTGCAGGTCATGCCTAAACATAGAGCATCACTGGAGTGCTTTGCTCACGTGCAACTCTGGAGTTAAAACCACTATGTGACCTCAAGGATCAGACACAGCCTGAGTCAGACCCACAGCAAGCCAGGATTACAAGCAAGGAATGCAGCCTACCCTTCAGGCCTCTCTTTTGATTTGCAAAGTGCAAATGAAGCAGAAGTTACTGGGTTTTTCCTACAAATCTTGCCTCTGGAACATTTTTTAAAATTGGGGAATTTCCTGTGTTGCATTTTAAGAACCATACCCTGGAGACCCTAGAAGTCGGCTGGCTGGCAATACTGCCTCTCTCTGATTGAAGGAGAGACTTGGAAGGGAAGAGGTGATTAAACCTCTTTTGATGTGTAACAGTTTCTTTTCTGAGTAAGTCAACGATAGCTCTGTGAATCCCTGCCTCTAACCTTCAGAAAGATTCAGTGTTGAAGAAAACTGACTTACTTTTAACACAAAGTAACTTAAAATCTAAAGCAACCTGCTGAGTGGTTGCACCCAGCTTCTCCCAGCTCTTTTTCCTTGTGACCCAGTGTTAAAATTCCCAAAGGCAACAGAATCAACCTGATTCCTGCAATTCTGGTGTTGCTCCTGTTCTTCCTGCAATGTCGTTTTTGATGCAGGGAATCAGAGACCAGCTTCAGGGACATATTTAGCAGAGATGGAGCATTGCTGATCCATACTCAGGCTTGACTCTGGGCTGGCATCAGTGCTGGATTTGGATGGGAGCCTGTTCCTACACAGTGGGGCAGGAAAGCTGGCACTGGTTTGGTGGAGGGAAGGGGATTCCTCTGTGAGCTTAGGCAGATGCAGCATCAAAACCCACCTCAGGAGCTTCAATTCTGTAATACTGGAGCTTGATTCAGCTCTTTCAAAACAAAAATGTGCCTCCTCAGCAGGGAAGAAGCGGTGCTTGGAAAGGGAGTATGGACAAACCCTGTGTTCACATCTGCTTTTCTTCATACCAAAAATCTCCTCCCGCCAGCTTCCATCTCCCGCTGCCGTAGCCCTCCCCCAGACCCAGACCCCAGTCCTTCCTCTGGTTAATTCAGACATGCTGAATTCTTTGTGGGAATCTTCAAAGCTTTAGTGCTTTGTCCTGCTAATCATTATTTGCAAACAGATTATCACAGCAATCTCTGCTATCCCCATCCAGCTATTGTGGGCCCTGGAGAACAAACACCTCTGTAGCTGTGCAAGACAAGCAAAAGAAAACAAACAAATTACTACTACTACTATAAATATTCAGAACAGATCAGATTCCCCATACCTGTACACAACCGTTTTCGGGACTGCATGTAATTTTCTGGAACAATTTGATTCACTCTGAATGTGGCAAATCTGAGCCCGCAGGAGGCACGGCAGCCCGGTGAGAGCTGCTGTGCATCTCCAGTTACAGCCTCAAGTGACCCTGAGACAATTTCTGAGCAAGGAAATAGGAAATGAGCAGAATAAATAGGCTATGGATGGGGTATTTATATTTCTAACTTCCTCCCTATTAAAATCTTGCAAGGACAATGAAATTGCTGTTTCATAACCAGCTGCAAAAAAGGGCGTTCTAAAGAAGCATCCCTTGCTTGTGGACACTTTATCAGTTTTGAGTGATAGAAACTAAACAGCACCCCTTCCATGTGGCAGAGGGGCAGTGGTGGTAAATGTTTCTTAAGAAAGCACATTGAAAACAAAGTTATGTACAGAGCTGAGCACTCTTTGGGTATTCACTCCAAACAACTCTTGGGCAATCCTAATAACCTTTCTGTCTGGATTTTCAACAGCATCTCATTGTCTTCTGCTATCTTGAATTCACATAAAATCTGCATAGCTATCAGCAATCAGCCAAACACAAGCACTGGCAAACCCCATGAGCTCTATAGTAGCCTCACTGCTCAAATAAACATTGCAACTGCACTCTCCATTCTCCTGGTTCAGTTGATGACAGTGAATTCAAAGGTCTCATGTTAAAAATGCACATCCACCTCATGACATTCACAGCCAAGCCAGAGGTGCTTCCCCAGGTCTGTGAACCTCTGTAAAGGTGTTACATGGGAGAAGGATCTGTGTTTCCCTTCATAAGGCAGATGTCTTTACACAGCTGGGTGCTGGCAGGGAGCAGCACCAGCACATTTTTACACCTGGGTGGGAAGCTGAGGTGGAAGGAGGTGTGGGGGGGACTGACTCATTTTTCCAGGCTGTTCACTAAAGGGCAGCTCAAGCCACAGCCTTGGATGGGATTTCTCACCCTGCCCTGCAGCTCCTCGACTCCTAAGGAGGCCAGCAAAACCCTCCATGTGACCACACCACACACCTGTCTGGGGAACTGAATTTGTCTTTCAAACACAGTGAAAAGAAGTGGGAGCTGTAAATGGATATTGCCATTGGGATGGTCAAACCACCAATTCAGGAAAGATGCTGGTGATTTCTCTTGAGCTGTGTCTGACTGAGGTTTCACCTGGGGCCAGGTGAGACCTGTCCTTGTGCCTGGAAAGGACTTCAAGGGGTGGCTGAAACAGAAAGCAAGTTCAACTGCAGCTCTGTGGGCAACTCCCTTCAGAGAGCCTTGAAGGTAAACATTAAACTGCTAGTAACAAAGAAAAGGAAAACAAAACCAATGTTAATCTCACTGGAGGAAATAAGCATTGTGTTTCTCATAAAGAGTGTTTTTTCCCCAAAATGAGTGTTGCATAACAGGTAGGATTTTCCCCACTAATCTCTTTGACAGAAGTGTTTCATCAGCCTGAAAGCACTCAGTGAAAACTGATGGCAGGGGTAATGAGAAAGTTTAAAGGAAAAGATTAAATTAATGGCTATCAACTTAAAAAAAGCCAGTGCCTGAAGATGAGCCAGATCCAACCTCTGCACTGGCAAAAACACTCTGGAATGGCTAAGGCTGATGCTGGATGGGCAGCTGAGCCCTCCTCATGGCCAGGGAAGGGTCATCCTCACCCTGGCACTGGCTCCCACCTCTCCTTGCACTGCCCTGGGCTTGTGGGCTCTTCTCTGAGCCAGTCCTCTTTGCCAGCCCAGTAGAGAACTTTCTGGTGTTTAGTGGGAATAATGAGCTGTACTGGCTCTGATGAGCAGCAGAGCTGATCCAAGGTAAGCAGCAAGACCACGGAGTCAGGAACCAGATGGGAAGAAGGCAGAAGTGGAGCTCTTTTCCTTTGAGAAGGACTGAGCACATCTAACACCTCACTGCATCTCCTAATCATCTCTCCCCAGTTGTGCTTTGCCTGGATAGATGGGTATCAGATCCTGTCCAATTATCACATCCTGCTCCTCCCACTGACACCAACGACACCAACAGAGGAGGGGAAGTTATTTTTCTGAAGCCATGTCATAATCTCCTGATGTTTTCCTTTCACAAAAGTGCATCTGTATCATTCAGGTCCATTTTTTAAATTAAGCCCTTGAGTTGCACACTAGAACAATCTCTGTGCTGGGAACAGCTCTCTGCTGCCAGGGTGAGAGATGATATGTTTTCTTTAGGTGATTAAAGACCTAAATGTCCCAAATATGTTACTGGATGTGAGCATTAGAGAAGACAAGAAGATCAAGTTCACCTGTCTCCAAAAGTCATAAAAAGGGACATATTATTTTAAGCCAAGGCAAGTCCCTTGGTAATTGTTCTAATTAAATTAGTCATGGAAGTAAGGTATTTTTACAATCTAACTGTGCTGAAGAGCTATTTTAGTGGCTGATTGCAGTCATCAATTATTTTTCAAGCGCCCTTTGGTGATAATTATTCCTTGTTATACAGAAATTACTTTTGCATTTATTATTTTAATGTAAACATTCTGTTGCAACAGTTCCAACATTTTCTTATCCCAAACCCCACAAATCCTTGACCACTTTAGCCAGTATATACCCAAACCCCAAAATTATCCAGGAAGCTAAAGAAGTGCAAAATCTTACCCAGTCAGGCAATACTGGCACAAAACATAGACCTCAAGCTGAACTCCTGCATATGTATTTATGTCCATGTAGTTTTAATAAGGGCCCAAACATCTTCCCCAGCCTTCTCCATGGCAATCTCATGCACTGATTCTGCCAAGACAAATTGCCAACACTCATCATTAAAAAGTTTTGAAATTATTTTACTCTTGCAAAATATTTTACAGGCAAGTCTGGATTCCTTTAATATCTGGGTTTATGTTTGAATACCCAGCACACTCTTTTGCTCTATTTCCAGTCTTTCCTCCTTCACCACAAAATCTGATGGGTTTTTTTTTCTCTTCCTTATTACCTCTACAAATCTGTATAAACTTAAAAAAGGTCACATATATCATGATGATGTCATCATATGGATATTTTCTTTGGCAGAAAAAATGTTTTAAGTGTTTCCTTCCATTCTTCTCTGCCCTTATGCAGTTTGTTGTGATTTTACCTGTGTCCTTGTAGAGGTTTGGTGTTGCTGCTGTGAAAAATCTCCCAGAAAACCCAGAATCAACATAAACTTTTTTTAAAAAGTGGGGGTTTCACCCTTCCTCTGTGACCTGTCTTTGCACAGGGGTCCCACTGACCACTGTCCTGCTCCAGCAGAGCACAGGAAGAGCAGGCCATGCTCTGCAAAGTGGGACAAGGGCTCTGGGGGGCTCAAGGCTTGCCTGGCTCCTCTGCAGACATGGGGACAGAGGGGATTTGCAAACCCTCAGACCCACTGCAGGACCCTTGAGCTCACCCTTTGTGCCACCTCTCCCCCACTGGAAGCACCTGGTCGTGTCTCCTTTTCCCAGTTCAGGAACCAAGGAGAGTGCAGAATTTGAGGGGCTTGTGCTTCCAGCTGCAGAAAGACCCAACAACCCTTAAAGTCCACCTGGAATCCTCATCCAAAATGAAAGGGATTGCTGAATCCTGTGCACTCCGGTCTGAGGAGACACCTGGAACAATGAAGGATGATACTTTGATAAGGTTCAGATCACCTCTGTGAAATCTCATTCCTTCCAAGTGTTGACATCTTACATTTTGTTTTCAGATGGCCTTTATTTGCATTGCCTGAATCACCTTTCTGGTTAATGGATTACTTAAAAACTCTGTGACCACAGCTGTAGTTAATCTGCTAATATTGTTGTGGTGTTCAGACAAATAAGAGAAATGACTGAACAAAGTTGGAAATACAAGTTGGGAGTGTTTTGCCTGCTAAGATATGAACAAGTCTCCTGGGTTTGTTTGGTGGAGCACTCCTGTATTAAGTTACATCTCAGGGCTAGCTAAAAATTAATGGAAAAAGACAAGTGCTGTGGGTTACCCAGAATAAGCAAATTGATCACTGTGTAGCAATCATTAGCTCTTAAACCAGTGGGGTTTTGTAAAAAAAATGCTATGTTCTCTACTTTAAATAAGGAAATCCTGCTTCAAAGAGCCCTGGGAAGTGTTTGTTATATGAGTTTTATTCCCAGACACTCAAGTTCTTGTTTTGCCAATCAATGTTAGCTTAAGTTGAAAATTAGTGAGGAAAAGCAAAAAGTCTTAGTCCAAGAGTAAATATACTGCAGCTCAATGAAGTACACTGTAATTTGCTTTTTAGTTAAATATTGTTATAGTTATAAATCTCTTTTTTCAGTTAAATATTACACAACTTTGGAGTAGGAATGATGAAACTGAAATGCATACTGACCCAGGAGACTGCTTCAGTTTCTATTCTTCCTCCAGCTTTCTGTTCACTGAGTTTCAGTGCCATACAAGGCCAAGAAAACATCTTGCATCTGGCAAAATTTGCCATCTGTTTTCAGCCCCAGATCAATTCAGTCTCTGTTCTTGTGGCAAACTGGCCCTGGAGCTGTTCCAATGCTCTCTTTGGCAGTAGCTATGGGGAATTTCTGCTCCCTGCCCTATAATGACCCATTTTCAGGACAGAAGGCAAATGCCTTTGCAGTTAGGTGACCAACTGGTCACCAAAGATGCTGATACACAGAATTCTAATACAATGTCTGCAACTGATAATTTATACAGTACCTTTATAACATAAAGCACGTGTATTGTTTATCAGCACCGTGATGGGATTGGCATATTCACCACGGCCAGGGTTTCCTTTCAGCTTTGCTCCAACTGATAACCCAGCAATCTCCACCAGTAATTCAAACTCCTCCTGTCTTGCAGGGCTTCCACTTGCAGGACTCGTGTTTCCTGCTCACAAGCCTCTGGACAGGCTGGCTAACCCTGACTCACCTGGCTGGACCCTGAGCCAGCCCCCCTGAATTCACAGTGATGCCTGTGACAGATTCTTTGCTGAGAAGAAGCCTCAAAACAAAGTAATTTCTCTGCATACACAACTGGCACCCTAAAGAGAAATCTCTGTCTTCCATTTTCAGTGGAGTTTAAAAGCACTCACCTATGGTAAAGAAAATCAAATTTCATGCTTCAAGGCTTAAGCTGATTGCATAGCAATGCTTTGCTGTGTGCCAGGGACAATTCTTCCTCTTTCTGAAATGTTGTGGAGGCAGATGGATGTGTTATGGATCTCCTCCCAGCTCCCTCCAGAGCTGAGACTGCAATGAACCTATTTCACCATTATCACTCGGTTAGCATAACACAGAAAAAGACTTAAGAGCATCTATAAACATTCCCTTTGCTCCCCTAGCCAGGGAGCATCATCTAGTGCTTCACACAAGACTGGTTGTGTAATAAGGGAATAGCCACATGGCCAGGTCCAGCTTGGGAATCTGCAGTTGAAAGGAGCTGCTGAAGCTTCAGGGATCTCTGGGGAATACAGGAAAGCAGAGCCATGTATTCCTTACAATGAATACATACATTATTGCCATGATGAAGTAGTTTCAATTATTCCAAAATGTATTCCAGATGTATTCAGAATTTTTTTTTTAACCAAAATCTTCCATTCTAAGACAAACAGAATTGTTGAAAGGTGAGACCTTCCTGTCAAACAGAAGCTCTCTGTTGTGGCACTACAAATCATATTTAAAGCAATGACATGGAAATTATTTGTGTTTAAAAATCCCCCACTGTGAGAAGGAATCTTGAGTCAGGACACCTTAGTGAAACCAACAGTATTCATCCAGTGAGTAACTCGTGGTGCTTTCCTGGGACGTGCCTCGTGACAATCCTTGGTGCTTGAAAGCTAAAGAAGTACCTGTGATAGGACAAGGGGAAATGGCTTCAAACTGAGAGAGGACAGATTATAGATGGGATATTGGGAAAAAATTCTTCCCACTGAGGGTGGTGAGGCCCTGGCACAGGTGGCCCAGAGAAGCTGTGACTGCCCCATGCCTTGAAGTGTTAAAGGCCAGGTTGGACAGGGCTAGGAGCAACCTGGGATAGTGGGAGGTGTCCCTGCCCATGACAAGGAGGGTGAAACTGGATGAGCTTTATGGCCCCTTCCAACCCAAACCATTCAGTGATTTTATAACACTAAATCTTTCAAAGAGAGATTTCATAATGAGCAGTCATAAAAGACAATATACATTTGGAAGTGCCCCTATATAACTGACAAAAGTTAAGAACAAGCTTAAAATAGATACAGTGTATTAACAGGCAAAAGCTATTTATTTTTAGTTAAATATTTTCTTAACCACAATGGAGAGATCCAAAGTTAGATCTGGAGTATTGTTTCCCCAGCACTTTTGGACATGACTGTGGCATGTCTATGCACAGATATTGCCTGCTTTTTTTATCAAATCCACTGCCTGGGCATTAAAAGAGAGACGCCAAGTCTGACAAATTTAATTCATAGGTGTGTTTTGGGCCAGCCAAACCACTGCAGTTGTTTGTGTAACACCATAGGCCAAAAGGGTATTGCACTGATAAACAGGTCCTGATCCCATGACAGTACAAATCACAATGAATTCATGGATTTGAGCTGGTTTACAACTAACAGAAAAGCATGAGGTTGGAATCTGGCACAGGGACCATGAAGGAATGAACAAACCACAGGAGCCAGATGTGATCTGTCCAGCACATGTGCAGGGCTAAGGACCACACTGCAAGGCTGACCCTGTGCTGGCTGCAGGCTTCTTGTGCCTGCTTAAGTGGGGGGCTTGGCAGGGTGAGGCTGTTCATGACTAATTACATGCTGTGATGGAAAACACGACCCCCTTTGCTGCTCAGCAGAGAAATCAAAGTCAAGAACTTCTGTGTACCAGAAAGTCAACTCTGCTTTGTCTGCCTTGGAAAACACCCTCTCTGAAAACATCTTCATCACCCCCATCACTGCAATCACTGAGGAATGGGAGCTGAAGGACTTTTTCAAGTCACTCTTCCTTCATTTTTACACATTTTCAGAGCCATTTCACATTCCTGCTGGTCACACTGCTGCAGGACAAGTGTGGCAGGTCCCCTGCCATGTGTTTCCTTGACATGCCAAGTGACACAACCTAAGTCCACAGGACAGATTAAGTTTATCTCTAATTAAATTGCTCAGTGAGTAGGCTTTAATGGGATGAAGCAGCCAGGAAGTATCAGAGGTTTTGCTGGAGAGATGTCCTAGTCTAGCACTACACAAACACAAGTGACTTGGTTCTGTTTAAAAGCATGCAAACACCATTCCTTCCCACTGGTGTCAATGCCCCAGCCTTACTGTGGCAAAATTTCATCAAAACACCCATTTTCAACTCTTGGAACCTTTAAAACAAAATTATTACTTTCAGTATACATTTACACTTATTAGAGACAAAAATGAATTCTGGAAAAGTGAGCACTGAAAGTAGCAAAGAGTTTCAAGTGCATTCAATGCTGGAAATGGAGCTTCACTTTTGGAATATCCTATATCAGTGTGGAAACTCATGAACTGTTCATCATTGTGTAATGAAATTTTCAGATCTTAAATCTTCAGAAAGATAGTGAACTCAATTTTTTGAAGAGATGGATTTGAGTTTGCTTTTCCCATTGCTCTTTTCAAATCATAATTCATTAATTTTGCCTTGCAAGACTGACATTAATTAAACAAGTATTAAATCAGAAATACCCATGGAGGATTTAAAATAATAGATCAGGGGGACACAGACCATGCCTGGTAGAGGGCAAGAAAATGAGTATATAGGTCTTGAAAAAAAAATCTTTCTTCAATTTGTATGTTAATGTTAACCTACAAAATAATTCTGTTAAAAGTTGTAAGCTGAGAAGAAAGCCATGAAGGGGCTGGAAAAACACAGAATCCAAACCAACTCTGACTGTGAACCAAGAGTGCTCTGTAGTGCCCTGGCTCTTTCACTTTTGTTTCTATTCTTTTTGAAAGGAAACTCCCTCCAATAGGATAGAACCTCCCTGAACAACTGCTCCACAAAAACTCCCTTCAGCAGGCAGAAGTCTTCATCCAAGTTAGCTTGCCACTTTTTAACTGACTCTTCACATGACTCTCTCAGATGAAATTTTGTTCTTAGGAATTTATGAACCGTGATAAACAAAGCAGAAGGAGTCCAAAGTGTCATATTGACTTTTCTGAGAAGTCATAGGAGGGGACCATGAGCTCACTTTTGAGAAGATGCTAATCTTCTCCATCTGACATTTGTGTTGGAATTACACAGATCTGAACTCTTTTGGCACAGAGATTGAATGTCTCAAGGAGCCCAACAAACTCTCTGCAGCCACAGAGGGATTCTTTTGCTATATTATGAAGGAAGTAAAAAACCAATTAATTTTCCTCTAAATGCTTGAATACAATGCAGTTACGCCTTCTAAAGATGACCTCAATAGGCAGGGGAGATTAAGAGAACTTGATTTTAATTTTCCCCTGTAATTATACTGAGAACTCCCACCTGCATGCTGGCATTCAGGTTGCAGATGTTGAGCAGGAGCCAAAATTTCATCTCATCCAGCAGCCAACAACAGGGAAGTGACCTGACTCAAATGTCTGCACTTGGATTTGAAATCCCAGTTTTCTGTGGTTGCAGACAGCAGAGCTGCTACCTCTGCTGATTTAAAAGAGTCAGCAGATAATTACGGATCTGCTTATAACCCTGTCTGTGTGAGGGGAAGGTGTCAGAACCCCAGGGAAAGTTAATATACACACCCTAAAGCATAGACATGCCTTTGGAAAACTTCTGTCTGGGCAGAACAGTTTGAAGAAAAGCTTGCAAGAAGGAGCTTAGAGGTTTGAAAACCAACCAACCAACCAGAGTGCCATCATATAAAGAAAGCTCAGAAGGTACCTGATGCCCATGTGGTGTGGCAATAATCGTGTCATGACCAGGGTGCAGAAGCACTGGTAGCACTGGGAAGGAGCTCCTGGCAATGGTTATTGGCTTACAACCACTTTTTTGTGATGTACCAGCAATGCAGGAGAAGCTGCAGAGGATAGGACAGCTCAGGAATGACATAGACCTGCTGGGGTGAATCCAGATGATGCTTGGAGGGCTGCAGCACCTCTCCTGTGAAGAAAAGCAGAGTAAATTTGGTTTGTTCAGCTAAAGAAACTCCAGAGAGGCCTCAATGCAGCCTTTCAGTACTTGAAGGGGGTTTATAAAAAATAGGGGAACAGGATTTTTAGCAGGACTTGTTTCAAAAGAACAAGGTGTAATGGTTTTAAACAGAGCCGATTCAGATTAGGTATAAGAAAGAAGTTATTTACAGTGGAAACATTTTTACACTTAGGTGGTGAAAAACTGGCACAGGTTTCTCGGAGAAGCTGTGGACACTCCATCTCTGGAGGTGCCCAAGGCCAGGTTGGATCTGGGATAGTGGAAGGTGTCCCTGCCCATGGCAGGGGGTTGGACGAGCCGAGCTTTAAGATCCCTTCCAACCCAAACCAATCTGTGATTCTAAGATTCAATCACAAAACTTGAACTCAGGAAACTCCGCGCCTCTCTGCGCACATAACCAGAGCCTTAATGTCTTTAAAAACCAGCCTCCACCGTTCTCTGGGGGCAAACTCTCAGGGGGTTTGCTGGGAGATGCTCCAGCAGCGCTGAGCAGTGACCGCACATCGTAGCAATGATCCCGCACTTCGGGGAGGAGGAGAAAGCGGCGGCAGCCGGGAGAAAAACCCGGGAAAGCAGGGCAGTAAAGCCGGGAGAGGAGGGCTGGAACAGAGAGGGAAGGTTGGAACAGAGAGGAGGGAAGGCTGGAATAGAGAAAAGAGGGCGGGCCCGGCTCCCGGCGCCCCGCCCGCTCCATGCCCCGGCAGGCCGGGCTGAGCCGGGGGTGCACTGGCCGGGGGCTGAGTTCGCGGCGGGACAGCGGCCGTGAGCCCCGGGGTCCCCGGAGCTCCAGCCCGGCCCTGCGGCCCCAGCCAGCCCCACCATGCTGCCGGCGGGCGGCCCCAGCCCCGCGCAGACCTGCGGGGCCGTGCTGGTGGCCGCCGTGCTCCTGCAGTCCGTGTGCGTGGCCGTCACCTTCCTCTACTTCACCAGCGAGCTCCGACAGGTCTGTGGCGGGGCCTGGCGGCGGGGGGGACCCCGCGCTCCCGCTGTGTCCCCGGGACGGGCCGGCGCTGTGGGCGGGGGGTGCGAGCAGCTCCCCGGGCCGGGCCAGGCCGGGCCCCGCGGACAAAGAGCTCCGCTGCCCTTTGTCTGCAGCACCGCCGGGAAAGAGCTCAGAGCCGGGGCAGCTGCGGACTGACAGGCTCGGGAAAACAAATCTCTGCGCCTCTGCAGGAAATGTGTTTCCCATTAGAGCGCAAATTCGCCGTCTCATCACTTTTGCGGTGCGGGAGGGCTGGGTGGAACAGGCGCTGTCATCTGGACGGGCCAGGCACCGCCGAGGGGCACTGGGGAGAGCTCGAGTGTTTTCTCTAGGACAATACAATAGTGGTTTTAAGACTGTGACTAATCCTAAAGGAACTGCACCAGACGCTGAACACCGCTGAATCCCCCAGAATACCTTGTAAAATACTCATTGTATAGTCTAGATGCTTTGGTCTCCGTGCAGCCACCCTTGAGGCCTGCCAGCTGCTGCTTAACTCTTCCCTCTTCTTGCAAAAGAATATTTACACTCCAAGAAAGTTGAATTTAATTTGTAGTCCCGTGTGTGTGGCCCTGCTTTTCAAGGACCCTTTACTCAGGGTTTCCATGTGTGTCTTACCCCTAGTTGACTGTCCTGCTGTAAGTTTTTATTCCTGGCACACATGTAAACCTACCTGTGGGTAAGTGTTCTGTACATCTGCAGCTTCAGAAAGTATTGCATAAGTGAATATTACTATTATATATATGCACTCGGTAATGCATAGTTAATTACATCATTAATAATAATGTAGAGAAGCATATTATACTAGATATGTGTTTATTCCACAATAGATTTAATAGGTGGTGTCTTCTGAGATGTCAGAGTTCTCCGTGAGGCAAAGGGTGTGCAGTGTTCTGCAACAGGAGCCAATGCTCATACTTTCAAAACGTATAAAACAGATTTTCCTGCTGAATCTATAGCTGTGGCTGTCCAGTGGGGGAGTCACAGAAATGTGCTGACTTTATGAAATCAGATTACGTGATTGCTAATGAAGAAAATGAAGAAAAATATATAAAAGTATCTTCATTTCCTCAGCACCCAGTTCAGAGTCCCTTGCTAACAAATGTGCCAATCAAAGTAATTATAACCACACTTATCTTTTCCTTCTTTCTATTCAAATATGTACACCTGGGACACAATGACATCACAGGGACTTGCCCAAAATAACAGCTCACAGTTTCTGAAGAATAACAAGCCTGCATTTGTTGTGAAGGGATAAATCTATCCAAACTGAATTGTGCTGGGCTGCCAACAAAGGTTGCTGGCTCTGGAGGGGGTACCTTAACCACATATTCCTGCATGTGCCATTTGGTGCACAATAAACAGGAAAAACCTCATCTAGACACAGCCTGCTACCCTACATCCACATGGTGCATCTGGAATAAATCTCCATAGATAAACTATGATTTTTGTCTGTACATTTTTCTTCCCTTTTTTTGTTCACAATACCTGCATTTCTGCACCTTCACCAAATTACTGGGGCTGCACAGACTGCAGGGATTTCTGTCTTTACAGAAAGCATGCTGCAGCTGTAGTAACCTGACTAGGAGAATGACATTTGTGTAACTGTTTTGCTTTAAGAGGAAGTACTGAGACAATAAAGTTCTTAATGCTGCAGGATACAGGGCTGCAAGGAAAACAACCTCGGGCTTCCTTCTGTTTCAAAAACAGTCCAGTAACCACTCCTAACATAGCAGAGAGGCTCTACAGGATGAGATTCCTGCACGAGCTGTGTCCTCAAAGGGTTCAATGCTGCAGATAAACCTCATTTGAGTAAATCTTACAAGAGGAATTCCAATTCCTCAGTTCCATAATGTGCTGCAGCAAGGTTGCATTCCCTGAGGATTTCAGACTACATACAAAGTAAGGTTCCAGTGCCAGGAGAGTAAAGCAGTTTTGGGGAGAAGTGAGCAGGTAAGGTGGAGGCAGAGGCTCAGGACTGTTTGCTTCCAGATGGGAGGGCAAAGGTGGGAACTGAGCTGTGGCAGGTCTGCAAGACAATAAACAATAACCTCACAACTTGCCTGTGTTTGGCTTCTTTTCTTAAACTCGTCCAACTACTTTTTTATAGAAGCTCACTGTGTAGTTAAATCAGTCAGAGCCTGCAGTTTTACCTCAATGAGCACATAATATTAATCACTTGGAGTTCTTGAAACCTGATTTAAAAATACCACTGTACTCCTTGGCAAAGACACCTCACAAACTTGGCAAAGAAACCCTCACAAACACTCGCAGTGGGGGCCCCTTTTCCTTCTGCTGCCTACAGAATATATAATTCAAGTATTTGCTGAAGCTCAGTGGAATCTGCTGCTGCAAATGGAAGATGGGACTTGAAGGAGGTGAAATCTCTTTCTAAATGCCTTTGTTCTCTAAAAGCCAGGAAAATCATGGAGTGGGAAGGAGGAAATCCATTTGTTGCTTTTAATACCCCAGTCTCAAGGACAGCTAAAAACTGGTACTTGTAGAAAAAAATGGATCTGTTTAGCAAACCAAACCAAGCTTCTTTAACACAACAAAAAACTGAAATTTAAATCCTACTACCAGGATTCCATCTGAATGCTTTGCATGTTTCTTGCTGTTACCTCCAAGTTCCCGTAGTGCTTTGCTGGCTCCCTGAGCCCCACCAGTCTGTAGCTGATGC